>NW_016690221.1:318698-334318 GCF_001604755.1 Lepidothrix coronata | reverse complement strand
AGAGTACCCCAGACTAGGTTAATTCCAGTTCTACTGATGGGGAGTGGGAGCAGGAGGGGGATGCAGAGCAGGATGGAGTGAAGCGGCAACCTAATCGCCTGATAAGAGACACAGCAAGAGAGACAAGGTACACAGGTTTAGTTAAAAATGAACTCGGTATGTTTAATAAAGCTTGGTATACCAAATCGCAGTACAAACATCAAGTCACACGGCCACACAACAGTATCCCAGTATTAAAAAAAAAAGCAAAAAAATAAAGGGAGAAAAAGAAAGAAAAAAGCGGGGGAAAAAAGACAAAGGGGGAGGAAAAAAAAGGGGGCAAAAAAAAAGAAAAGGGGGGGAAAAGACAAGGGGGGGATGAAAAAAAGGGGGAGGGGAAAAGGAAAGTAATCAAAAAAAACCTTTCAAACCTCGACAAGGCTCATGCCAAAATAAAATAATAAGAATAAAAATAATAATAGTAATAATAATAATAATAATAATAATAATATAATGGTGGTGGTGGCAGGAAGGAAGGAAGTGAGGGTAAAACTGAAGGGAGGAAGGGAACAGGAAAGCAGGGAGAGGTGGACACTAAAACCCAGTCGATATAAAAGCTCTAAAAGAGCCAGCCAGTAAAAATATCACAATGATACAGGTACAAAAAGGATAAAAAATAACCGTGGGGTGATAAAGCAGGCTACGCTGCCAAGGACAAAGATGGCCGCCCTGGCTCCGACCATCAAAATGGCTGACCCCGGCCCACAGGTCCCTCACTGCCTCACCCCCGCCCCGCTCCCACACGGCCACGGCAGAGAGTGCGTTTGGGGGTGCGTTTGCAATAAACTAGTAACCTTGATCGAACGAGTCCTCCGAGGAGTCGCTGAAGGAAGATCCCGCCTCGGCCTCCCTCAGCAGCAGGCAGAAGGGCTGCTTCCGCCCCGCCGCCACCTTTGGCTTCAGCGGCCGCCCGGCCGCCGCACTGCGCGGGGCCGCCTTGGGGCCACCGCCTGCCCGGCCACCCTTCCTGGCCGTTGTGCTGTACAGACCGGGCGGCCGCGGCTTGGGCGCGGACGGGGGCTGCGCTGGCCACTCGTCCCTCAGGGATCCCTCCTCCTCCGAGTCCGTATCTGTGGTCAAAGTGGGTGGGAAGAGCGTTACATCACAGAATGGGGGTTTGGGGTTTTTGGGTGGGTTTGAGGGAGCTTTGGTGCATTTCTTTGTGAAGATGCTCTAAACGAGGAGGTGAAGGAGGCTACAGGAGGGGTTGCCATTGTCCACCTCTGCCCACTCCATCACAAGCCTCATGCTCAACAAGTGGGTGCTGAATAAACAAAGAAATTCACATTTCCTTCTTTCCATCAGAAATGGACACTCTCCACCTTGGCCAAACACCTCCTGTCCTCCCTTAAGACAAGACCCAAGGAGTGTTATTATCTCAGCAGAAGAAAACTGAGGCAGACACTTCTGCTATGAAGATGTCCACCAAAAGCGCAGCAACATCAACAACTGGACCATCAACATGAATTTGTCTTCACCATGGTGATATTCAATGCTCTCGACCTAAATCTCCTTTTCTACATGAACCAATTCTCTCCGAGGGTTTTCAACACAGGCAGCACATCTAACTCCAAATGTCTGACTTCAAACATACCACCACAGACACCCAAACAGAGCAGGGAGCAAGCCACTCCTCTGTCTGCAAACTGTGGCTTTACAAAGCTGCTAAGCCTTGTGGGAGGTGAAAAGTCACCAGCAGTCCTCTCTGGCATCTGATGAGTGGAACAGGAAACATATGGTCCCCCTGGACACAATAGAAGCGGGTATAAATTGTCACCTCCTCACTTGTGAACACACCACCGGCTCCGCAACATTACAAACACTGTGGCAGGGACTGTTCCAGCCTGTGAGCAGCAGCAGATGCTCTCCAGTGTTAGCCCAGGTTGGGCATCACTCCCCAACTCCACTGCATTGGGTTGTAGAGAGGAAGAAACAGGGGATGGTGAGTTCAGGAGGCCCAAAGCCCAAATATGCAAATTATTTTGGACGCCTGACTTTTAAAATTTGTGGGAATACGATGCTCAGCTCTTCCTCTGGATCTATGCCCAAAGTTTTCAGGAATCCAGCTAGAAAATCAAGACGTTACGAGGCAGAAGGACTTGGCGCCAGTCCTGCTTCTCCTCCTCCACATGAGCAGCCCACCAGTCATGGGAGGTGCTGCCATATGCTCAACCTGCCTCCCCAAATTCACCATGCCTGAGTTAACAAATGACAGGCTGAAGGCCTTTCCTTGAACCTGCACACAGATGAAAAACCACACACCAAAGCTGAGCCATTTCCTCAGAGCTGAGACTTGTGTGGAAAAGAGGCCCACTCCTACACTGGAACACTCACTGGACAGTGGTCGAATAGAAGCTCTATTAGGTCTGGGTGGGAGTTTTTGTTCATGAAACCACAGTACCAAGTGCAAGGGCACTGTAAAAGCTCCCTCTGCCACAAGTCACAGCTTTTAGTTTCAGCAACAGCCCATGCCTCCTCCTCCCATTAGCTCCAGAACTCCTAGTTTAGGAGCCATGTGTCTGTCCTTGGGGGGTGAAGCACATTCAAGAACAGAACTGCTGGGCAGTATGTACAGCACAATCAGCCAAAGGCTGTGTTCGAGTCCAGTGGACATAATGGCTCTTATTTTGCCATGTAAATGGCTAATTTCATGCCAAACATTTGTTCCATTGGACAATCACTAGTTCATCTTCCCCATTAGTGAAATTTCTAAACTGGTGTTGCACCGAGAGATGTATTTGTTATGCACACAAACACCCCATAAAGGTTCTAACACGGTTTTAAATAGCTGCAAGCAAAGGAAAAGATGTGTGTGCAAGTGAGCTGAGACCATTACACAACCGGGTCTCAGACCATAAACTCTGCCCCAATGTCTGTCTGAATTGTTAAAGACTCAGTCCTATCTTTGGTTCTACTGTTTTCCCAACACTACGGGCAATTTCGATTTTTCCTTCTGTAACAGGGGCTGCTTGCTGGAACCTTTACCTCAGGTGCACTTTGGGTTCAGAAATAGCAATCACCACACAGGATGTGGGGTGGGGACAGTCACTGATGAGACAGATGGGAAGGCTGAGCACAGTCAGCCAGGAACCAAGGCACGACACTGAAGGGCAGGAGGATGCTCCTGCATCAGTGTCACTGGTAGGCTTTGGCTTTCCAGCGGACTCCATGGCATAATCCTAAAGCCAACCCCACTGCACTCAACAAGGACTTCAAAAGCCAACTCTTAACCGCCTCTGGAGCAGTGGCTCTGAGTGCTTGTCTGACAGGTAGAAGGAGAGTGTCTACTCCCACCAAAAGCAAGAATTTTTGTGGGTCCACTCGGGTTGAAGTGGGTCAACCTCTTTTTGGAAGCATTCTCCCCCACTGATGATGAGAACAAAACGAGTCAGAAAGACACGCTGATATTGAATACCTCTTGCAAAGCAAGGTGGGTGGACAACCCATGCTGACCCCAAAGATGCAGCAGCATTGATTAGCCAGGGAAAAAGTCACTTTTCACTCAGAGCAGAAACAGACCCATCTCCAAGACCCCTTCCAAGAGGCCAGAAACCCCTACCACAACCCCCCACAACACAGAGAAGAGATAGGAGAAGAGATAAATGAGGGGTTACTTACTATAGGAGTAGCTGCTAACTTCAGATATTGCTGGTGAATGGGAAACCTTGAGCTGATTTTTGACTTTTAACCCCACCTCCATCTTCTTCATTTTGGCAGCCACTTTGTTTTTACCTTCCTTGGTGGTTTTCAGTGACAGGCCCAGGTTCTTGGCCAGGCTCTTCTTCTCCTCCTTGCTTGGCAGAGCCTCGTGGGGTGGGAGGTACCTACTGCCACCTCCACTAGTTTTTGTCTTTCCCACAGAGCTGTCGGCAAACTTGAAGGGGGATTTGAGCTTGTCTTGTTTGGTGAGTGACAGGGCCTTGTCAAGCTTGCTGGCCAGCTGCTCCTGATCTGACGGCACCTTCTTCTTTTTGATCTTTAACTGCCAGGGTGAAAGGAAGAGACCAGGTGAATACAGAGCAGATATCATGGCAGACCTGAGGGATTTTACCAGCCCTCGTAACAGCCTCAAACAGTCTAGTTAATAAAGGCTCAAGATGATAGTCTTAGGTCCCAGTTGCCATAACCCACCATGGTGCTAGGGAGGAAGAAGAGGAAGATGTCAGCAAACAGTACAGCTTTCCTCTTACTGAGCACTACAAAATTGCAAGATTAACTTAGAAAAACTGAATGTTCTTCCAAAAGAAACATGTTCATAGCACAAGACGTTTTGGAGTCCTTTTTTCTCAACACCTGTTTTTTAGGATATGTTTGGATTAGTTTTACAAGCTTTCCTCTGAATCATAAGGATTAAAAATCTTCTTTACCCAAAACCCCAGCCAAATAAATACGGATTTCCACATAATCAACCAGCTCCAGAGGCTAGGATGCCAAAAAGACCCAAATATTTCTCAGCTAGAGCATCAGCACCGCTGCATTGCAGCCAGGGCTGTTACAACCTTTTCAGTATTTTCTTGCTTCTTGAAAAAAGTAAATGTACTTTACATGTGCTACAGTTAGATAACAGCAGCTCTAACTCAGTACTTTGCCTGTGTGCATTTTGGATTTCATCAGCAGCTTAAAACTCCAGTAAATATCTCATTGCCTCAACAGGAGCAGAAGAAAGCCCTGCATTTAAAATAGCAAGGCTGCACTCCCTTTCCTCCCTCCCTCCCCTCTCTTGACAGGCAAGGGGGTAAGACAAGCCCTGCTCTGGATTCAGAGCTGGTGCAGCACTGCAACGCTCTGGCTGGCTCGAAGGCACTTCACTCTGCCGCCTATCAAAGAGGTTCAACCTCTGACAGCCAGCGCCAGCCCCTCGACTGCACAGTCCTCTCATGAGGAACATCTAAACCCATGTGAACTGAAAGCAGACACTGGAAGATCAGGAGGAGTTATCCTACAAGCCAACACTAGCAAAGCAGGAGCGAGATTGGCTTGTGGCCCGTGGCTCCATCTTCCCCACGAGGGCACTGACCTCATTCGAGAAGCTGGGAGCCGCATCATGCTCTTCCCAGCTCTGGTTCCTCCCCTTCATCTTGCCACTGCTGCTCTCCACATCCTCGTCCTCCTCCGGGAGGGCCCCTTTGTGCCTCTTCTTCATGCCCTCGCCAGTCTCAGAGTCTTCGGAGAGCAACAAGGACTTGCTCAGTCTGGAAGCCAAGCACAGGATGATGGGTCAAGGTGGGGGGCTTTCCTCCCTGTGAACCCCACCAAGCTCGAAAGTGAGGTTAAATGCCTCCTAGGACAACAGGGATCCTTAGCAGGAGCCAAGTCCACTGTGAAAGGACAGCAGTTTGGACAAGGTTTTCCACCAAACAGGAGAGCCAGAGAGCCCTTCTTGCACACTCTTGGCCACCAGCACAGATGAGAGTGCCTGAAATCAGAGACCTGCAAAGTGGTCTCTGAAAGGAAATACTTGGTGTCTTGGTAACAGCCACCAAAAAGTGCCTGATTTGGTACAGAGCAGCAACAGGAAGGACAGACAGCTGAGCTGGCCCTGAAGGTCTTTTCCCACTTCTACTTCCATGGCCTCTGTAGGTGCAGAGAGAGACTCCTAAGGCCCAGGGAGGTGCCCCACTGCCCAGGCACTTGCTTTGGTTGCTTGGGTACTGCTCGGGTATGAGCAAAGAGGTGGTAAGGAACTGTCACGTGGGGTGACATGGAGGGACAAGGGCACTGCAGGGACTGGCTCACTCTGAGTGACTACAAGCCTGGACCCTCTGCAAAAGGCATTTGCGATCTGTGTCATTGGACTTGCTTTGGGATTTGGGGGAAAAGAAGAGGGTAAATAAATAAGAAAATAAAATAAAAAATAAAGTAGGTGAGACTGTAAGCACATCTTTTCCTACTCCCCAGCCATCTCCAGTAACTATCAGGTGGATGATCAGTCAACACCTCAAGATCCCTACCAAGCCTCCATTAACAGCTCTCATATGCTGCCTCCTTCACACTAAACCTGCTGGTTGTACCACTACCACAAAGCCACTGACACGGGGCAGCCTCCTCAGCTTCCAGGCATTTTCCCTCCCCTCCATCCTCTCTGCTGACCTCCATAGACAGCTAAACCAACACCTCAGGCCCTGGACGCTCGCTGAGGGTGTATCTCCATCTCCCACAACAGCCTGCTCAAGCACTCCTGTGATGTGGGGACATGCACACACCACACCATCACACACACCCACATGCACAACTCCAGCCACCTCTGGATGCCTCCAGCCTGTCCAGCCACCCAAACACAAAGAACAAAACAGAGAGCCACCGAGAGGACAGATTTTCAGAAGCGCTGGTCAGTGGGAGCTGGGCACCTGAATCTAATTTGTAGTCTTGAAAGGACATTTGCAAAAATACAGAGCACAAAGGAAGGCAGCTTGGAGGTGCGTTCCCACTGAAGAGGCCTGGCCACCTATGGATGGTTAGATGGCCAGCAGTGGTGGGATCTGGGCATCCAAACAAGGGCAGCTGGACTTGCAAAAGACAAAAAAGCAAAGGAGAGAATCATCCAGACTCTTGAGAGAGGTCAGGTGAAACCAACTCCCACTGATTCAGGGAACAGAGAGAAAGACAGAAGAAACACAGCACAAAGGTGCTACCAAGTAGATAACCTGGAATAGCCCTGCTCTTCCCGTTTTTGACATCAACATCCCTGCAATTAGTTCTACAGCACCTGCTTGCACCATCTGCTCTCCTGAGAACACACGAGGACACACTCCCTAACACCACGAGCTCACCTACAGGTCCCTGCCCAGCCAGCTGCTCCGTATCACCTCACCACTGCTCAACTGCCTGTCCTACTTGCACCCAACACCACAGAAACGTGCTCTACCTGCGGGGAGGGAGGACGCTGGCACCGTATTCCCACCGTAAGGACACGCTCACGTTCAAGGCACACGCTTCCACAACACCACTGCAGCCAGCGACCGGCCCTGGCGAGCCCCCGCTGCATCTGAGATGCTGTCCCCAAGTAAGACCCTGGTGCAGCGACCCTGCCATTTTCCCATCTTCCCCAAATTCCAGCCTTACTTTCCACTCTTGCTGTCACTCTTCCCTCTCTCCTTAATGGGTGACAGAGCGCTTGATCCAAGTTTCCTCTTCCTGGGCCTTCCAGGGCCTCTTCTCGCCAAGCTTCTACTTTTCTCGTCATGCTTTTCCCTTTAAAAAAACCACACGCTTCACTGTTAACCAAGGCAACAAAAAAAAACCCAAAAAAAAAAAAAAAAAAAAAAAACAAAAAAAAAAAAAAAAAAAAAAAAAGGCAAAAGGAAAAAAAAAAGCAAAAGCAAACTTTGCAACCAAAAAGCAAAATGAACAGGGAAAAAAAAATAAAGAAAATAAATCCAAAAAGAAGAAAAAGGGAAAATAATTAAAAGAAAGCAAGCAAGAACGGGAGCCAACCCAGAACCTTCGCCTGCCACCAAACTGCTAAACTGAGCTGCTGAAGCCAAGGTTGTCTCTAACACAGTCTCCCAGCTGCATTCACCAGTTACCAGGTTGTCGTGTCACATAGCCTAGGAGTGTGCTGTGAAAAGCTCTGGCGGGATGTACCAGGAGGAGAGGAGAAGAGACAGGGAGGGATGGAGGGCTGTTTTCTCTCCCGGACCAAAAGGCAGCGGAAGTGCCCAGCTGGAAAAAAACAAGACCAAGTGAGCAGCCTGTGACTTACTCGGAGTCCCTGCGGCGCTGCAGCTTCACCAGCTCCCGCTGCTTCTCCTTGTAGCGCCGCTGCAGCTCCGCCAGCCTCATCCTGTAGTCCAGCTCCATCGCGTCCATGTTCTCGATGGCCGATTTGATGGAGTACATCTAGGGTGGGGAGGCAAGAGGGGGCAAGAGGGTCAGACACGCCCAGGTGGTGCCCACTGGGTGCCTTTGCAATGGCCAAGGCGTGCAGGCTGGCAGAAAGCCCTTGGTGCTGACAGGGCAGCAGAGACCCCTTGCCCACAAGCACAGCCCCACAGCGGTACCAAGGAAACCCGCCAAGCAAAGATGTTCTGTGGCTTATGCACGGGATGGCATCAGCTTTGAGGGACTGCAACCCTGGGAAAGAATCTGGAGGATAAAATACAGCCATAGAGTCTCTTTTCCCTTGTTTAAAAAGACAGATCACAACATATCCTACCTTGCAACACTTACTTGCTGGGTACAAAATAATTGGTTGGTCTCTCTCATGGGGAAGAGTCAGCAAGGAAAAAATCAAGGAAAAACCCTCCTGACACTATATTTATGCCCCCCGTTGCCAAAACAGTAACACATGAGTTCCTTTGGCTTTGTATTACAAACATCACTTCTAGGGCTGCCCAGGGTCCTGCTGAACCTTGATTCACACACAGGGCAGGAAGCTAAATCAGAGCACACCAACTCCTTGCAGTCAGGAACACGAGGGAAGAGCCAGCTCGCTCTGCTGAATGCAGACAGGCAGCACGAGCCCCCCAAACTGGGGCTGTGACAGTGAGTTGTGGGAGTGGATGCACTGGGGCTTTTCAGGCTCAGCCACGCTAAGAGCTACTTACTGGTTCATCTTTCTTCTGCATCCAGCTGTACTTTTTGTTGGGATTCAGCTCTCGAGGCAGCCGGATGGTTTTCAGACTTTCCATAAAGGGGGTGGAAAGTACTTCCATGAGCATGTGGGTGCTGGCAGCCAGCAAACTCTCCAGTGTTGGCCGGACAGGAAAACTCTCTGGACCTGCTGGGAAGGACAGAAAAAAGAAGTTATAGACATTCACATTCCAAGACCGCTTCTCCAACAGGCATGAGGAGAGGCTGATGGTCCTTTCTGGACTATGGCTGCTGAAGGAGCCTCCCAGCCACCCTTAGCCCCCACTCGAGACCTCCTGTTGTACCCAGCCATGGTGCAAGTGGCAGTTCCCATCATGTCTCACCTCAGGAAGTTACTGGAAGGTGAGATTCTCTTCAGGACCTGCCAAGCTCTTGGAAAGTGTCATCTGGAGCTACTGGGACCTCTTGTGCCAAACCCCAACAGACTGTAGACTCACTGCCTGCCAGAAGGGTGTTACCCTGGCAGCTCCCGGCAACTGGGGCTCCGTTTCCGCTACACATACCACAGACTGTCTAGACATGGCGAGGGCCTTTGGAAGGGGAGAGCAGTACAAAAGCCACACGTAGCTCAGCCTACTGCAACAAAAACCCTGCTCCAACGCCATCCAAAGTACCAGCCACTCCTGCAACTCAGGGCAATGCTCTCCTTGCTGCCTGGCTGAGGCTGCAAGAGATCCCACCTGTGCCCACACAGAGAGCACAGGGACCATACGCTGCAAGACCCACCCTGGCCCAAAGCTCACCAGACTCCACACTCACAACTTACTTTGCATTTCTTGCTTCCGTTTCTCCAGCTCCATCTCTGCAATTTCACTCAGCAAAGTGATCCCCTGCAGGAAGGAGTGCTCCAGGGTCTGGTCAGTTAACACCTCCACCTTCATCTGGGATGGAGTGACAGTGGTGGTAGTCAACAAGGAACAAGCCTGAGGCATTTCTGTAGCAGCCACCAAAGCATTCATCCCAGCCAGTGGGTCACCCGGCTTGATGTCCAGATCCGGGATTTGGCAAGAGATTGCCTCTTCTGTATAGGAAGGGATCTCTGGCCCCTGCTCCCCCTCCTCAGGGGGCAGGCTGGGAAACTCCCTCCCCCTGGGCACATCGGCACTCTGTAGATCCATGGCTACAGAGGCCTCCTCCCGCTGGGTCGTCAAGTCCATCTCCGGTGGCTCGTTCTCTGCATGCACGAGCAAACCATCATAGTCCATGTGCATGGAACAGGTTTCTGCTCCACTCCCAGTCTCCGCCTCAGCCTCTGCTTCTGCAGGACAGGCCACAACCTGGTAAGGAGGTGAGCAGTTCTGGAGGTCTTCCTGGTCCTGCTCCATAGCACCCAGGGTTTCCCCTTGATGTAACAGGAGATTGCAATTTTCCACGTTCTGCACTGGGACGGCTGTGGAGGTGGTGATGTTCAGAGTCCCCATGTCCTGCTCACAGATGCCTTCTTGGCTTTCTTCCATCTGCACCTCTGATTTCACCCTCTCTTCCAAGGATTCCTCTTCTGCTGCTGCTTGGATGGGCTCTAGGATTTTGGACGGAGACAGGTGGATGGGCTTGACCTCTGAGGAAAGCTCCATGTGCTCAGACCCTTCAGCAGGCAGCGGGACGTCAGGAGCCAGGCCATCCGCATCAGATGCTGGGGCAGGCTGGATGAGGTAGGGATAATGTCTTCCAAAGGAGGGAGGCAAGGACTGGAATGGATATCCAGGGGGGATCTCTGCAAGATATCAGAAAGGACGGGCTGTGTAATGGATGGGTCTCCAAAGCATGTTCTCTCTTACTAAGGCATAGAGATAGTTCCCTTTGCATTCATCATATCTGGTCTCTTCCTGTTCTCAAGCAGTAGCTGCTTCCAGCACCTCTGCCCTGTTCAAGCTGCCAGAGGCAGCAGCACCCCAGAAATCCCTTCTGCAACTTTCCAGCACTCTCCTGCAGCTGGAGAGAGATCTGCCTCTTGCATCCTCTCCCACTGGGACTGCAGCCCTGGAAGAACCAACCCAGGCTGGACCCAAGGGAAGAAAAGAGCCTACAGCCCCAGGTGCCCCTCAGACCCAGGCATCGATCTCAGTCCCTCACACCACCCCTGCTCCTCGCTTCTCTCCTGCCTTTTAGAAGAGCTATGTGGTTTTCCCTAGGGGAAGGGACAGAAGCAGGAAAGACTGAGGAGAAAAAGGGAGGCAGGTACAAACACAACGGGAGTCTGCCAAAGCAGGGCTCTCTTACCTGGGAACAAGGCCTGATATGGACCAGCAGCCTCTTTTTCCAGCTCCAAGTCTTTCTTGTCCACGGTCTCAGGTGCCTCTTCCTTTGGAGGGATGGCAGGGGCAGGGGGTGGAGAGGCGGGGGGCGGGCTGGAAGGATGGGAGCTGGGGGTGGCGGGGTAGGAGTAGGCTGGCTGCGAAGGTGGCTCCTCCATCTTTTGGATCACCTCAGCTTTGAGCACAGACACGGGTGAGGCCCTGGGAGAGAGGGGAGGTGGACTCACAGCCTTGCTGTAGGACGTGGAGGCGCTGGGAGACAGCACGGGTGGTTTTCGGTGCACCAGTCCCGGGGCTGAGGAGGAAAGGCCTGATTTGGCACTGTCCAGGCTCCGCTTCGTCACCTTCTCTTCTATATCCACACGCTGCTCGGTGGCCTTCAATCTCTCCTGTGACAAGAACAGAGCAAATGTCAGCACGACACCTCCTCCTGTTCCTGGAAAGTAGCACTGACCTACCACCACGTAAGACCAAAACGTGGTCTGATCAAATAGGCACTGGAATAAACACGTTACCTGATGCAAAACCATTTTAAAACCAATTTGATGGAGGGTGACACTGATCTGCAATAGCTTCTTTACAAATTCCCAGTTCCAGGAGTCCTGAGAAGGGTGTTTCAGCTTTCACTTGCATCCAAAGCAAATCATTTCTATTTCTAAGTCTCCAGCCTTGCAAGCCCATTTGTAAAGCCAAGGCTGAAAACCAGAGGAGCACTATAAAAATGAACTGGGTGTAAAATACCAAAGCTCATGCCTTCCAAAACCATTTTGTGAATGGGAGCTGTCTCCAGGAGCCAGTGTGATTGCTACAAGTCCTGCAGCTGCTTCTCTGAGCTGCTCACAAGGTTTGTTTGGAGGTGACCAGGGATGAAACCACTCAACTATACAGAGACATCCCTAGGGAAGGAATCCATGTCACGCTACTGCTGGGCAGCTCTCCTGACAGCACTGCTCAATGGTTCTACACCAAACTCATCCAAACCCCACTCTAACTGCAGGATGCACCAAGTGCTTCATATCCCAGGGACCAGGGAAGGATCACTCCATGCATCCAGACCCTTGAGACACACACTTGCCACACAGACACAGCTGCTTCTTCTCCCCAGACACTCCAACTTCAGGCTTGTTTCACACCCAAGCAAGAAGCTCTTGAAAACATACCACGAGCTGGGCACTCCTCTGCAGCTCCATGGCATGGGCCGCTTGCTGCTGCAGGATGTACAGCTCGTGCTGCCGCAGCAGCTGCTGATGAGAGAGGAGCTGGAGCTGGTGAGCGTGCTGGAGGGAGCTCCTGGTCGGGGGGTACATGGCAGGCCACAGTGGGGGTGCCCGGTCCATCAGCTCTGCTGTGGAATGAGCAGAGCTGCAGTCAGGGAGGCAGCAGTGTAAGGATACCTAGAGGATTCAGGATCACTCAGGGCAAGTATCTCTATCCCAGGGTGTGGGGGATGCCAAACACTGGGCTATGAGGAAATGCAGAGGGGAGAGAGTGCTGTCTTTCCCTTGGCAGCTCCACTCCCGTCACCCCTGGGTCCTGGACTCATCAGACTTGCTTTGCTCTCCAGGCACTCTTGTTTTGACTGTCCATGGCTGAGCCCATGAATAGATTCTCCTAACCAAGAACTTTACCTCTACAGGGTCCTGCAGGGTATGAAGAGCCACTGCCAAAGATCACACATTTCCATCTCCAAAACACACCTAATGAGAGGCCATCTCACACCCACCCTACAGCTGTGGCTGCTGGTCCCCATGGTTACATATGCTCCTCTCTAGCCCTCTCCAAAGCCCATTTTCCCCACAGCTGTCAAAGAATGGTCCTCAGGGACACGCTCACATCCTTACCAAAGTGTGGCAAGTGCTCGCTGGGGATCACGACAAGCTGCCCCGACTGCGGGTCTCTGGCAAACTGGTAGGCAGAAGGGAGAGCTCCCCCCATGGCAGGGGGGAAGCCTGGAGTCATGCCCTGGTGCAGGGAAGGGTGACCAAGTCCTGGAAGAAGAAACACCCAAGTCACAACTCAGAGGATGCAGGCAGCTTCTATCCAGTCAAGAAGTCATCCACCATTTGACTGCTCCAAAATACCTCCTTGCCTGTGAACAGCGAGCAGCCTCGCTGGGCACACAGCAACACCTCTCCCTGGATTTCATCTGTGTGAACACCCCATGCACACCGCTCCCTCCCAGGGCACTCACCATAGGGATGGCCAGCCAGCCACATGGAGGGGCTCCCTGTCCTGGGAAGCCAGGGGTGGGCTGCCAAGTGCGAAGCTGGGTCTGCAGACCAGCGCCCGGAGCCCGCCAGGGCTGGGCCTCCCGTCACCATGAGGTTGGAGTTCAAACCGTTTGTGGCGCAGCTGGAGGGGTGGATCCGGGCAAAATCTGCCAGCTCCTTGCTTTCTCTGTTATGTGGGAGGCAAGAGAGAGAGAGAAACAGTCTGAGTGATGGAGGAGCTCAAGGGTACAGACCCGTCTGCAGAACCAGTGTTTGCAAACCAGGGTCAGTCACTTGAGGAGAGCTGTGATGGAGGTGGTTAACATCACGTCCAGAATAAGACATCCCATCTCCCCATTCCTTTGGAGCAGGCATGGATTTGCAGAAGTCTGCTAGGATTCAGGATCTGCCTATAGTCCCATTTACCCCCCTCAACATTACTTTCTGCACCAGCAAGGCTGGTGCCAGCACCTGCACCAGATGGAAGCAACCCCATCCCCTCTCTGGACAGGCTGTCCCTGAGCACAGCTCGTGGCTCTATGGCAAGAGACCCCATCTCCCACCAACCCTCACCTGAGCAGCTTCTCCTGATCCCGTTCCAAGCGCCCTGCCAGGAGGTGGCTGTCCCGGTGGCGGCTCCTCTCATCCCCACAGTCATCTTCGGAGCGTCCGTGCCCTAAGAGACAACCCAGCACCATCAGACAGGACAAACAGTCTGGGGAAAGCTGTCCCCTTTGCTCTGGGCATGGAGAGGCAGTACATGGGAGCCAGCACACCCAAACATCATTCTCTCTCTCCTGAAGGTTGTTCCATGTTCAAATCTTGAAGGACCAGACAAGGCTCTCTGTGTGATCAAGATATTTTCACTGAGGCAGCTCCTGGCAGCACACAGGTTTATGTGGTCCGAGGTTATGTCTTCAAGATATCATGGGTCCCATTCACCAGGCCAGGCTGGTCTCCCAGGGCAGGACAGCCACAGCCTTAGAGTAACACAACCAAGGGGACCACTGCTGCTGAAGGATAGTGGCAGATCTCCCATCTCAGAAAGAGCCCAGACGCAGCTAAATCCGTACATCAAACCACCCACTCCTGCTTAGCACATCTCATGGAGGGGAAAGGTTTTATCTCAGCCCCTTCTGAAGCACCTTCTGCTCTTGTAAACCAGTCTGGGAGCACCGGGTATGCTCCGAACCCCTGTCCTACTGCAACAGGCAGAATCAACAATACAGACCCTCACAAAACCAGCGCACTCCGCTCTGCAATTCAACCCGTTAGCAGAAATCTGCAACTCCCCTGAGACATGCAACAAGAAAGGGTCTGGCAAGGCAGGGACACATATGGCAGATGAGGGCAGGAATCCAAAAAGGGGGGGTTGGATGTTTGGCTGGAGTAGCCGTTTGTCCAGAATCAGAACAGCTCTCGCAGATACAGCCTGGCACGGTAGCAGCTGTGTCTGTGAAGGGTTAGGAGGCACCTGCACACGAGTGAGCAGCAGTGCCAAGCTTGGCTCTGCCAGAACCAGGTACTGGGGCCATCCTTCCCTTCTTTATCCAAGGTCTTCACCCTACCACCTGATTTTAAGCTTACTTTTCCCCAGTTTTTTTCCCTAGTTTCTTTCTTGCATACTCATTTTTTCCACAATTCCCTGCTGCCCCTCTCCATATTATGTTTCAGTGACATGATCCATTCCTAAATCCCAGCCCTGCTTGCAGCGAGCACTCGGATAGTCTAACAGGGCCAGGAGGAAGATGTTTGCTTCCCCCCCAACTCCTGGTGCTCCTTGCCAGCACATCCCCTGCCCGGGCCATGCTCTGCACCCCACAGGGCTCAGCAGAGCAGCACAGCCTCACAGGACTGCACCCCAGCAGCCCCTTCCAGGGTCCTCGTTCTCCTGTCTGGATATGGTTTGGCACATGGGAAAGCATCTCAGAACATCAAGTCTATTCTGCTGACAGGCAGTCTTTTCAAGGAGAGCTCCACTGTGTATTTCCACAAACCTGGACAGCCCATGGGTTTTTTGCTGTCAAGTCTCCAATTCCCTCAGCTTTTACTGTCAGAAGGAATCCAGGAACAAGACAACATCTCTCCCAACTCCTTTTCCCAAGGCTCCCTCCATGGGCTCCAGGCAGAAAACAAAGATGCTTTAAAACCTGGCACACAGCTCTCCCTCCCGAAGGACTTTCCAGGGTCACCACATCTCCCTCACAGTCTGCCAGGACACCACGTGCAGTGGCTGTCCCCAGCCAGCCCCTCCTCAACTCACTGAACGATGCCCCACGCAGCCTCCATCGCTCACTCTTACTACCCAACCTCCAAGTCATGAGGGCTCATAAATCCCTCCAGAGCCCAAACATCGTCTGCTGCCTCTCCACCAGCATCCACACTCACTCAAAAAATCTCCTTCCATACCTTAGCTCAGGTTCTTCCCCCTTAGAGCCCCTATTTCTTTTCCCTGATCAATGCCCAGCTGTCTCTTTGGTGTCAGCAATACGGAGCAAGCCCTTGGAGAGCTCACAGCCTCTCT
>NW_016690221.1:299834-318490 GCF_001604755.1 Lepidothrix coronata | reverse complement strand
CATCCAAACACACACACACACACACACACACACACACACACACACACACACACACTCTCTCTTATTCCTCTAATTCCCGCCCAGCCTCCATCCTGCCAACAGGACAGTCCCTTTTCTGGACAGACCGATGATTGTCCGGACAGTGAATGATCATTCTGTCTATATATATGAACATGACGCACGGACTGCATAGAGAAATTCAATCAGTTATGCATGGAGGAAAGGCTTAGGTCCGTTCCCTTGACAACCAATGCCCAGTACTAAATACTTGCATTTTACTTGCCAAATACTACAGATTAGCCAACTAAAGCCTGCTTTCTCCTTCTTAAAAGGTCTAAACATTCAAGCACCGTCCACTCAGCGCAAGCAAGCTAATGTTATTAGACGAATATCTCCTGGCACACAAAGGGGGGGCAGCATTTGGGGGGCGAGAGGAGGAGAAAAGCAGTCTTGTTTTCTGTCTGAAAGCCAACTGCATCACTTAGCAACGAGCCCAGAGGCCTGCCAGAATTCAACCCTTGTTTGCAGCCTTTTAGTTCAGCTCAGTAAATTACATTTAACGCAAGCTGGGAGCGTCTGGGACGATTGAACGGCTGAACAAACAGCTCCCTGTGCTGCCCACGAGGTCCTCGGTCGGCTCCCGCCTGGCCGTGGGGAGGGCATCGGGAGGCGATGGGAATGGGGAGAGGGGCTGTTGGCTGAGAGAAACTGCTTCTCACCACTGAGGTTCAAGAGAGGGGGGCAAATGCATAGAAATGGGGAAGGCAGGGGCTGAAAATGGAAAGGCAACCATCGCTCGCCTGCCGCTCGCTTTGGCATCGCTCCTTGGCACACCAGAGCCCCGTGCCAGGCAGCCCCCGGGCGTTATCTCGCTACACAAGCCAAGACAAGCACCAAAATCTTTCTGGCGCCATCCCCCTCCTGCCGGGGACCATGGCTTAAATCAAAACCGTGAGATTAAAACACCAGCACAAAGGTGGTTTGAGGGGTTTTTCCGTCACTCCCTTTGCTAATGAATCAAACACATGGAGAGGTGGACAGTGAGGATGGAAGCCGGAACAGAGGACTGACTACCCCTCGCACAGGGAGTCTTGCTTCCCACTGTGGTTTACAACGTGCCCTTGGCTGTGACGGGAGGCAAAGGGAGCTGAGGATGCCAAACTCAGCTCATGGCACACAGTCTGCACTGGGTGGCTGCTCTTCCCAGGGAACAGATCCCACAGGGAAGTCCTAAGACACATGTAGGGAACCTACCTTTGATGCTGCTGAGAGACAGCGAGCGATCTCGGTCTGCCAAGCTGGGCCCCAGTTTGCTGCTGCTGCTGCTGCTGTTGTCCTTCTGCCGGGCCACAGCCACGGCGATGCCAACAGGCAAGTGCCTCACCTCCACCTCGCCCTGGGAGCCGATGCTCTCACGGCCGAAGGATTTGGCACTCTCAGGTCTCTCAGGGTCCCGTTTTAGCTGCTTCGCTGGCTGCTGCAGCAGCAGCTGCTGCACCTTGGAGGCTCCCAGCTGCGCAGAGTCCAACTTCACGTTGCCCAAACCGCCGAAGGGGCTCTTCTTGCCGCAGCTCTGCCGGGTCGCGGTCTCCTTGGCAAAGCTGCCGCTGTACTTGATGAGGCTCTGCATGGCCGACCCTTCGCCGTGCGAGGTGGGGTGCAGGACGTCGGCGGCGCCCCGTGAGCCCACCACCGAGGTCCGTGGCAAGCCACTGGGGTCAAGGTAGACCTTCTTGGCTTCCTCCTCCACCCGGGTGACGTGGTTGTGCTGAGCAGCCAACACCGCCATCTGCGTGGTGGCAAAGTTGCCCATCTCAAAGGGCTTCCACTTCTGCTCCGGTGGTTTCAGCTGACCGTGGTCCAGGTGCTGCCGGGAGGAGTCCAAAGTGCCATAGACCTTTGCTGCTTCTTTGGAGCTGGATCGCTGGAAGCGTTCCCGCTCGCAAGGGCGATGTTCTGCCTCTGGACTCGGCTTCAGCAAGTCCTTGGAGGCCAGGAACTCCCTGCTCTCCGGAGAGCCCAGCCCTGGCCGGTTGAGGAAGGGCTCTGAAGTGACCTGTCTCTTCAGTGCCATGGAGTTTGTCCTGATCACCGAGCCCTTCTCTCTCAGAACCTCCATCCTTTTGGCATCGCTGTGACAAGAAAAGTCCTGGGACAAGAGCGTGCGGGAGGCATCCGCAAGGCACCGCTCCGTGGGTGACTGCAGCACCCCCACCTTGCCGAGGTCTTTGTCCTTCACCTTGTTGTCTCGGGCCTGCGAGGCGATTTGGATGGGCCCGCTCCTCTCGTCGTAGGCTTCGACCGAAGGCACGAAGGTGGGGGCGATGACTTTGTGCTCCCTCCCCAGCTCCTTGGCCGGCGGGAAGATGGTGTACATGCTGGAATGGACGGGCTGCGGAGGGAATGTTGTGGCCGGTGTCATCTTCCCCGTCTGCGAGGGGTGCGGGGATGGGCAGCTACAGGAGACGTGCAAAGCGCCCACGGAGGGCAGGAGGGGTTCCCCTCGCTTCAGCCGCTCAGCGTGGGCGTGCGCAGAAGGCCTCATGTTCTCGTCGTGCCGAGCGGGATCCTTGGCACAGCGGTCCTGCTCGGCACCCAGGACCTTCAGAACAGGGTCCCCGCCGCCGTTGCAGTTGCTGAGGGAAGAGCTCTGCAGCGGGTTCTTGGACTTGGGTTCCCCACTGCCTGTGCCCCGATTTGGCATGTGCTCAGCCAGGAACGGCGAGAGACGCTCGCCGACCTTCACCGCCTTCTCCACCACACTCACTTTCCGGTCGCTGTCGGGCTTGGTGTCCTGTGTGAGGTCAACCACACTGCGGGGCCGGGGCTCCTCCTTCGGCTTGCTCTCCTTCTTGGCAAAGGGCAGGGACAGATCGCTCCGGCATGCCCGCTCCTTCCCACCGGGGTCTTTCAGGCCTTCCTTCGAGCTCTTGTGCAGCTGCCCAAGGTCCTTTTCCCGGAGCAAAGTGCTCGACGTGTGGCTGCCCACGGTCCTTGAGAGGGGAGGCTGAGGGTGCAAAGCAGACTGGCCTGCGTGGCCGGACAGGTAGAACCCATCTGCAGAGCAAAAACAACCAAAATTGTTTTTTGAGACAGGCAAGAGGTAGCAAATGGGGAAGTAACAGGTTTCAAGGATGCCTCAGACAGGTAGGTCCAGGGCAGAGGAGACCAAGCAGGTTTCTCCATGTGGGATGCAGGACAGTCCTGTCCTGATGCACACTGGGACTTCAAGGTGGGATCTGGCCAGCTTCCCTATAGCACAGCTACATCCAAAACCCTGGTACTGCTGACACGAGGGAATATCCCTGGATGATCAGTCCAGGGGGTTCCTGCTCTTCACCCCCAACACCCCAGCACCCAGCAGCTCCAGCAGCCAAACAAGCCCAAAGGACAGGGTGAGCACCCAGGAGTGACCAGGAGGGCCAGAAAGGGCACACGGGGTCCCAGACTCACCTTTCTGTGATTCAAAGAGGCTGTGCTGTCCCAGCTGGGCCAGGAGTGGACTGCCAGCACTAGGAGGTTCGAGGTGGCTCAGGGGAATGTACGATGGGTAGAGACCGTTAGGCAGATGGGAAAAGCCTGCAGAAAATGGGAAACAGAAGAGGGAAACATGTTTCATCCCAAGCGGCACGCTGCCTTGGAACGAGCCCCGCAGGAGCACAGACTGTTGTGGCTGTCGGTCCCTCGCGCGCCAGGAGCGCCGGCGGAGGGGACGCACACGGCAACAACACACAGCACACACAGCCCATCGCGAGGAGCACTGCTCAGAGACCCCCCTTTGGGTACTGATCCCCCACTGCTGGTCCCCAGATTGCCCCAGGCACCTCTGCAGGGCTCCAATTTTGCAGCAAACGGAGCATGCTGCTACCCGAGCAGAGCCTTAACCTGGAACTGAACAACCAAACCACCTGGCTGATAAGGTGTTTTATCACAAGCACAGCAACCTGTGGGTGAGGACGCTCCCCAACGTACTTCCAGAGCAGTGATAAGACCCTCTTGCCAGCACAGCTTTGCCAGCACAGCCCATCCCAGCTGCAGGTGGCCATGACTGGGTATGGGCTTTGGGAAAACATGACAGCATCCTTCAGAGCAGCTCACACAAAGCACTGTTTCTTGCATCCAAACCCAGTATCTTATACCAGAGGAAGGCAAAAAAGAGCACAAAACGTGACACCCATCCACGAGCTGATATGAAAGCAGCATGTCCCCAAGGCCCTGCTCCCAGCAGTCTGGATGATGTCCTGGATACTGGGCCCCCCAGCAACATCCTCATGCAAATCACCATCATCAGTGCTTCCTCAGTGAATACAATCACCATAATAGTGGTAATAACACATGCTCTTGGCTACAGGCAGCAATTCCTCTCCAACACTGCCACCAAACGACACCCGTGCAACACTACAAACTCTAACCCCTGCCAGAACCAGCATCCCAGTCAGTGCTATCATTTAAAAAACTGAGTAAAAGCCATCAAGAGAGTCTGAAGGAGCCCTCTGCAACCCTCCTCCCTTCCCCTCAGCCCTCATTAGCAACCAACTTCCCCAAAATTACATGATCCCACTGAAAGCAACCAGGCAACAACTTTTGTCAAGAGTCCAGCATACGACCAGATCAAAACAACATCACACCAAAACCCAAGGGGAGACAGAGAAGCTCAGTCCCCGAAGCTGCACGTGGAGCACCATCTGCGACAGCTAGTCAATATTTCACATTATTTAGACAGCCAGGATCTCTTTCGTGTACATATTTGCATCCCGGCATATGTGCTTCACCGACGCGGTGCTCCCCACAGCTCCTGGCCCGGATCCATCGCCCAACAGATCCCAGCGGCACCACCCGCACATGCCAACCCTCCAGGGGCAGGACCAGGGGAGCTGCTGTGCCCAGGAAGTTCAACTCTGAGCCCATCCCCAGCAGGTAAATCTTGCTATTTAATCTTGCACACGGTGCTGTAACAGAGTGCACACGCAAGTCTGCACCACTGCTTGGTAACCCCAAAACCTGCACAGTGAAGCAGTTCCAAACACCTTTTCTTACTCCCGGAGCTGGAGAGAGCTGGGTAGAACCCAGAAGTGTTCAGCCTGGCTTAGCTGTGAGCAGTACCGCTCCACAGCGTGTTTGCCTCGGCCGTGCCACCGTCACCGCACCGCTCCGGCACGGCTGGGCTGGCAGCGAGCCAGCATCTGGAGCAGGAGTGACACATTTCCCAGGGAACACGAATCCCATCTGGCAGAGCACATGGTTGCAGCATGGCAAACCCCCTGGAGCACCCCATGCCACACGAGCCCTGCGGCCCCAGCCGCAGACATCCCCACGTGAGACCCTTCTCCCAGCCAGACTTCGGTCCCAGCTGCAGCTGCTCCAACAGGCGGGAACACCAGCATGGAGATCACAGCGAGACGCATCCCATGCTGCAGAAACCACTGAGCACAGATGCCCATGGCATGTCCCCACTTGCACATCGTGCAAGAACATGGAGCCACCTGCAGAGCTCCAGGGAGGGGACACAAGGCAGCCCTGCCATCCAGCACCGGGACACCTGCACATGGCTTAAGCTACTGGTACCCAGAGGCATTTTGGTACCAGTTACATCCCTGCTCCTACTGGGGCAACCCCCTGCTTATGCCATCTTATTCTACCCAGTAATAACACAGGGTCAGTCCCAGCCCCAAATGTTCTGGGGTTTCCGCCACAATCAGCATTATCACATCCACTACAGTGACCCAGCCTCAGCTTGGGGCTGCAGGAGCACGAGGAGGAATGGGAAGTGTCCAAGATGGGGACGGGTTCAGATGGACAGGTTGGAGACCCTGCAGGGCAGTGTCACCGTGACAGCTGGGGAAACAGCTGCAGAACTGAGTTGATGCCACCAGCCCAGCCCCAAAACCACCTCCCATCAGGCAGCCCTTCCCAGGGACTCCCACAAGTCCATGGCAGCAGCACTGCTTCTTGGAGAGGCATAAGCCCAGCACAGGAGCTCAAAGCACATCCCAAAGCTTTGCAGGTGGAGAAATTGAGGCACAGGCAGGTGCAATGACTTGCCTGCATCACCAAGCTGGCCAGCAGCAAAAACAGAACACCACCTGAACCTCAGCCTCAGGTCTACCAGTGACGCTGTTTTCCCTTGCTAAGTGCCCAGAGAAGCTGCCCAGGCTGTATTTACCTGGCTTGTTCCCTGCCAGGAACCAGAGCTGGAGCAGGGATTCGAGCTACAGTCTTCCTGGGGATGAACCCAATGCAAATCCAGCCCCGGGGCACTGCCAGAGCATCCCTTCCTCCTTACAGCCCTCCAGTCCGAAACCTGCTGCCCCGCTCCCCTGAGCAGGACCTGGAGGAGAAGCTGCTCCTCCATGTGCTGAGGAGTTGCACTCGCAGGAAGCGGCCGCAGGCAAGTCACTCCCTCCTTGGATCTCTGTGCCAGAAAGCGATGCCAAGGGGAGAAACTCTACCGCAGTGAGCAACTCACAGCTCACCCCAACCATGGGCTTCTGCCAGGAGAAAGGGAGGGGAAAAGGGGAAACCACAACCATCTCCATCCGCCCGGGGCCAGAGTGTTTGCTGAACCAGCACAAGATCTGTTTTGCCCAGGGACACGCCGACAGGTCTCGGCAGGCTGAGCCACGCTCCTCCAGCCGACTGCTTGCCCAGAGGCGGGCTGGCACCGCAGTGCAAGGCAGGGAGGTGTGAGCTGGCAGCACTGCCAGCCCCAGACTGGTTTTGCCCTCCTTTCCTGCCAAGTTACACCACGCCAAACACGCGCGTGTGCCCATCAGCACGGCCTCTGACCGCCTGGGGAAGGTACCATCAACACTTATGCCAGCATGGGCACACAAGACCCAAAGCAGCCCAGCTCTGAGGGTAAAAGGGTTTAGGGCACAGATAAGTTCCTTTAAGCCACCTTAATCCTGCAGCCAGGTGACTGTCAGCAGCCAAAATGCAACCCCTGTGATGCTGCAGCAGGTACAGTGGATTGGCACACCTGTCCTCCTCCCTCCCAGCTCCAAGATGATAAAACATACCTGTTTTGCACAACCAAGACATAAATCACAAAGGGCTGTTATTAAAGGAACTTGGCAGGTGCAGATGTGTCAGCCCAGTTGAAAACATCTTCTTCATCTTTGCCCAGCTCTCCAAAACGGCACGAGTTTGGGGGGAAGAGGTACAGCCGGGTGACTCACCACCAGGAGGGGATGTGACCGATGAGGAGATGAGATACCAGCGACCGCACAAACCACACACCAAACGTCTGGAGGCCGGGAGGTCGTGCTGGGGGAAGTGGGAGGGAAACAGGCCCCACGTGCTCAGCCCGCTTGGGGTTTGCCAAAGTTCCCCGTGAGGAGGGAGCCAACAGAAAGCATCCCCTGGCAGAGGTTCTAAACCTGTGGACTCCCTCCAACTTGGTCACCCCAGACCCCAGGCCTGAAATTCAGTCCCAGCTGGACAAGTCAGCCAAGTCTGTGTTTTGAAAGAGACAGGCAGGAGGGGGACATGCTGGAGGTGACATGCTGGAGCTGAACACACCTCCCCTGCATACACAGCTGCGGCCAGTGAGCCAGGCTACATGTCTGATGTGACATGGGTGTGTGCCAGTGCTGGGAAAACTGCTCCATCTCACCACGCGTGCAGGTGACCAGCTGGCACCTTCATGGCATCCCCATGCTGCCCTCCACACTGGCTGCCAGCCTGGTGTAGAGGTACAGCTCACCTGGACACCCATGAAGGGTCAAGGACAGTAAGTAGGAGCAACACAGTGACACCACTCAATGGGGAATTCACACTCCTGGTCGGGCTCCTTGTTTTCCAAACCAGCCAGCAGCACCAACACACCAGAGAGAAGCAGCATCCACAAAGCCGCTGCTCATGCTCTGGGACGGATTTCCAGTCTCTGCTGTTACAGAATCATAGAAGCATTTAAGTTGGAAAAGACCTTTAATCGGGTCCAACACAGCCCTGCTGGCCTGCAGAGGCAAGCAGGTGGCCACGTGTGATCCTGGCTGCAAAGCTGAGCCCTGGTCATGAGCCATCCTTGCCTGAGAAGCCACAGCCCTGTCACCCGGAAGACCAGCGGCCTCCAGCACCCCGGGAAAAGTGAAGTAACTCTCCCCCATTGCCCCATCTGCCCGTTACACGTTTCTGCCACTTATGAAATATTTCCAACCGCAGGCATCTCACTCCATCCTCCCCAGGCCATGATGGATGGACACACTGCCAGGAATCAGGCTGGCACCACACAGTGCTCTGCATCGGGCTGTGGCCGCAGAGGGGCCTGAGTCGAAAAGCTTGGCCCCTTGGACTCTTCAATCCAAGTCCAGCAGAGCTGGGAAACACAGCAGTGAGGCTTTAGGTTTATCTCCATGGGGTGTTTTCCACTCTGGGCACTCAAGGGACATTTGCAGCCCCGCTGCAGTCAGGGTCTCAGTTGGCTGCTGGGCTCAGCAGGAGCTGAGCAGGAGCTGCAGCCGCCCTTGGCCAGGAGCACAGTCACCTCTTCCCCAGTCCGGCTCGCAGTGCCTCACAGGCAGCCAACTGGGACAACAGTCCACGCCACAAACAGCTGGATAAATGCTTATGTCCTCATGAGTCCCGCCAGGGAGGGAGGGGAAGGGGGAGAAGTCCATGCACAGTGAGTATCCCTCCCACCAGCAGCAGGACGGACACCATACCAGCACCAGCTGCCAATGCTCACTGTCATCAGTGAGCCCAATCCTTTCCCTGCAGAAACAGCGGTTTCCCAGGGAAGACTCTCTCAGGGCTCCCCCTCCAGCACACACTTCCCCATCTCTGCCCCACACAGGGGGCAGCTATTCCTCATGCACACATTTATGGCTGCAAACAGCTGCAAGCCCGGAGTGCTGACAATGTAAATCTTTGCCGCCTCCTCCCTTGCCTGCCAGGGCAGCTCTAGTGACACCCGAGGCACCGGAGCCGCCTTGACTCTGTGCCACACACGAGACACCAGCGATACGAGCCCCTGAACAAGCCAGGCTGAAACCAAAGCCCCCGGATCAGATGTGCCTGGACTGTAGCAGTGGCCAGTCCCCAACCCTGTCCCTGCAGCTCCAAGCTGCTGCCACAACCCACCACTCCCCACCCCAAAACCCGACCCAGCCATATTAACACCCCATGCCATGGGACTGGCAGTTGCTTCAAAGCCTTAATTTATGGCCTCAATTCTCTACATCCCCTGAAAGCCTTCGATCCCATCCCCGGGATCCAGAACAGCCAGGGCAATTTAACTCCCCATTTAATCTTCTAAGGGCCCTGGCGAGCTCGGAGACAGCATCCTCCGGCAGGGGGTCCACACTCCCGGCCTTTGCCGGCTCGAACACCGCCGCGCCGCTTTTCCCCTCAGGCCGCGCCGCTTTTCCCCTCAGCCGCAAAAATCACTACCTTAAAAGCCAAGGCGAGTACTCCCTCCAGCTCAGAGCGGCTCTCTATTGTTTCTTTTAATTTTATTTTATTCCACGTGGGAATCTTGTGTCCAGGCTGCTTTATTTTTAAGTGGCTCTTGCTCAATATTTACTATGGCTCGCAGCTGCGTCAGCACAGGAACACCGCGCGCTCCCGCCGGGCTTCCGACTGGCCCTCCCGCAGCCACTGCCCCGTGCCGATGCCGTGCCATGATTTTCCTGCCGTGTTACTCTTGCAGTGAATCACCAGCCTCTCCTCTGCAGTCAGGGCACACCGATGGGCAGGGTGTGACCACAGGGCAAGGGGGGGGGAGGCGGTTCCGTGCTCCATGGAAATAAATATCATCAGGCTGAGTGAGCCCTGCTGCTCACCTCCTCCTCACCCGGGAGCTGGAACAGCCCCAACAGCCTGGAGATGGTGGAGGAGGAGAAAACGGGAAGAAGTGGCTGGAAGGGCTCAAGGGACTGGTGCTCACACCTCCACTCTGCGCCGGCGTCCTGCAGACTCAGTTTCCACCACGCCACAAGTCAAAGGCAATCCAAGGTATATACAAGCACACACTGGAGACAGGTATATACCAGCCTATATTGGAGAAAGACACCCATAAGATCTCCCACCAGCTCCCCATTGACACTATCTCCATGAGGACAGTGAGAAGCCACCCAGGTGGGGACATGAATCCCCTCCAACAGAGGTGGTTTTTCCTCCCACTGGAGGGGCCAGGATGGAAACCATCCCACTGGGACTCTTGACATGATGCACATCCAGGCCACGCAGCCTGAAACATGGAATCTGGGAAGCACCGATCCAGTCCCACGTTAATCCTGATGCTCAAACCAGTGCCAATGCTCCTGGGTCACTGCCTGCTACTACAGCAGAAGCTTCTCCCACATGCCCCCAGCCTGAAATCCACCACCACGTCGGATGTCTCTCCTTTTCCACTGGCATAATTAAACCTGACACCCCAACGGGGGTCCACTGAAACCTCCAGGCTCTCACTGCACAACCACACAGCTCTCCTCAAACAGCAAGGAGCAACTCAGTGGGTTCTTCAGCTCCACATTTACTAAAATGGAATGTATGGAAATTGAAAAAATAATAATTTAAACTCTCAAACTGATTAGCAGAATGCCCAGGAATGCAGAACCTGGCTGCTAGATTGCATCTCACCTTCCTCTCCTGATTTTCTAGGACAGCAGCAAAACGTCTTTGCTCTGGTCCATCCTTCATCTCGGTGAACACGCTGGTGGCCAGCACAGGGGTCCTACCACTGACTCTGCTCCTGCCACACTTTCAATACAGGTGCTCCCTCTCCTTCCTAAGCACAGAAATTTAACTCATCCCATTTTTTAAAATTGTATTTTTTTTTAAATCACCCAGACTCAGTGCAGTAGACAATGTAAACAAGTGAGCCCCCATTCCCTGAGCCCTTGCCCGCACATTTAACCCAGCACCACCCACACACCATCCCGTGCCTTCGTTAGAAAACAGCTCATTACCCTTCGCTGCCGGAGCCAGGAGAGCTACAAGCACTTGGTGGGGGGAGGTTACTGTGGGATGGCACCGGGTGCTGGTCCCCACATCACCTGCCCCAAGTGCCTGCCAGCAGCAATTAAATCAGCCTTCAAAGAGAGATCCCAGCTTTCCCAGCACCATTAGCCGTGCCCTGGAGGGAACACGGTCTATTTTCAGCCACAATGACTTCAGATCAGGTCACCAGCAGGTTAAATGGGACTGTGCAGCATCATCTCCCTGCCCTCCCATTGAGAAATTAAACACCGCTGTGTGATGGGCAGCACCAGCCCCGCCGACACACACGCTGGGCGCCCACTGAAAGGTAAATGCCACCCGTCTGCTCCTCCCCTCGGCTTCCCATTGCTGGCCAGGGACATCCACTGCCCTGACTGCCTTCCCTCTGCGTGGGGTGGTGAGTGGGATCACCCCGGGTTCCTCCCTGCCTGTCCTCCTGCCCAGCACGGTGAGGGGTCATGGCCAGAACGGCCCACACCATGCCCAAGCCCGGGAGTGCTGGAAGGAGCCTCAGCACCCCCAGTTCTGCAAACCCAAACACACAACCCCAGACCAGGGCTGCTCATCTCACCCCTCCCTCCAGAAATCGGGTGGCCCAACTGCAAGTCCCCAAGTCACCGGTTTCTCCAGGGTTTCACCACAGCCACCAGAGAGGTTGCATCTCCCTACAGCAGCTCCATCTGCTTCCCTGGTAGGTCCACCACTGAAACCCAAACAGTCACCCCACCACTAACATCTGGCAGAGAGGTGGCAGCTGGATGTGGGTTTGTTTTGCCTCCCAGGCCCCTGCCAGGCACAGTCAGCACGAGCCAGGATGACTCAAAGCCCTGGGAGACGCAGCCTCCGTCGCTGCTTATTATAAACCCTCCTGTTTGCAAAGCAGCTGCCGTGGCTCAGCATCTCTTGGGGTGCCTTGCAAAGGGGGGTGGCACTGCAAGGGAAAACTGAGGCACAGCCCCCCATTTGGACCTGAACATCCCATCACCAACACGTGTGTGCTCAGCATTGGCACTGCAACCACTGCACAACACGGGGGTCCTGGCAGTGAAAGGGAACTGGTTCCCAGAAACACCCCAGGGCTGGAGCAAGGCCATTGCCAGTGACCCAAACGTGTTCATCAACTCCAGCTTCATGATTCACACTTGGATACAGCACGGCCGGGACAGGGTAAGTGCAAGGTGAAGCTGGATGTACCTGCATGTAGTGCTCTGTGTGCCACGGGAGTGAACACATCCCTCTCCCAGAGCCCAGTGCTGACCTCCTGCAGGGACCAAAACCACCCCAAAAGAAATTCAACAACAGGCTGCAGGCATCTATGGGTGGAAGAAAGGGATCCACTCACAGATCACAACTCCATAAGCCTCTTTCCCTTAGAAAACCAGGCTCAAAAGCTCAGCCTCTGCCCAGCCTCTCCTCTTGACCCCACATTCAGTCCTTTTTCCTTCCAGAGGCTCCTGTCCTTCCCACATCCTCCTTAACATCAGTCTGCGTCAGCTCTTCTGCACCAAAAAAGTGCCAAACCATGAAGCAAAGGGGTGTCTGTGGTCAGCAAACGCCCAGGACCCCACACCTCCCCTCCGCCGATAACAGGAGATAAACGCAGAGGCAAATATTATGGTGGTGTGGTTTAATTCCTGATGAATTATGCAAAACCATATTCAAATTGAAGCACAGCCCTTGGGCTCTTGACAAATTGCCAAGCTGGCCCTGATGTCACCAGGCAGGGATGGCCAGCCCTCTGCCAGGTAAGGCACTAAATGGGTGCCTCATATATGTACATACACACACACGAAAATGCTTCCAGATCTCAACTGCAGAGACCAAGGAGCACCTGCAAGAACAATTCAAGAGTGACTTTTGCACTTCTCCTTCCTCCCAGCTGCATTTAGTGTGTCCAGGGAAGGCCACCAGGTTTTTGAGTCCTCCACAAGATGGAAGCAGCTTGGGCTGATGGCGAGATTCAAAGCAGGACAGAAGATAAAATCCACCATGGCTGGGGCTGGAAAGGAGGGGAGGCAGAGGGGTCGGGAGGGGAAAGCCTAAAACACTTCTGCCAATAATAATGTCAGCCCTGAAGCCGAGGAAAGGAAGATCTGTCCACAAAATAGTCACAGAGAGAGCTCATCTGATGAAAGTAGGAATTTCCGATTCCACACAAACCCCAAACATCCATTAAAAGTAGCAGAAGAATTGCTGCTTTGTGTCACTAATCTCATTAGGGAGAAAGCCCCGCTGTAACGCAGGGATTGCAAAGGGAAACCCCGGCAGGCTGCACATGCCAGGAGCCCTCGGAGCCGGGGCTTCCACCAGCACCTCAGCAAGGTGGAACTCACCTGCCCGGATCTTTACTCACTGGAGTATTATCTACTTGGCTTCTATGTGACATGGCATGTAGGATGTCCCCCCACTCAGCAGACCAGGACACAAACACCAGAACGACACATGATAACGCAGGGGCTGCTTCATCCACACACGGCGACCGGCACTGCCTGCAGGCAGCACAGAGCCCAATCCCTCCAAAACCCTTCCTCCCCACCACACTGGCCATTCCAATTATTATTTTTAATTTTTTTTTAATTAAAAGCAATTAAATCAAATAGACCAAAAGCATATTCAAGCCACAGGGAATTCTGCTGAGATGGGATGGGGGCAGAAAGGGAATCGGGGCAATACATGTAACCACCAAAGGTAAAAAGGGTTGTTTGCTGTCAGAGATGTACCAGGATAAGATAGATGGAGGTAGAAGCAGGAGCAACCTTTGCAGAAGTTGCCGGGGATACAGCTCCAGAGAAACAGGCTGAGTGCCTTAAAATCTACATTATTCCTATAAGAAAGCATATTCTCTCCTGAACAGAGCACACTGCTCCGAGCCCACCATGTTTGGCTTGCCTGCCTGCATCCAGCTCCCTCAAAATGGCTCTTTGGCCACTGCTGGCAATAAAATTTATTCCCAAGGTCACTTCAATCCTTGAGCCACTATTTCAAGTCTGGCTGGATTTAAACAAAACCCAGCCTCATACACACCGAGTCCCCCCCTCAGCCCCTCCTTTCTGCCGTTCGCCTCCCTGATTTAGAGATACCAAACTCTCAACTACCTTTCGCTTCCCATAACCATCAGCGAACAGCTGGAGAGGGAAACGGGAGCATATTGTGCACCCAACAGCTGATCCTGGCGGCGTGGGGAGGGAGCCCAACTGTCACTGCCGCGGCGCTGCCATACAGGGGGCTCCCGCCGCGCGTCCCCCAGCCAGCACGGACGTGGACAGGGCTAAAGGGTTTGTGTGGTGCCGTCCCCTTGGTGTTTAAGAGCCGGAGAGAAGCGAACAATAAGCAAAGAAAATCAACAGCAGGGAGAGAGGGCGTCGGTGGGTGCATCGCGATGCCTGCAGGCATCCAGCTGTGCCGTCCCGGAGCGAAGCCAGCCAGAAACTAAGGGCTAGGAGGAAACATGGGGAGAAGGAAACCACCAAATCCTCGTGGCCAGGGTGAGGCAGCCACGCTGGAGTGCTCCACTCCCAAACTTTGCTTTTTAAACAGTATCTCCAGCTGGAAAAGCCAGCAAGGGGCTGTAATGTCAGACACAGCACTGCTCGCTCACCCCCGCTCCACCGGCAGGGAGTTCAGGGCTGCCCTCGGTGAGGCTCTTCACCGTCCCAAACCCCGCCTGCATTTTCAGGTCGTTCAGGGCGCACTGTGCTCTCCATTTCAGCAACGAGGCCGAACAAAGCACTCCCTTGTCCTCAGCACCTCAAGCAGGCGATGCTGGATCGCGTTACCTAACCCAGACCAACATCTCCTCATCCCGGCACGGCAGCTTTCGTGTCAGCACATGCCAGGCTGGCCCCGATTCCCTGCACCACCTCCCGCCCGAAGCATTAACTGGACCAGTTTAGTACACGGTGCAAACACACGGGGCCTTGTTCCGACTCGTCGGCGCTAACCCCAGCTCCAGGAGGTGATCCGACACCCGCCCGCCGGTTGCAGCCGCGGCAGAACCGCAAGGCGCTCACCTGGAAAGCTGCCGTAATGACGTTAATTCCCCTCAACAATGTTCATTTCCATATTCATCAGAAGATGGTGAAATGACAAGATGGGGGGTTATTTACTGGATAATTATAAACTAATTTCAGCCTTACCCTGGGTTATCCTAGGAAGGAGATCTAAAATTTCCCTTACGAAAGCCCTGCTCTGGTAGCCACGTCTGCAGTGAGATTAATTCCCAGCGATTTCCATTTCTCCAACAGCTGCTGTGCTGGGAAAGAGCAGGAGCCTGTCCCCAACACCAGGGACCTGCCTGGTGCCCCATGCCACCACCAGCTAGGATTTCTAGTACCGGCTCATTCTCCGGATCAGATTTTCTCTGGCACAACATCAGTCAGGGATGGAACCTGTGGTTTTCCAACCCCACCAAGGAGATTCAGTGCTGGGTAGGAGAAGGGCTGCTAATAAATCACACCTTTACCAACCTTGTGTACCAGAGGCAGGGACAGGCTCCCACTCATTCACCTAGGGAAGGTATTAGAAAGCCTCATACAGTAGAGGATCCCACAGGACCTTGCTCCGAGCAAGTTTACGTCACCACGTTTGCCCTTGGGTTCCTGTCCATGTTCCAAGCCACACGTCCCCACCACCAGCTACCAGCACTCGGGATGGGAACTTCAATGGGGTGTTGCAGGACAGGGTGGACAGTCCTTCCCATCCCTCCCAAAGTACGGAGACGCCACCACACAACCCACTCGACCACCAGGACCTCAGGAAAATCACTGGGACATCAGAGAAAAACCAGAGCGCATGGTAGGAGACTCCCAAAAACGCACCAAGTACCTTTTCCACCACCATCTCAGCCTGAAGACACTGCTCCTGCCTCCCTCACAGCCTGCAAGTTGGCTGCCAGCCCAAGGGAGCTGCAGGGACATCACTTCATGGCCGAGCGCTTCCTCCACCCCCAGGGATGCCGGGTGTGAAGAGGAGAGTGCGACGGGACCAAGTACAACACCCAGGCCAGCATCACCTCCCTGAGTCCCACCGGGACAAGCACAGCCACTGCTCTGCCTGAAAACATGTATCAAAAAGCATCTAATTTCACAAGGGCCCCAAGGGAGGAGAAACATCCCCACAGGCAGGTCTCCAGCCCGTCCACATTCCTCCTGGTGTTACACTGCGAGCCACTGCCCCAAGGAGCCCCCCGCGCTCAGCCCCTCGCACCACCCCCAGGGCGGGCAGGGAGGGGGAACCGCGATTTCAAGGGCCATTAAACACCGATGGTATTTTCCTTGCAGCATCAAAACGTGACCAAAAAGAGTTGCGTCTGAGCGGGTCTGGGAGCTGCCATCCTCCCCAGCCAAGTTACAGGAAGGAGCGGGGCACGGATCAGTCCGGCACTGAATCCATGCTATATCCTGGTATCTCTATCAGCAAAGCAATTTTAGCATGGATGCAGTCGGATGAGCGAATTGTGCTTCCGCTGGCACTGCCGACAGCAAGGCCTCCTGCAAAATCTGCGGGCTCAGCAAAAGCACCATTTTGCCATTATAAGGATGGCTACAGCGGGATTTTGCTGGCACAGCAGCGCTATCCTGGGGGGAAGGGTATTTTTATTTCTTTTCCTATGCTCCTACCTGGCCCAGCTGACTGGAAAACTTCTCCCTGGGCACGGCAGGCCTGGGAAGCAGGGACAGTCTCCAATCTGCCTTAAATCCCTGCATTTGAATGCACATGCTAATGTTAAAGTAGGAAAACAAGGAAACCAGAATCTCTCCCCTCTGTCTGACCACTTTCCTTCCAGCCACTACTCTGGAGCTGGATTTAACATAGTCAGCTTTGCTCATACTGCTGTGTGTCCCTTTTCCCAGGCAGGAGAAAGTGTTCCTGAAGCATATTTTAATGGAAGAGGCTGAGAATCCTTTTATATATAAACAGATCTGTTCCAGCAGCCCCCACCCAAGAAAGGATACTTCAGCATACAGGAAAAAACATATTTTTAATTATTATGATTATTATCTTAAACTCAGAGAATCTTTTTTTGGATGTGGGTGATCCTTCCTCACACACAGCCCCGCTGCTGCCTGGCAGGGACACGCTCCCAGAGCAGCCCTTTGCAATCGCATCTGGGGGAGCCTTTTCCACCTCCCCCAAAACACAAGAGGCTGCCAAGAACAACACACTCCACCAGGATGGAGCTGAGACTGGGACCCGAATACAGTGGGGCAGGGAAGGAGCAAAACAACAAAACCCTCATATTTTGAGCCGCTCAATAGACTCCACTGCCCCACTCCATCGGTTGCAGCCTTTTTTTATGCAAGGTCTTCCCAGCAACCTCCAGGCATGAAATTCCATTGCAAACAGTCCCCTTCCTCCCCTGTCCCTCGACAAGGCCCATCGGGAGCACCCCGCTGCTCCCCAGCCCCCATAACCCCCCTGCCCACCAGGGGACAGGGAATGGCAGCCCAGCATCGAGGGCCGGCTCATCTCCCGCCTCAGCCTCCAGCTCACTCCTCCCTCCATGAGCTTCCAACAAAGGGGCTTCTGTCCCCATCCCCTCAGCCTGCACAGCAGCGTCCAAAACACTACCAGGGAGCAGAAAGCCCCCAGAGAGGAGCAGAAGGTCCAGGGGTCACTGGACACAGCCCAGGCGTCCGTACTTTGGCGCTGGGGCAGAGCTCGACTGCCGGAACGAGCAGAGGGTACGGGAAAAACAAGGAGTCAGTGCCGGCGATAACTGGATTCTCAAATATGGCCAATCGTGCTATTTTTACAGGGGCGTATTTATTTTCGGAGGACGCTGGGACAGATTCAAGAGTCTCTTTCTTCAGCCCGGCGGTATTTAAGGATCGGTTTGAACTGGCTCTATTTAAAGGCTTCGCCTCCTGCCCACTTTTCTTAACCCCTTGCACAAGCCTTTGCTTTCCACCCTTCCAAACCCCTCCTAAAAACGAAACAACCCCCCTCAAAAAACCACAACAACAACAAAAAAAATCCACGCACCAACAGCACTGCAAATGCTAACCTACAAAGGGCCCCTCGGTAGCAGGAAGCAATCATCATTCCAGGCGATATTGTTAAAGCCGTAAAAAACAACAACAAAAAAAAATACCCCTGCCTATCCCACTGCTGTGGTTTAATGGGAGTTTCGGCTGTTAATTGTATGGATCTTTTTAATGGAGTTTAGCCTGGTTGGGAATTGCCGTGACGAAGCCGATCGTGCTGGGGAGCAGGAGACCGGGCGCCACGGAGAGGGGGGATTTCAAAAGACTTCCAGAGAAAAGAAAGCAAAAAATAATAAAAAATAAAATAATGAAAATAATAAGAACACGTTAAAAAAAAAAAATGGAGGTATCGCAAACCCCATTCCCTCTGGGAGGGGATCCAAATCTGAGGCTCGCTCCCAGCGCAGCAGGAAAGCTCCCGGACGGCATCACGGAGCTTGGTCGGCTCGGGGAGGCCAGAGCTCAGTGCCTCCCTCATGGCCTGCCTGGATTTCAGGAAAGGAACTTTGGAAAGAGAAATAAAACAAGAAAAAAAAAAAAAGGAACAGAAAAAGAAAATTACCCCATAAAAAATAAGAATAATCAAAAAAATACCGAAACCCACACTCGGTTTGGCTTGAGATTGTCCAGACAAATTTTTGCAGAGATCGTATTGTGCTTCAGCAGGAGGTGGAGGAAAGGGGGAAAAAAAAAACCAGGGAAAAAAAAAAAAAAAAAAAAAAAAACAGG
>NW_016690221.1:297623-299188 GCF_001604755.1 Lepidothrix coronata | reverse complement strand
CAGCGCAGCAGGAAAGCTCCCGGACGGCATCACGGAGCTTGGTCGGCTCGGGGAGGCCAGAGCTCAGTGCCTCCCTCATGGCCTGCCTGGATTTCGGGAAAGGAACTTTGGAAAGAGAAATAAAACAAGAAAAAAAAAAAAAGGGAAAAAAAAACACCAAAAGCGGCGGTGCCGGCAGCGCTGCCCAGAGGCAGCGGGACCGCGGCGGGGCTCGGGGCTGCACCGGGCAAGAAATCACCAAAACTGCCCCATTTTACCCCTTTTTCCCAGCCCAGGGACGTTTTCTCTGCCTGGCAGGGAAGCACCACGTCGGACAGCGCAGCTCCGTCCCTCCGCGCCCCGGTCTGCGCCTCTCTCAGCCTTCCCGAAAATCGGATTTATTCCCCGGATTTATTCCGCAGACGACTCGGCGGGGATTTTCCTCAGTGCCAACAAAACCGCGCGCTGGGAGAGGGGATTCTTATCGGCTAGCCGCGATTCTTCCCCCATCCCCTTATTTTTTCCTGCATTCCCTTATTTCTTTTCCCCATCCCCCTGGGTTTTTTCCTATTTTTCCCGCATTCCCCTGTTTTTCTTCTAAATCAAAACCACGCGAAGCAGCGGGGGGGAAAACACGCCAAAAAGCTGCGAGCGCAGAAATACGTGATTATTATTACGATTATTATATTTTTTGGAGGTGTGGGGGGGGGTTTGAAGCCCGGACCCGCGGCCGCGGAGGGGAGCGAGGGAAGGCGCGGGGGGTACCGGGGGGCCCGCGGAGCCTTACCCGGGTGCGAGTGGAGGCTGATGCCCGATGCGAGGAATTTCCCGGGCTGGAGGGCGGCGGGGAGCCCGGCGGCCATGGGCCCGGCGGCGGGGGCCAGGCGGCCGGTGGCTCCCAGGCGGTGGCTCTCCATGGCCAGCCCGGAGAGCAGCGGAGGGGGGCCGTGCACCGAGCGGGGGGGCCCGAAATCTCGGCCATCCATCATCCACTCGCCGGCTTCACGGAGTCTCCCGGATCGCTGTCGGTGCCCGCCACCGCCTTCCCCCCCCCCCCCCCCCGCCCCCCAGCCCCCTCCTCCTCCTCCTCCTCCCCCAAAAAATCAGATGGTTTTCAAAAATAAGGCGTCCAAGCGTCCCATGGCGCGGTGCAGGGAGCCAGCCCCGGCGCGGCGGTCTCGGCGCTGCCTGCAAGGGATAAAAAAAAGGGGGAATGCGTTGAGACGACATGCCCCGACACCCCCCCTGCTCACAGCCACCCCCAAAAATACACACACACACCCCCAAACCCCACCCTCACCTTCCCGGGCTGTGGGGGAGAGAAGGGGGAAGAAGCGGAGAGAAAAAAAAACCTAAAAATTAAGGAAAACTTGTGGCAAAACACGAGGACAAAAAAAAAAAAGTATTTAAAAATAATATTTTACCAATTTAATTTTTTTTTTGGAAGAGTTACGTTTGTCACGGCCACAGCCCCGGCCGGGCCGGGGAGCGCCCGCAGCCCGGCTCCGGCGGGACCGACCGGCGGGGACGCGGCAGCGCGCAGGGAAACAAACCCAAAAATCCCAGAACGGCAAAAAATAAACACC
>NW_016690221.1:295619-296952 GCF_001604755.1 Lepidothrix coronata | reverse complement strand
AAAAAAAAAAAAAAAAAAAAAAAGGGGGGGGAGAACGCGAGCGCGGGGCGGGAGGGAGGGGAAAGAAGTGGGGGGGGGAAGGGGAGGAGGGGAAAAACGGCGGCGGCGGGGCCATGAAACACGCATTGTTCTCGGCGCGGCGGGGGCTGGCCCGCCGCCTGTCCGCGCCTCCTCATTGGCTGGCCGGGCTGCCGCTCAGCGGCGGGTAAACAGGCGGCGGTTTCCAGGCTCCCCCCGCTCGCCCCGCCCCCGGCGCTCCCGCTGCTGTTTCGAGGCTCCCCCCGCGCTCCCGCCCGGCGCGGGCGGGCGGGTGAGGGGGAGCGGCCGCGGGTCCCCCCGCTCCGAGCGGGGCTGGGCAGGAGGGGGGAACACCCCGCGACCCCCTTTATTATCTGTGGGGGTTAAATCCTTCATCCCGCCCGGGAGGGGCTGAGGGGGAAGTGCCGCCGGGCCCTCTCCCACGGCCCCGCCGCGGACAAAGCGGCCTTTCAGGGCCGGGGGGGAGCGGGGGAGGGTCCCGTGTCCTCCTCGCGGGCTCCGCCCCCCCAAAAAAATTCAAAAATAGGGTGAAAAGGGAGGCTGGGGGAGGAGAGACACACACACTCCCCCCCGGATTTGGGGGCCTGCCCCCCCCAACGCTGCCCGCCGGCCACACCAACTTTTACTTTTCTTTGCCTTTTTTCCCCCTGTTTTAATTTATTTTCCCTTTTTCCTCTATTTTTAGTTTATTTTTCCCTTTGCACCCCTCGCCGAGCACCCCCCGTAGGGGGGGGCACCCCTTCGCTGCCACACCACCCCCACCCCCCAGAACCTCCCAACCCACCCCCCGCTTCTTTACTTAATTAAACAAAAATCGGCTTTTATAACGAAAAAGAGGAGGAGGGGAAAATCTAATTTAATCCGCTTTAAATTAAAAGTAGTAGTAATAATAATAAAGCATTCCCCCCACACCCCTCCCGATGGAGTTTTGAAACAGGAGTTTCGAGGCGCCCACCGGGACATCGGCCAGAAAACGGGAGAAACAGCCCCAAAAATCGGCCCCCGACCCCCCATTCCACCCGCTCCGGCACTTTTCTGCTTATTTTTAATCGTTTTAAGCGAAATCGGAGCCGAGTTCGTCGCAAAGCTCTCACGCTGCGCAAGGCGCTGGTTTAACGCGAAAACAACAACAATAATAATAATATATATATATTTATGTTTTTATTTATATCTACGAGCAAAACTGCGTCACAGGCGAGGGCTCAAACCCCGCTGCTTCCAGAGGGAGGGCGCTCCTTTTCCCAGTCTCCTTTAGCAAACCAAAAAAAAAAAAGAAAAAGGGGGGGGAACTGGG
>NW_016690221.1:73129-294114 GCF_001604755.1 Lepidothrix coronata | reverse complement strand
CCCTCTTTTTTTTTCCATTTGTTTCCTCTCTTCGCCCCCCGGACGAACACGAAATTCCCTATGGCCGCCCTCCGTCCCCGCAGGAGGCAGTGGAGCCCTGCGGAGCTCACAGCCCCCAGCCCTGCACCGGGCATTGTCCCCCTTCCCGGCATTCAGGTAGGACAGGGGGGGTGGGAATCTGGGATGGAACGGGGGACTGTCTGGAAACGTGGGAGGCAAAGCAAACTGATACCTCCCAACCCCGTTTTGGGGGGCTGCCAAGGTTTGGGGGAGGGGGGACACACCCCCTCATCGCCAACCCAGCGCTCAACTTCGCACCCGCGGGCTGGGCACAAACCCCCGCTGGACCCCCATCCCCATCTTCTGGGACCCCCCCAAAATCCCCTTTTTACCCCAGTAAACCCCCCCGTGCTCCCCATCCACAGCCGGGGGGGGTGCTGTGCATCCCTTCCGCCCGCCGTTTTTAACGTGCTTACTACACGTTTCCAGGGTGTTTTTGGAGCTATATTTAAAGCGTGCAGTCAGTGGCTGGATTTAGAAATCCAGGCATAAATCACATTAAAACACGGACGGCGACGATCCCAACGCGTCGGCAAAAAAGCTTTGCCCTGATTTCATTCCTTCCCCACATCTTAAAAGCAGAACCAAGTCCGACAGCAGGGTCCCATCCCCCCCAAAGAAAACCCCCAGATAAAAACCCCTAATAAAATGCTGTGGGGACAGAGGTGGGATCTGAAGGCAAGGGGGTCCCTGCTGGGGTTTACTCCAGCGAATTCATGGGGATTTATTCATCGTCGGGGGTTTGGTTAATTCCAAAGCTTGGGGTCTCTCCCCACCCCAGCCCCTTGCCTGCAAGGAAAGAGCTGCCATCCACGGGGAGGGGGGGCTGTGGAGTAGAGGGTCCCCATGAGAAGATCCCCAGGGAAACAGCTCGGGAACCGAGCGAGGAATTTCTGATTAATGACCAGAACAGCTCGGGATTTTGTTTTTCTCCATAAATCCTGGCTGATTATAAACCCCTGCGCTCAGCCTGGCTGTGGGCTTTGCATCGGTTGGGGGGAGCCCAAGAAATTCTCCACTCCCCCCCCAGGGCCTATACTCAAACTGGGCAGCAGCTGGAGGCTGCAGCATCCTCCCACCGTCCCAGCTCCGCTTCCATTGCCCCACCGGAGCACGGAAGAAGGGAGAAGGGCTGGGGGGTGCACAGGGATGTGGTTGGTGCCCCCCTCTCCCCAGTTCACAGCAGTTCTGATCCCCACAGTTCCGGGGTTTGTAAAGCCGAACATCCCCGAAATCACAGTCTGGTTTTCAAGTCCAAATAAAGTCTGATGTCATTTTTTAGCCTTGTCCAGCACAGGAGGGTGGGTGTGTAGGCACAATCCTATCCTGTTTTCCTGCTCTGCCACCTGCACGCTCCCTTTCCCCTCAAAATCCCAAACTGGGACCCCTGGTGCCAGGACCTCCCCAGTGCTGGGTGCCCTTTGCTTTTCATAACCTTCACCAAACCCCTGGTACCGGGATTTTGTCACAGTTAAACTGGATCTTGGATACATCAGGTTGGGTTTGGCTTTTTTTCCCCCTTTTACACAATAATAAGCTTTTTTCATCGAAGATCAGGGGGAAAAAATAGGCAAGGAGGAGGGCTGACCTGCACAACCCATAGAGAGCTTTGAGAGGAGCACGAACCCCAAAGCTGTAATTACTGCCTGTGTTTTTTGGCTACAAACCAGCTGCTAAATTGGTCGTAAGGCACAGAAACGGCAGCTACACCTTTCGGTGGAAAAAACGTGGTTTAGTGGAGGAACATGCATGGGAAACCTCCCCAAAACTGCAGTCCCCATATAACAGCCCAGTATTACACGTTCTGCATTCAAGAGTTTAAAACAATCCTCCACCCAGGTGAACAGGAACGCTGAGCCCCGAATGACAAGACCTTCTACATCAACAGAGTAAATTGGGGATTTTTCCCTTGATCTGCCAGCTGTATCAAAAATACCCTCCTGGATGCAGGACACGGGCGAGCGAGAGGCAGGAGCATGTGCTATTTTGAGGTTCAATATAAAATAGATACCCTTGGCTTCAGCAGTTCTCCGTAGCCCGGCCCACAGGAGCTGCAGGTACTTTCGTATGCATACAAAACATTTTAAAATGGAAAATATTCACAGCTGCTCTCGCCTTTTTGACAGGGGGGAAGGAATCGTGGGGCATGTTAAGGAGATATTAAAAGCTGTGGTTTGAAGCTCCTAAAGCATTTACTCAGCGGGAGAGCCAGAGAAAGAAGTTTAGAAGTTAACTGCATACTTGTGTGCCTTTGCTCTGTCCTTCTTAAAATTCACCTCTCCTATCTGCTTCTAATTTAAACAAGCAGAGCCCTCCAGGAACTGGAAAATCCAGATTCGCAGCATCTCCCAGGGAAAGACGATTTCCTACGAGCCCCCCCAGCACGAGGGTCCTGCTTAAGGTTAAGCTCGTGAGTGCCTTTGGTTTTGCACCGAGTTAATCTCCCCCCAAAATAAAAGACCTGGGGAATGCTGGTGAAAACTGCTGATGTTGCCAGCTGGTCCCTGGTTTAGTCCCATCCCTCTTCCAGAGCCAGGCATGGATTTCACCACCACTGCAGGCATTGAATGCCCGTCCCCACACCGTGCCCTGTCCTGCTTCAGCTTCCCCTTCTGAAAACAGGGTAAACCCATCCACCTCCCAGGGGTGCATTATCGTGGCTTAAAATTAACACTCGAAAATGTATTTTCAAATCCCTTCATGAGAGGCACCAGAAGCACTAGGTGTTAGCAGAGTAGATCTTTCACCTTTTAACAGCTGTTAATTGCCATTAAACCCAAACATGCACAGCTTTATTGGAACAGCGTCCGAATTTCCATGTCGTGTTGCAAAGCCTGTGCCCGCCCTCAGTTGTGCTCTCTGGCACGTGCCAGCTGCCTCGACAAGGTGTGACGGATAAATCCTGCCTCTCTGGTAGTCATCCTGCACACTGGGACCCATTTTGGGGTCTCCTGATGCCAGGCTCTTTCCTTCCCCCTCCCCACCATGCTGTGAGTCCTTAGCACCAGACCTACCGTCACTGCACGGAACTCCAACACCCCCTCCCTGACTCGCAGCAGAGAAGTAGATGGGATGCAAAACCCGTTCCCAAAAATACCCCGAAGAAGCAAGCAGGAACCTGCCCGCAAGGAACTGGGTCCCTAAGGCTGAATCCGGCCCGCAGCTGCCAGGAAAAGCACGTGCTGGGTGTCACAGGGATGGGAATAGCCCGCTGTGACAAACGGGAGTAAATCAAAGTCATCAACAGGCAGGGCTGGGGCAAGGCTGCCAGCACTGCCCTCCCTGTAGCCACCACTCTGGGGGAGTCCCTTCCCTGCTGTCTTTGGGGTCTGTTGAATCAGCCCCATCCACAGCATCCCTCCATCACCCTGGGACTGCCCTATGGAACAGCCAAGTGCCAGGCAGAGGAGAAGCCCTTGGTGTTGTGGCAAGAGTTTTCCCCGAGTCCAGGAAGCTGCTGGCTCCTCACGGGTACTTTATGCACCCCCAAACAACCAAACCCAGCTGGGAGTGCCTGCACCGGGTACCAAACTGCTAAAACACGTGAGATGGATTCAGCAGGGCAGGAGGGGAAGAAGTATCTGTGGCTCCGAGCATCTTGTCAGACCCCAACGTTTCCCCCCCAAGCCCCAGCACAAGGAGGGGTGTCCATGGCTGGCTCCCAGGGCTATCCCATCTCTTTTCCCATCACCCCAGTCCTCTGCAAGGGGGAAGGGGCGGTTGGACAAAACAAGCCCTTTCTGCTCCACAAAGCTCGTCAGCTAGCGGCTCTGGGCTTATAATTATTATTTCCTTAAAGACGAGCCGAGCAGCTATAGACAAAAAAGCCCCCTCTTGTCGGAGCTGGAATTTGATGTCCTAACGACTGTTTTTGTACCGTGCCTGTTAGAGGAAAGAGCTCGGCAGGAGGGGGAAAGAGAGATTTAATTATAGAGCTGCATTGTGATTTTGCACACATAGCTGGCTGTTGTAATCAGGTTACAAGTGTATCTGATTTTCTTCCCTCCCCTCCCTCTTCCTCCTCTTTCTCTCTCTTCTTTTTTTTTCTTTTTTTCTTTCCCCTCCCCCTTTTTCCTTTCGTTGGTCCAAATTACTTGCTTATGTTTGGGTGTTGCAGAGACGAGCTGTTATTTGCCTGCACTGAAGATCTTGATCAAGGGAACAATGTTTCCAAGGATCCTCAGCAGCTCTTTGCTGGAGGAAGCCAATGGTTCCCAGCTCCACCAGAAACCCCCCCTGAGCTGTGCCAGGCACTTGCATCCCACCATCCAGGGGCTCCCACCCCCACAGTAAGGATGGACACCCATATATACATATATATATATATATATCTGCCCCAACTCCCCCATGCTCCCCACAAAATTCCTTCACATCCAGGATTCCCTCAATAAATTGAGGCTTATGAAGAAGAGGAGAAGCTCGATTTACCTCCACTGGAGCAAGAGAAAGGAAAGAGAGGAGAAAAGAAACCTTTTTAAAAGAAACTTTATATTTTCCTATCTGAGTCAAGTGATGCCGCACTGGGACTGGGGACTGTTGTTGGGTTCATTTAAGAATCTATTGTTGTCCATGTGAATTCTTTTTTACATTTCAAATAACAGGATTATTTCCCCAGGGGGTAATATCCTGTAATTTGAACACAATAATGGGAATAAATTACTTACTTAGAACTAATAACGACAGCCTGATTCCAATATATATAGGAACTGTAACAGCTTTGGTTAGTTAAAGTGTAATTGTGTCGACGGATGACATTTTCTTTCAAAGGAATCTGAATGACTTTTAATTAAATTTGCTGGGGGTGGGGAAGAGAGGGAGAGATACACCGGGAGATCTCGGCTGCCGAGGCTGCGGCGGGTCCCAGCCCCGGTGCCCCAAGCTGAGCTCAGCCCCAAGCAAACCCAGCCCCGGCTGCAGTTTCCAGACCAAGCACAGAATAGGGAAGAAGGAAACCAGTGCCAAAGCACATGGCCCAGGGATGGAGGGATGGTGGGATGGAGGAATGGAGGGGGTAGAGAGGATGAAGAGGGGTAGAAGGGATAGAAGGATGGAGCCCAGCCCGTTTCCTGAGCTCCATCCTGGCAGAGGGCAGGGCAATGCCCATATCCTGCCCTGGGCACCCCTGTACTGCCTCTGCCTGTGCTGGGGAAAGGAGGAGCTGATGGGGGCACCAGCAGCCAGGCAAGGAGGCTCTGCTGCTCTTGTTGGAGCCATGAAATCACAGAATGGGTTGGGTTGGAAGGGACCATAAAGACTACTTCAAGGTGTCCCATGGGCAGGGACACCTTCCACTATCCCAGGTTGCTCCAAGTCCCATCCAACCTGGCTTTAAACAGTCCCAGGGATGAGGCAGCCACAGCTTCTCTGGGGAACCTGTGTAAGTGCCTCGCCACCCTCACAGGGAGGAATTTCTCCCCAGTATCCCATCTAACGCTGCCCTCTGGCACTGGGAAGCCATTCTCCCTTTTCCTGTCCTTCCAGACCCTTGTCCAAGTCCCTCTCCAGCTCTCCTGGAGCCCCTTTAGGCACTGCAAGGGGCTTTAAGGTCTCCCCAGAGCTTTCTCCTCTCCAGGCTGAACAACCCCAACTCCCAATATTGCCACCTCAGCCCAGGGGTCCCTCAGGGAAGGCAGCTCTGCCCGAGGAGGACCTGCACCAGCAGCCCTCCATCCCAGCTCCTCGCCCTCACCCCAGAACTCCTCTGCAAGCCCCGGGCTCTGCACGTCTCCTCACCGCTGCCTTCACTGCCAACCACTCCTCAGGTTTATTTCTGAATCAGCAGCACGAGAGGTTCCCTTCAAAGGCAAAAAAAAAAAAAAGAAAAAAAAAAGGGATCTTTCAGCTGCAGCGCTGCAGAAAGCCAAGTTCCTGCCCCGAAATATGTCGGAGAGGAGCTGTGTGCTGCTGCCAGTGGCTCCAGCCTCCTCCAGGACTCATTTTCCTCTGTTTATCTTGAAAATATTTCTGTGCTGAGGTCCCACCCCGTGCGGCGGAGCCCTGCGAGGCCGCCTCCAGCCTCACACACGGCCTCTTGTTTATCCACAGCCAGTTTTACAAATAGCTTATTAAGCCCAGAGGTCTGTTTGCTGGAGGAAAACCTCACGGAGCAGCTCCTGCAGCCCCCCCTCCGAGGCTCCTGCCAGCTGTGCCCCCTCCCAAAACCCCTCTGACATGCACCGAGTGGCTCAGGCCTCTGTGGCTGCAGACAAATGTCTGCTGGGTTTGGGAATCGCTCATGACATAATAAAATAACCAGTGTGCTGGTGGAGAAGGTCCCACCGCCCTCGTCCTCTCCCTGCTCCCAGGGTCGATATCCTGTCTGGGATTTTGGCATGGCACGGCGATGCCGTGGCACTGCCTGCTCTGGTTTGTGGGACCCTGCAGTGGCAGCTGCCGGGTAGATTTTGCCTTTTGTAAGACCCTTCTGCAAGGGGCTGCTGGTTTGGGGGGGGGAGTTGCAGGGGTTCAGATTGCAGGGAGTAATATTTTGGGGGCTGCTGAATTGGCTGTGCTTTGGAAGTTGCTGAAAACATGCCCAGACCCAGAGAGCTGACGACAGTTGGATGCTGCGTACAGTGGTCCTGGCAGGAGCCCAGTGGGACCATGCCTCAGATTCCCTCCTGTGCCTCTGCTGCCCACCCAGCCCCAGGATCCCCAGGTGGGAGCTGGGATGGAGGGTTTCAGCCCACAGCAAACAGCGTCAGGGATGTCCCACAGGGCTCAAGCCCAGCCATGGGCACCTCTGTGTCCACAGAGTCCAGCAAACACGTGCCTGAGCACCTCTGCTGCCCTGCTGCCACCTCTGCCCTGGGCAGGAGCCCGGCTGTGCCCAATCTCCAGTGCCCCAGCACCACAACTTGGGATGCCCACCCTGAGCATCCCCTCCCTGGGACCCCCTGAAGCCCCCGAGCACACAGAACCCTGTAACACAGCAACATTCATAACCTGGCTGGCGAGATTGAATTACCTGCCCCTGGAAGAATAAAGGAGGCATTCAGCCATTTTTTTAAAGTCCTTTCCCCTGCCAAGGCCAGACACCACGGTGACGGTCGAGCACAGAGGCAGAGAAACACGAGCCCTCACCTCTCCCTCCGAGGGTGACCCCGATCTGCCCCACATCCCCCCCTTCTCCGACCCTTTAACACCCAGGGAAGCACATGCTTTGCTCACCCGTCACGAGCTCCCTTATCTTTTAATAAAACCTTTAAGAGCAGAAGTCAGGCAATGCCAGCACAAAGGCAGCTCAGCCTCCTCCCGGGACATTAATCATTTTCTTTGACACGTTTTGCTAATTAGCCAAAGCGTTTGCCTCGACAGGGGAGAAATTGGGGCCTGGGAAAAAAAAAAAAGAAAAAAACATTACAAGAAGGGGAAGAGGTGGAAAGAGAGGAAGAAATGGGGGAAGAAGGAGCTGACGTCACCCCTGTGCTATCTGGCATCCCTGGGCATCACCTTGCTGGGAGAAAACCCAGTCCCAACCCCATCCCAAGGATTTTGGGGAGCTGTGATCTGTGATACACATTGTACCTTCCCCATCCCACTCCTGGTTACCCCATTTTGCAGCCACGGAGGGTTATTTGAAACACACTGTTTGGGGGTTTAACTCAGGGCTTTATCTTTTACACGGCTGTTAATCCTCAGGACACATGTTTCCTATCAGCCCTTGATATTTAACATACGATAAGTGTCTTATTAAATCCCAGGAACACTCACCCCAAAACCCAGCCTGGGGGCACCCCAAAGGCAGACTGGACACCCCAGCTCCAGCACAGGTTTTGGGTGTACAAGATGTTAGACCCAATAGGGAGAGAAATATAGTGGAACGAAGGCTCCTCTACACAGGAATTCAGCCTTTGCGCTGGGTTTTGGCCCCCTGAGTAGTCACTGCTCCCATGAGTGGGGAGAACCACTTGCAATTTTTAAAATATGTTATTTTTAAGGGTTTTTTGGCAATGCTGTGTGACACAGGGATGAACCCATCCCAGGCAGGACTAGCTACTGTCCCAGCATGACTTCCAATTCCAAGAGTCTGACCCAGTTTTCATAGGACCTGATGTTTTTTGGAGGAGAGAGACCATAGAGAGAGCAATCCACAGTGAAATCACTCTAATCCACCACACTGAAAAAATAAAATCCCAAGGAGAAAGCATCACCTGCTCATGCCTCCCCCCAGCCCAGCATGGCAAAATATTGGCTCTTGTCCCATCCCTGAACATCAGCTCTCCATCCCAACTCCTTGGGGAAGGGCAGGACAGAAAACCACACGGCACAATCCCCTTTCCTCCACGAAACCAAGCATAAGGACAACAAAACAGGGTGATAGAGCCCCCCACCCCTGGTAAGGACACCCACCCATGGGTGTCCCCTGCCCACAGCGACCATGCCATTCCCGTCCACGGGTACGAGAGAGTGGGAGCAGCATCCCAGAGCCACGTCAGTCCTTTGGGGAGCGTTAAAAAAATAAATCACAGCTCTTTGCTCCTCTCCAGCACAAGTTTCTCATTGCTGTGGGATGACACACACCGTCCCCTCCAAAACAACATGCTTTATTATTATTCTGTTTCTAATTTGGGGGTTGGAAATGATTTTCCATCCCAGAATCCAAACCAAACCATTACCCCCCCCTCAGAAAAAAATTACTAATGTGCTTTCCAGAGAGCAGTGGCACGGTCAGTGCTCTGCAAGGAGAGGGTGAAGGTTTGATAAACAGGGATGAGCACCAAGGAACATCCTTCTCCATGCCGGTTTCCAAGAAAAAGTGGTAAAAAAAGCAAATTCAGTTAAATACAGAGCTGGCCCAGACTCCTTCTGTAACCAGCTGGGTCTGGGATGTGCTGGTCCCACTGGGAAAGGGCTGTGCTCCATCCCTGCCTTCTGAAGGATTTGGGGAAAAAGAGGTGAAAGGTCAGTATGTGGGAAGCAGCGCAGTGCTGGGGACCTGACACATAAATCAGCATCATTCCCATTTTTGACTGTTCCAACCCAAATCTACCAGTGGATCCTGCTGGCTCCCTGCAAGGCAGTAAGAAGCCAGTGAGGTCTCACTTCTCCCTGTCCTGCCTGGCCTTGGGGACAGTGGGGACACTCAGACCAAGCCAGGCTGAGTCCCCAGCCCTGTCACCCCAGGTTGTGCCACAAACCTCATGGAGAGCCTTGGGGGGCCCCGTGCAGCCGGCAGCACTGGCAGACGTGCCAAAACCGGCACGCAAGGAGCTGGTGGAAACCCTCCAAGCCTCCTCCGCCGTTGTATAAGAGCCGCTCGAAAATACTAATCCCCAAAAAATTCAACCCTGGGAGCGTGACCAGGCCGCCTCCCAGGCAGCGTGGTTTGCACAGCCAGCCCTGCACGCATCCAGGGGGGAAAATGCCTTCAGGTGAGCTCTGCAGGAAGGTCGGGGTCCCAAATGTTTTCATACCAATGATCCTCCAAAAAAAAAAAGAGACAGGCGAGCGAGGCACAGAGGCAGAATCACCCGGCATTCCGAGCGCCGCTGCAAAACAAGTAGTTTTTCCATGAGTCACCAGTGGAAAGACCAGATCAGGCATCCCATGGGTGGGCTTGGCCAGAGCTGGCTCCTCATCCCCACCACGGCTGGGAGGATGTTTGGTGTGGGGATGCTGCATGTGCAGCCCCGCTCACTGCACCGCTCTCAGCCCCCAGCTTTCCTCAGGCTGCTCTGGGGTCACACTGGGATGGATTCAATGGAATCCCCAAGCGTTGGAGGGTCTCAGGATGTGGGGATGCATCCTGGTGGTGTTTAGACATGGCAAGTGGGGTTTAGTCTGTATGAGCAGTGCAGGATTTTCCTGACCTCCCTTTCCCTGAAGCAACAGTGCACATGGAGACCCAACGTGTGCCCTTCACCATGGCCTCGGGGCACTTCATTGCTCTGCCGCTGTCCCCTTCGCCTCCGGTGTCCCCTAAAGCCCTCAGGGACGGAGGGAGGCAGCGACAGAAGCACAAATAAATAAAGAACTGGTGAAGGAGCAGCACAAAACAAACAGGTTTGATTTATCGGTGGCGGGAAGGGGCGAGTGCGATGACAGGCAGCGCAGGAAGTCCCTGGGACCGTAAATCCCAGTGGGAGTGGATAAAGCTTCCATGCGCTGGGTGGGAGGTTACGGGGAGGGCGGCGGGTGAAGTTTAGGGAAACTGGGGTGGGGTGGAGTATCTTTTCTGGTTTTTAAAAGGGCGGCGATGAGGGGGAGGCGACGCCGCAGCCACGAGGCAGCGCCCAGGGCAGGGTGCCCGCGGCAGCCTGGGAAGGGACGGGATCGCACCCTCGGGAGGACTGGAGCTCCGTCCCGTCATCACCACCCGCACAATAACAGCAACCCTGGCTGTGTTGTGGGTACAGAAACGGCACGTACTTGTTGCTGGCCGTGTTTCCTGGCAGCCCTAAGGCAGGATTTGGCTGCGCAGGAATTTGGAAGCTGCCTTAAATCCAGAAAGAAATGAGAAAAGGCTGGGAGCGACTTTGTGGGCAGAGTTCAGCTGCAAATCCCTGCTCGGCAGCGGCTCAGCGCGGGGCCCCGGCCGCGGCCGCCCTCTCCCGACGCACGGCAATAGGGATGAGGTCGGAGACACGGCTGCCGGGGATCGTGTCCTGTTCCATGGGGACATCGAGGAGGGCTCCCTAGCAGTCCCGGACACCACTTCCTTCCCTCCTTTCCCTTCCCTAAAAGCCTCCTTGGCCGCAATGCCCCTCAGCATCCAAACCTCCATCCCAGCTGACCCCACCGAGATGAACCCAATCACAGATAGAGCTGATATGAAATTCCATAAATCCCCCTCACCTCTTCCCTGGAGCTGCCGGTGGCCACTCTCACCTCATGGATGCACTGGCTCAGCCGCAGATGGATGCCAGACTTCACCCTTTCCTCGGGATGGACAGGACAGCAACGGCATTGCTGGGAAGATCCATGGTCAGCAGCCTTGCTTCCTGCTCATTTGGACGGAATCAAGGAGGAAAGGAATGAAAAAGAGGCAGGAGGTGCCAAGCACTCTAAAAATCAACAACAAAAATGAAAAGAAATTAAAATTCACCCCAGAGCCTCCTCTGGATATTCAAGAAGGTGCTTCCCTGCCTCTGGAACTCTGCACAGGGAGCTGCCCTCATCCAGGGTCGGTGCTGGGGTCACCTCAGCCCCACACCCCTCGTGAGCCCAGCTCTGGCTCTCCATATTCCCAGATTCACTTTCAGGGATCTCTCTGCTGCATCCCAGCTCCTTGTATTTGTGTGAAATTCAGAGTTTCTTAGGAAAAACAAGCCCAGGGCCTGTGATGGGGGATTTACCTGCATCTCTGCTTCCCCAGTGACATCCCTGGGTGGAGAGGGTCCCAGTGATGGATGATTCCCAGCCCTGCATCACCAAAATCCAGATTGCACCTTGTCCTGGAGAGCCAAGGAGGAGCAGCCAAGAGCTTTCCACCACAGTGAGTTTTTATTTCACTTGGGAGAACGTTTTTAATTACAGGTGCCATTACCCCACGCACTTGGTGTATAAACACGACCTCTCCGTGGTGGTTTAAATGGACTGAAATCACACACCATCCATTGGGATGAGCAACTGGCCTTGCCATTCTGCCAGAAGGAAAGGGAAGCCCAGGTCCAGGGAGCAGAATTTCTGCAAGAGTACCCCAAACCCATCATCTTTGTGTTTCCCAGCTCTCTCCCCCTTCAGGGACAGGGAAAACACAGGACCGGTGCCACATCCCCTGCGAGTCCCTGTATTTGCCTTAAAGGGATTTTCCTGCCTTTTTGCCCCATCTCAAGCACCATCCTTTCCTACAGCACCTGGGACATGACAAACATTGTTCAACACCCAAGGTTTTATATATTATTCCTTTAACTCCCAAACTGGAGCTTGCAGGGGAAAAATCAAGTCTGATGGGAATGGGATTCCAGCCGCAGCACTCCCAGTTTTTCAAACATCTCATTTGGCTTCTCGAGCCTCATTTTGGGAAGCAAACAGCTTTTCCATACTGGACTGTGCCTCCTGCTGCCTCTCCCTGATGAAGTAGCCCTCAAACATCATGGAAAGGGCTTGGCTTTGCTTTGGTGGAAAGCTGCTTTCTCGATAAAACCTCAAAAACAAGCTTTCTGTAGGAAAAAATAGATGGTTTGTGATGACTGGGGTTGCTCATCAGGGATTCAGGACTGGCTTTGGCCCCCCCGGCGTGTCCATCAGCTCCCTAAAAAAGCCATTTTTGCTCATTGCTAATAGATCCCTGCAAAGAGGGGAGGGGAAAAAAATTCCCTGCGTGCCCTCACTTATGCACAGACAAGGAAATGTCGTTAAACTAAACCAAACAAACGAATCCAGAGGCAAAGAGAAAAATCACATTATCCCGAATCATAAATCCCGGAGAGGGGTATTTACAGGCTGAATTGCCAAGTGCATTGGAACTGCAGAGCACCCGAAGAGCAGATAGCCATAAAGGCAGACAACGGCCCTGGAAAAAATGCTTTGATTAGGATCTGGGCAGCATTCAGCCCAGATGTTCATTTGTCAATGGAAGAGGGATGGGGGGGAGGTGAGAAAGGCTTTAAATTAATCTTTACAACTAGAAAGGAGCTTGTAATACACACCATATGGGGAGCCACGTCCCTGGAGCCCCCTCGCCTCCCCCCAGCCCGGCGTGTTCGGAGCCAGGCTGGGACCCTCCGGCCGGAGTGTGTCTTCCTCCTTCACCCCCTTGTTTTCTCCATGCACCAAACACCCCGTGAACCCAAAACCCTTCCACATGTGCTTTTTTTTTACCAGGAACAAAACAAACTGCAATTCTTCTTATAACACCAGATCTCTTCTATTATTCCCCCCCCCTTCCCCAGACCCAGATACCTGCTCCCCACTCCTTCCAATATCCACATGTGGTTTCTTTTTAACCCTTCCAAGATGCCGGCAGTGGTGAGGGGGGGGGAGGGTTGTGTGTGGAGAGGAGGGACGAGGCTGTTTATTAAATGCCAACCATTCAAATTAATTCCCCTAATGGACTCGCCGACATCATGGTGTGCATTTAAATGAACGCTTTGTCATATTTCATAGCCAACCTGCAGCTCTCTGCAGAGCAAACCTGCTGGAAAGCTGGGAACAGCAGCAATGACAGCGACAAACCTATGGAGAGATAAATAAGAATTAAATACAAATCCCAAATGCAACACGGGGGTGACAAGAGAGCCCAGGAAGCCCTTGGAAATTTGGAGGTGGGGTGCAAGCAAGACCCTAGGCAAGGCAGAAAGAGCTGTGTGATGGCAGTGGGAGCTTCTTTTCCACACAGGAGGAGGAAAAACCTTTTTGCTGCTGGGGCAGGAGGGATCAGAGACCCCTTGCCTGGGATAGAGACCCCTTGCCCAGACCAGCACAAAGCCACTGCTTCCCAGCTGGAGTCTGGGCTGTCCCTTCCACCAAAGCCCCATCGCAGCAGGGACCAGCCCCAGCTACCCCTGCTCAGCTGCAGGGACCTGGTGAGGAGGCAAACCCCCTACATCCTGCACCCCCAGCCAGTGCATCCCCCTGGACCACTGATCTGGGGGCTGACAGTGGAGCTGCCTGGCCAGCATCCCTCCCCACAGCACGGGCTGGGATGCTGAATCCCAACCCCTCCTCGGCAAGCTGTTACCGAACATCCCAGCTCCTGGCAGAGCATCCCTGCTGCTCCTGAGTAAACAGGCCTTCCCCTCCCCAGCACCCCTGGGACAGCCACAGGTTACTCACCTTGGCTCCAGCTTCAAGAGCTCCCAGTCCTTTCATCAGCCCGATGGAAAGTCGGTGCACACACACACACAGACACACCCCGTGTGCTGCAAGGACCAGCTACCTCCTGCTCACAACCTCTCCTCCCATCTTGTTCCCTCTCTTCCCCCACCTTTAAGAGCTGCTGGAGGGATTTTGAAGGTCACTGAAGACCAGTGGGCCAAGAAAGTAAAAATCATGGAATCACAGAGTGGTTTGAGTTGGAAGGAATCCCAAAGATCATCTCATTCCAACTCCCTGTCTTGGGCAGGCACACCTTCCATTATCCCAGGTTGCTCAAACCCCCATCCAAGCTGGTCTTGGACACTTCCAGGGATGGGGCAGCCACAGCTTCTCTGGGCAACCTGTGCCAGTGGCTCACCACCCTCACAGGGAAGAATTTCTTCCCAAAAATCAAATCTAATCCATCACTGTTTGCAGAAGGTTCTCATTTAGGGAAACATCTGGAGTCAGCACTTCTCCCTCAGAGGGCAGCAAAGGGTTCAGAGGACACCAGCCCTCATACTGGGGAGGAAGAGGAGGAGGAAGGAGCCCATTTGCCTGGTCCCCCAGGGAAGGGACACGGCAGGTTTCTGCTTGGTGTCTGTTACCTGGCCTGGAGAGAGCAAGGCTCCATCCCCTGGAATCCCAGCCAGGAGAACAGCCCCTACAGGTCACAAAGCCTTGGGCACCAAGCAAGTGTTGGCAATGCTCAAGGGCCCTCCAAAGGGACAACTGGGTTTGGCTGAAGGACCCTGAGGACCCAAGGGAACAGGAGGGATGCTTCTGGTCCACTGGGCTGTGGGCAAGTAGGGAAAAGGGCTTACGGAGGGACAGCACACTTGGGGGGGCAGCCTGCTGTCACAGCAAAGGCAGGGGATGTCACCCCCTTTTCCAGGTCCTCCTGGACCTTCTCCCAGGTCCTCTCAGGGTTGCAAGGCAGGAGCATCCCCTCAAACAGCAACACGTGAGGTGCAAGCTAAGCCTTTCCTGGGGGCTTGCAGGTGAGGAAAGGTCCCATTCCATCCCACCCCACCCCTGGCAGGTCCCCAGAAGGTGGCAGGTCCAGGCTGCAGTGACACTGGGCTGCAGTGACATCTGCTGGGCTCCCTCTCGGGGACCCCCAGCCCGGGCTGGCCACAGCCCCTCTGGCCCTGCACAGCCCCACCCCTGAGCAGGACCCGCTCCCACGCTGAGCCCGGACCCTCCAGCTGGGGCTCCGTGTTTCCAGCCCTGAGCCCACCTTGAGCCTCTCCAGCTCCTGTTCAGACACCTCAACACCACATCCCTCACTGCCAGCTCCATGGAAAGCCCCCAGATCACCGCAGCTAGAGGAGAGGGGCAGCACCCCCCAGCACCCACGCTCCCTCGGGAGGAGTCCCAGGGGTGGTCTCCGTGCTTCTGAAGAGACCAAAGAGCTGAAAAACCTGCATTAAGAGAGAAAATGCACAAATTAGGAGTGGGGGTAGGGATTGGAGGAGGGGGGGAGTTGTTTATCTAGAGCTGATTTTGATTTTCCTCTTTCAAATATCAGCAGGATGCTGAGCCTCGCCTCGTTATGCAAATAGAAGCAATTAGAGCTCACCCAGGCTCTGCCCACGTGATGGTTTATGGCACTCGCAGAAATCCTTCCTGCTGCATGAGAGGAATAACAACACCTCCCCATGCCTGCTCCAGCCCTGCCATGGCCAGGGACATGGGAAGGCTGGGAACGGGAGCCCTGGAGCTGCAACAACTCACCTCCCATTGCCACCCTCGGGCCTTCCAAAGTCCTCAGAGAAGGACTTTTCCAAAGAAAAATCTCCCCCTCTTCCATGGAGAAACTAACTGCACCGACAGCAAGCCCCCACCGGCTCTTGGGATGGGACAGGAGGAGAGATGGAGGGGGAGAGAGCATCACTGGGAGCAATGCCAGAACCTTTTTCTCCACCAAGCCACCAAGTCAGCCCCCAGCAGGACATCTGGGACTTGGGTCTGAGCGGATGCACTTTGCTGAACTCCAGCAGAAAAGAGGCAAAGCAAAAAGTCCTAAATTCCCTGAACTGGGTCTAAAAAGTACAGAAAACTCCCACACGCACCACCCCCAGTCCCACCTTGCCTGCAGGAGGAGGTGGTTCCAGCCCCCATCCGGCACTTCGCCTCCCCAGGGCCACGCGCCGACCTGCAGGGACCAGACACGGGAGCGTAAATCAGGCTGGGCTCCCATAAATCCATCACCTCCCTCCTGATTTACATCCAGGTAGCCGGGAGGATTTACTTGCAGTACCTGCCTCGAGTTTCCCACCCCCAGAGGAGCAGAGGGGAAAGAAAAAAAGACAGGCTCTTTCAGTATTGATCTTGCTTCTAAATCTTTTTTTTTTCCCCTTCTTCTTTGGATGCAAATGGAGATTGATGAGCCCAGGCCAGCAGCTCCTCACCTCTGAGGGCCATTTCTCTCTGTTCCTGGGGGGAGGAGTGGGCAGAGGGATGCCCACAAGCCCACAGAGGCCATCACCCCATCATCTGTGGGCAGGAGAGAGCTCCCAGCACCTGGCTCAATGTGGAGGTACTTGCTGAGGAGTGGGATAAGGGACACCATGGATGGAGCGGGATGAGGGACATCATCACAAATCAGTTTCTCAGTAGTACATCATCTAAGCCAGCAAGCATCCCAGAGGAACTCTCCAGCCTGCATCCCTGTTCTGACACCATCCCCAACTCCATCTCTGCACCAGCTGCTCTTTCCAGGGCAGGAAAGGGGTGGGAAGCGCAGCCAGGGAGCCCTTTCCATCTCCCCAAACAAGAGACACTCCATCTCATATAGTGAGGCATGGAGAGATGGAATTCTGCAGCCGCAGGATGGTTTGGGATTAAGACCCTCATAACCCACCCCGAAGGTTGCCAGTGTGACCCAAAGCTTTAGGAATTACCCAGGCACCCAGCAACGGGAGCTGCAGGCAGCAGGAACAGGCATGGAGCTGGGAAAGGGCTGAGTCAGCACCCGGAGAGTCGCCCCCAGCCAGGCCATTCGTCAGGCAAAGGTTGGGAAGGAGCTTTTCTTCCGTAGCAGGGCCAGGCAAATAATTCACAGCGGATAAATAATTCACCGGGAGTTTAGCCGCCCTCTGGCAGCGGATTGCCTGGGAGCTGTTAGCAATTATCCCGTATTTACTTGCGATCCTGAATTTTCAGTTGAATTATTCAGACAAGTCATTGCTGGGGCTGAGGAGAAGCCCGGGGAAAGGAGGCGATACCTGCAACGACAGGAAAAATCACCATCAGGACGAGTCGGTGGCCGCGGAGGACGCGGTGCTGTTGCGATTGTTCAGCCTCTGCAGTGCCAGCGGTACCTGGCACCGCGGCCGGAGGCGACGCAGGAGCGAGGGGATGGATGTGGAGTAGGCACCGGATCGTTGGGTTTCCACCACCCCCCTCCATTTCCAGCCAAGAGCCCCCCAGACATCCCTGTGTTTTCTGTTTCCTACCAGCAAATTCCGCTGCCTGAGGAAGAGGAGACGGAGGAGAGGCAGCGCGAGCAGAATAAATTCAGATTTCTGTTCAGATGAACGTCTCCCAAATTGTTTTAATGAGGAATCTCCCTGGTTCTCCCGGCAGCAGGGATGCTCAGCGGCTCCTCTGCAGCCACACAAGCCCACATGGTGGGGACACCCACATGTGTCTTAACTCATCCAGAGTCATCAGCTGAGGGCATGGCCTCTGCGTCCCACAGCGAACCAGAGCTGGCCTGCAAAGACACACAGAGATCGGTTTTTGGGGGGGAAAAAGAATAAAAATACTCAATTCAAGCAAAAAAGAAATTTTCTTGAAGGACGAAGCAGTGCTTCCAGCAGAGCAGAGGAGGAGCAGCATTGCAGGGACACAGAGAATGTCACAGAGAGTGAGGCTTCTCAGGCTCCGACCGCTGGATGTGCTCCGGCTCCCGGAGGGGTTTGGCTCTTCCTTCCAGAACAGAAGATTCTCCACAGCAGTAAAAGCACCAGCTTCTGGCCCTTGCCCAGGCAGCTCCATCTGCTCTTCATGCCCAGGAGAAGAGACTGATGAAGGAGAAGACTCAAGACTAGGTTGGATGGGGCTTTGAGTAACCTGGTCTAGTGGAAGGTGTCCCTGCCCATGGCAGGGGGTTGGAACAAGGTGATCTTTATGGTCCCTTCCAACCCAAACTGTTCTGGGATTCTCTGAAGACTCAGACCATGCAAGGCAGCCTGGCACCTTCCCCAAGACACAGACATGGATCCTCAGCCAGCAGTCGGGCTGGAATCATCTCTCTTCAACATGAAGATGCCGTTGGAAGTGACAGGACCCTGAACCTCCCACCTGCAGAGAGAAATTTGGCAGGTCACTCCTGAAAACACCCAGATGGACTGAAGAGTCTAATAATAATAATAAAATAAAATGTAATTTCATAGTTGGATATTTTTAACACCGTCTTGTGATTTTAAGGGTTTAACTCACATTTACTCCTCAGGGCTGGCAGTGACTGACCCAGCAGCATGACCAAGTGTCCTTGTCCCTTCCCATGGTGGGAAGCAGCTTTGGCAGAGCTGGCAGCTACTCTCCTGCCTTTCCAAGCCACTCCAGGCACACACAATGCCCAGGGAACACAGCAAATACCTCTCCCCTCTCCTTTGGAGGGATGTGTCCCAGCCCACAGTGCCACAGTCCCCATGCATGGCACAAAGCACCCCCCTGAGCCAGGAGCTTTGGCAAATTCCCATCCTCACCGACTGAGGCTCCTGAATTAACAAACCTCTCTCTCCATGAGCCAACTGCTACAGGCTCTGGATCAATGGAATAGGTAAAAAAGAAGAAAAGTGAAATAAATTTGCATGACGGATCCCTGACGGATGTTTGATTCCACAAAAGGAACACGTCTCCTCCGGCTGGGCTGAGATCCTCAGCAATAACAACCCTTCCTCCCGTTTTCTCTTGAATTGCCAGTCATGCATTTAAAATTATTTTCTGAAAAAGAAAGAAAAAAAAGTGACCACCTCAGGAGATGCTGACTCGGAGGCACGGTCCCATGGGGAGGCGTACGGGAAAGAGGGAGACACCAGAACCACACCAGCTGCTTTCTGGGCTGCCAGGAAGATGAAGCCCACAGGAGGGTTCTCCCACTGCCTGGAAGGGACTCACTCATGGGCATCAAGTGCTGCCTTCCTCTACTTCTTGCTCCTCATCCTCGCCTGGCCCCTGTCAGCTCCTGGGATGGTCAAGTGATCCTCAGCCTGGAGCCATTTCAGCTGGGACAGCCTGGACAAACAGTCTTGGTGAGTTAATTCACGGTATTTCACCCAAATTTGATGAGGGAGCTATTTATTATATGCTGCAGTCTGGTGGCCAAGTGTCCATGGAAGGAGGGGAGACACGGGCAGAGGTTTGGGCACAGGGAATGACGCTGGGGCTCAGAAGTCCAGAAAAGTTTCCTCCTCCCTGCTGAGGCTGCCCAGGTGCCTTCATGGGGCAGGAGCTAGGTGGGAAGACAGAAGGTGGAAAAAGCCACTGAGTACTGGGAAGGGGTGCCAGCAGCCAGGAAGGGTGATGGTGACATTGAGGACTCCCTGACCAGCTCACACCAAGCATCTCTTCAGGCATCAACAGCTCTTTGGGTCCTGCCTCTCCAGTCCTTGCTTAGTCTTGCTGTCCACTGCCTTGACTGTATCCCCTTTCCCAGGGTCAGGGGATAAGACCCAAAGGAACCACAGAAGGAACCCCAGCATCTACTCCAGTGAGCCAGGGGTAGCCCAGCTCAGCCCCTTCCCAGCACTGGGATCCCTTCCTGAACACCTCCACAGGGTGGAGGCTCCCACTGATGCCAGAGGGTGCCAGGGGATCTGCTTCGGGGCTGACAGGAACTGCAGCCAGGCACTGACACATAAATATATCATCCTGGAAAGAGCCCACAGTGGATCAGGGAGCAGCCCACAGTCACGAGAAGACCTGCTCCATCCCATCCCATCCCATAATCCCATCCCATCCTGTCCCACCCTGTGGGAGCTGGCTTGCCAGGAATCCCCTGTGTCAGCACTTCACCAGTGATAAATAAGGGAGAAATGTGGCAGCTCTGGCCCCAGGATCTGCCAGGTTTCTCCCTAAGAGAGGTAAAATGAGGGCTCTGGAGATGCCAGTGCTTGCCAAGACTCCCCCCTCTGCCACCACCAGCTCGGGGGTGACAATGAGGGTGCCCGGAGCCCTCTGCCCCTGGAGGAGAGGATGGGGCACAGCGAGGCACCCTGACACCCCCAGGATGGAGGGAGAAACACAAACAACAAAAAAGAATTTTTATACAAAAAACCAGATAGATCCATCCCAGCTGATGTGAGAGGATAGGAAAGGGAGCGGGGGAGAAAAGCAGCAGCTGGGATTTCGGAGAACAATGTGAGGAGAAAGAAGAAAGAGGGAGGAAGACGAGTGCGGTTGTCAGCCCTTTTCGGGGGGAGGGCAGCAGGAAAGTCAGTGATCAGCCAGATCTGAAACCAGACGAAACTATTTCCACATGCCTATAAAACCCTGAGTGTGGAGGGTTTGCAGGGCTCTGGGGCCCCCACGCTGCCTCTAAAACAAACCAGAGGAGCTGGGAAGCTCACCCGGGCAGGAGCTGGGATGTGGAAGGGAGCGCAGTGATGGCATCTGACCTTTCCTTCCTCATCATCCTCCCCTTCATTGCCTGCCACAGCTCATCCCCCCCAGCATTGCTTGGTCTGCGTCAAAGGGACTCATGGAAAACCAACTGGCAGTGCAGGCATTGCTAAGTGGGGCTGGTGATGCTCATGGGTGTCCCACGTGGGTCTGAGAGCTGAGAACCTCAGTCATCTCTCTCGTAACTTTGGTGGGCTCCAGCATTTGGGATTGGGGATTGAAGGGCTGGAAGCATCCCTGATGCCATGAGGCAGCCTCTCCCCAGGGAGCCTGGTGGCGGGAACGTTTTCATCTTTGGATGAAAGAGACCTGCTCCCACCTGTGTCCCACAGTACAGTGACCTGGGCTGAGCCTTTCCCTCGCCCACGGCTTAGTCATGGAGCCCTAACACTCCATGCAGTTGCTGGGATGTGGCCAGAGGGGGAAGCAGCTGCCGCCCTGCGCTGCTATAAATCACCACGCCAAAAGCACAGCACCCACCTCCCCATTCCCCGGCTGTAAATCTGCAGGAGCAGGAACTGGAGCTGCTTATCAGGAGAGGCCACATCGCTCCCCAACCCGGCTCAGCCCTCGTGCTGCCCACGTGGGATTCCTGGGGGGAGGAAGAGGATGCTGGGTTACCATTAACTGCCAGCAGCGCCCGCAGCCTTATCGGCCGGGCAGCGCCTTCCCTGCCCCTGCTGAGTTCTGCTCCCCAGGGCTCGCTCCCACGCTCGGGGCAATCGCCACCTCCATGGCTCCCATACAGGAACCACCAGCTCTGGGCTGTGAACAGAGCCAAGCAAACTCTTAGCACATCTCCAAGCACTGCACGTGAGTCCTCAGCCCTCCCTGGAGATGTGTCTGTTCCTGCATCTCCACACCCTTCCTGCCACTTGGGTGGACAATGGCCAAGACCCAATTCCTGTCCCTCAGCCTGAAGGGAACCTCTTCATCCTCTCCCGTTTGCTCAACAAGCATGAGGACTGGACAACTGCAATGTTTTGCTCTTTGTTGCAAGAGTTTAAGAAATCTTGGACACCTCAATCCTACAGAAACCTCCTGTTCTGGGGGGTAGAGGAGCCAGAGCTGAAGGGCAGTGTGTCCCTCCCCTCTGGACATGGAAGAGGAGGCCATGGAGAAACATGTCCAAGGACACACCACAGAAGGTCCTCGTGTGCATCAGGCACATTTGGAAACTGAAGGGGTCACCAGGAAGCTGGAAGTCACTGCCACACACAATGCTGATGGTCACTCCAAGAAAGGCTGTGCCTTCACTACACTAATTAACAGTGCAGAAGAAAATCAAGCCCAGGTCTGTGCCCCATTGTCCCATCCTACCAAGGCAAAACCATTGGGCTCCACAGCCTTCTCCAAGGGAAAGGGTACAAAGCAGTGTGACTTACAGAGGGTGGGAACTGGAGGTCTGCTTCTGACCATCACAGCAAAGAGATGCTGGCACACTCCTGCACAAGAAAAGCAGGCATGAAACACCCACAGCTCAAACCACAGCAGGATCCATTCCCATGCCACAGTCACCAACAATCATCAGAGGTGACAGTCAAACCGGAGCCAGAGCCCTGCTGTAAATGAAGAGAGACACATTCTGATTGGAACAACTGGGCGTGAGTTAAAGCCTGATTGCAATGGGCTGCTCACACATTTGCTGACCAGCTGAGCTGTGCTCCTGCAGAGCTCATAGGGCAGGGGTAGGATTACGCTAGAAATGGGAACATTCCTCAAAATCATACACCCTGATCCCAATGGAGTGGGCCAATGAGCCCGCCAAAGTCAATGGGACAAGAAATGGTAACGAGAGGTTTGGAGTTTGAAGGTAGTGCTGAAAATCAGGTCCAAGGTGCAGAGAAATGATACCCTGAGTTTTACAAGAATAAAACCTGGAGCAAACATCAGAGATCTTGCAGGAGGCCAGGGAAAGCCCTTCCCTCTCCTACTGCTCTTGGTCCTCCAAGAAGATTTTCTTCTGTGCTGTTCCCACCCAGATGAGCTTAGTGATGTGCTGCACCCAACATCTGCAAACCATGGGGGAGCCGGGAGGCTGGAGACACAAAATATCTCTTCATCATCAACGACCCTCATGAACGGGGCTTGGGGAGCTCAGCCGGGCTCATGTCCCTTTACTGCACCAAGCCATGGGCTTCTGAGAGGGGCTCTGATCCCAGAGGGACCTCAGGATGCCATCCAGCTCCATCCACGGCAGGACCTGAAGCACCCCAGGCTTTGCTGGCACGAAAGCCATGCTGAGCACGACCATCCTGCACAGTCACTGCCCCCCCTGAGGGAATGGAAACCACAGCAGGGTTTTATGATGGCATTAAACTCAATGTTCCCAGCACCTCTGGTACCACAGGACCTGCTCAGAAGGGTTATTCCAGCCTGAAGGGCAGATTTACCACAAACAAATCCAAATGCAGAAGCAGCCACGGGGCTGTTTGCACCTTCTGCCAAGAAATGTCGGGGCCTCCAGCACGAGAGGGGCAACAGCATGTTCCTTCCTCTCTCTTTTCTCTTTCTTAGTAAATTAAAAATAATACTAATGGTAGTAAATGCCTCTTGGCTTCATTCTCTCTCCCATCAGAGCAGATTCAATTAGCAGCTTCCCCTGAGTGGCAGAGGTGTGATTTAATTCCAGAACGGGATGCATTAAGATGCAGGGCAGTGGGAAGTTTCCATCTGCCCCCCAACCAAATTCCCCAACCATTCCCACACTGAAGATCAGATAAGATTTCCTGCTTCCCTTCCTCATTAACAGGTTTGGGAGGCACAGCCTGTGGTTTGGTTAAAGAAGCCCTGAAGACACGTTCACCTGAGGGAACACCAGACTCCTTTCTTCACATTGAGTGGATGTTGTCACCCAACCATGGGATGCTCTGTATGTCAGGGCATCCCCCAAAACAATGTTGGTACCAAGTAGCTGGGCACAAAGTGCTTCATACCCTGAGCTGGCAGCTGCTGCTTACAGCCAAAGCACCTCAAAATATCCCAAACCCAAAGGGAATTCCCACAATACTGGTGGGCGACTGAAACCTCCACAGATCCCACACCCAAATGGCCAATCCCCAGCATGGGATGTGGCTGCAGCCTCATGGCATCCAAAGTGCTCAGCGAGCTGGAGCAACTACAGCCACCCCCACCCTGACACTGTGCCCCCTATGAGGGGTTATCAACCCCCTTGGATGACCCAAAACCACAAGCTGTTCCCTTTCCACCCACACCTCACCCTGCCAATGCTCTCCTGTCGGTTTCCACACCACATCCCGGAGCCGAGCGCCCAGCACGGGCTGCAGTGTCCAGGGAGGAGAGGCAACAAGGCTCACGTCAAGCCCTCTGCATCCACAATTCCTATTTGATTCCCTTTAAAAGGGGCTGTAATGCAGCACGTATTTATACTTCAAAACAGCTTGTTTGTGTAATTGCCAAAAAAATGTTAAAAAAAATAGAAAAAAAAGGACAGAAAACAGCCCTGCTACAATGACTAATTAGCTCGCTCCTGCCTCGTCCCCTGTAAACAAATGTATTTGTAACCAATTTGCAAGCACTTTGCATAAGGGGCCCAGAACACTCGTGCCTGTTTGATGCATTTTGACATTAATTTGATAATAGCAGCTTAACAAGGAATCCAGGCTCCCCAGCTATAAATATGCTGCTTTTCCACTTCCTTTTATCTGCACAGTGAAATAATGTTTTTCCCCCTGCTGCAATAACCACCATCCAACCCTTTCATGAATGCCCTTTATGTCCTTTAGCATTTTCAAGGCTGCTTTGCTTTCTTTTTTTTTTTCTCCTGCTGGAGAAAGTAAAAGGGTTTTATTAGTTGTATTTTTAATTCCTGCTCATCGCGGGGGTGGGGGGGTAGGAAGGAGAAGAGAGGACAGTGATGGTGCTCTGATAATGCAGCTTCCAGGAGACAGGGATGAGAGACTTGTTTGTTCAGAAATACCGCTCCATCCATTTGTACTTCCTAGGAGAGAGAAAGCTCATCCTTTTTCTCCTCTTCTCCACTCACCGTGGCTCTCCCTCTCCATGCAAACCTTCACCACCACACCAAAACCAAATTCAAGCACAGTGAAATGGGAATGCGACTCTGGAGTCCACTCTGATGCCAACCAGAAAGCAAAAACAGGGCTGGATCACGGGAACTGAACAGAGGCTATGGCTTACCAAATGCCCTGACACCATAACTTCTCCTCTCCTCCTGGTCCTTCCCAAGACTTTCCACCTTTCCCCATGGTCAGAAACCTCCCTCACACGCAGGTTCTCCCTCGTGCATGCACCCTGGGGAGAGGCCACCTCTGGGGCTGGGAAGTACCAAGCCCAAAATTAGCACCTTGCAAATTGTCAGCTGCATCCTGTGGCCACAAACAAAGCCTCTGGGAGTTGAAGCAACTTGGCTGCTCTTCTCCACATTCCCTTCTCTCCTGCCTCCACCTCGGAGCCAGCAACGCACATGCTGCTCCCAAATTGACCCAGGGAGTGAGAAGTTACACAGAGCACAGACCCAGGAGACCTCTCCTCCTGCCATCCCAGGCCTGGAGACCTCCCAGACAAGGTCCCAGAAGGTGGAAGAACCAGGGACTCTTGCCCACCTTGCTGACATCAATACTCCATGTGCCTAAATACTGACTGTACAGGTGAGGGTAAAACCAGAAACACACTGAGACATCCATCCCTCCCTGTGCCAAGCTGAGCTCTTCTCCCTCAGCCTTTCCACACCTCTGCTCCAGTTCTTCCTGCTTGAAACCAAGTCAGGTCCCTCCTTGCCAACATATAAGCTGGCAGAGGACACAAGATCAGTACCAAATGGGAAGGGGGATGCTCTGCATGGGCCTTCCTTGGGTTTCCCCCCACCAGTGTTTCACATCAACCACGGCCCTTTCAGCCACTTCCCACTGGAGTCCTCCCCTGGAATCCTGAATGCCAAAACCCCACGGCAAGGCCCAGCGATAAGATGGAGACTTAGCAGAGTCCAAAAGCACATTCTTTCTTCAGTCTCCTCCCTCCTTATCTCCTTCCTCCCTCCCCCAAAACCACATTTAGATAAAAGTTATTGGAACAATAAAATCCATAAGTTAAACACAAGCACAGGAGGGATGGAGGGAGGGTCTCTGCTCTGTGCCCGAGTGAGCAGACCTGCCAGAACTGAAAAACAACAGAGGAGGGCCTGTGATCCACCCTGGAATAAAACCTTGGATCACTGCAGGCAGAGATCTCAGCACACAGTCCTAACACAAGTCCTGCACAGACTCACTCACCTTTTAAAAACTGATCACAACCGCATTCTGACGCTCTCCTCTACTTCACCTACCTGGGGTGAGCTGACTTAAGCACGTGGGTACCTGAGCTGCACCATTTTCCACAAAGCTGATCCTCCTGCGTGTTTATTTTGTAGGTTTTCTCAATCCAAAGTAGGTGCTGAAGCCTAGTTTCCGTGTACCACTATCCCTAGAAACAACAACACAAGAGACAGCTCAATAGGATGCACATTTTCTCGAGCATGGGACACCTTCCACTAGGCCAGGTTGCTCCAAGCCCCATCCAATCTGACCTTGAGTGTTCTGTCCCACAGCAGCACAGCTCAGCAGTTGAGTGCTCCAAGATCCATGGAGGAGAAGCATTTCCTAAACACAAAGTAGCTCCTTTAGCAGAGCCCTCAGCCACAAGCACCATGGTGTGTGGAGCAGCATCCCAAAACCTCAGGCCTGGGGGAGTAGGGCTGTAACCTTTTCAGCAGCGCTCACCCCAGTGCTCCCAGTGACATTCCACAGCTCCCAGTCCAGGCTAGGGCTGCACCCAGGCACATCCCTGCCCACACACACCTCACCTGAAAACGCAGTGCCAAAATGTGCCTCCTGGGAGGGCGGCTTTGGGCTCTGGATTTAGAGGGAGATAGATAGCAGGAGGCAAGGAGACAGACCTGGTTCCAAATGTTTCACTCTTTATTTGAAGTTTTACATGCCACCAGCGTACATGAAAGTTGCACATTCAGAATTCGACTCACTACGAGGACAAAGGGCCAGATGCAAACACAAGTGTCAAACGAGCGCACGGATGGAGGAGCCCGAACCCAGGAGCTTGTCGGTGTCCGTGACCACACTGTCACCTTGATGGCACTTGGGGTGTCAGAGCTGAACCCACAGTTTTAGGGCCACCTCCCTTTGCCACCTCCAGGGTCGTGAGCTGGGTCTTCTCTCCCAGCGCAGCACCCTTCCCTTCCAAACAAGCATTTTTGGTAACATCTTCACCAGAACTGAGGGTGTTTGGAGACCAACTGACCATTTAATGCTTTCCTAAATTCCCCTTTTCTATCAATGCCAGCAGTTTTTACAAGGAGAAACAATTTCCACCCGCTGTTTAGAGGGAGAGATGACAGAAATAGGGACTCTTACACTGACATTTTATTTTCAAAGAAAGTTTTGATAGAAAAACATTTTCCCCAGCAGCCTTGGGCAGGGAGTTGCAGCTTCCACTTCAAAGGACAAACTTCAAAAACAAATCCAGTGTCCTAATGGTTTTGTGCTACATTACTTAATTGTCATACAGCTAATTAGCAATGCCTGATTTCACATTCTCTGTACATAGATGAAGTTCACAAAAGAAGGGGCTACTTAAAAGAATAAATAAAACAAGGCACCAGGCAGCCAGACTCCAACAACATTAACATAAAACGTTACACTTTACCATTTAAAAAACTGAAATAAAACCCCCATCATGATTAAACCTATATTGATCTGTCTTCCTTCAGATCTCAGAGCTTTGGATCCCTGCAAGAAGGGGGGAGAACGCAACGCAGCAAGCAGGGGCTTAGCCTGTGCCTCTGTATGTATTTCGCCAGCGTGCAGCAGAGATCTTTAAAATTCTAATTATTTCCCTATCACCAAGTAAGATCGGGATCAATAGATGGTACAAACTGACCCCTTTCCTCGAGTGTCAGGGGGAAATTAAAAAAAAAGAAAGGGGAGGGCGAACCAAGAGCGTCAGAGGTCAATGCCACAAAACAATAGATATTGATGTCTCCATTCATTTCAAACAGCGGAAAGGTCAATGCCTCCCTTGCTTCATGTTTTATGGCTGAAATCCTGCTGCTAACAGCAACAATGTTAGTAGTCAGACCTCATCCATCCTTTTTTATTATTATGATTATTTCTAACCAGGTTAGCCATTTTGAAAATTTGACGAAAGCTGGGAAGCAGCACTGGGGGCTGGGTAGGAGGAGAAGAGGGGAAGCTGCCCTGGAAATTAATGGAAGGGATGGTTTCCATTAGTTTTCGAGTCTGCCTGTCCCTTTACCTGTGCCCCAGTTTGTCCCTCACTGCCCCCTAAAAAATGAAAAGGGCCTGAGGCAACATCCCTTCACTATTAATCATTATTCCCCATACAAGATCCCAATTGGTTTCTATGGAAATGATTCTCCTGCTGGAGTACCCCGGCTGCCTGTGCATCTCATCACACAGGCAGGAGAGCTGCAGTGGAAGGAGATTCGCCTCTGCAACACCCAGCACAGCTCCTGCACTGCTCTCCTTGTGGACAGGGAGAGGAGCTTTGGCTGGACACTCTGCTGGGACTGGCCAAGAGGGAATTGCATCTCCTTTAAGCAGCTGAAACAACCCTTCTGCACTCCGTCAGTGGAAAAGTCTCATGTTTCTGTGGCCCTGTCCTAAAAAAGTGCTGCTGGGAGAAAGCATCGAGCACCTCACATGTACAGTCTCCCACAGGACACTCACACCTCTGAAGACCAAGGTGAGGGGACAGTCCTGCTCTGCTCCCCAGGATCTCACACACCTGGCAGAGGAGGAGGCAGCCCCAGCCTTGCCCTGTGCTCCCCAGGGAGAAACACCTCGCCCAGAGGGCAGAGCATTTTGCACCCCTGGGGGCTCCCTGCCAGGCAAATGAGCCTTCTCCCTTCCACAAGTGAGGAAACTGAGGCCAAGACTCATGATGTGTGTCTGGCTTCCAGTGTGAGGTCCATGACTCCATCCTGCCCTATCTCCTCTCACTCCAATCTCATCTCCTCCTGCCAAACCCCCTCCCCGACAGACAAGCGACTGCAGCCCAAGCTCTCCAAAGGGAGGAAAGGCTGTCACCACACAGCTCCTTCCCCAGATGGAGCAGTGGATACACTGTCACTTCCCAAAGAGACCATGAAATCAGCTTTGCAAACAGCTGAGGAGGCAATCCTTTAACCTACACTGCTGGTAAGAAAGCCAGGGGAATACTGATGACTTAGCCACTCCGAATTCCCCACACCAAACCCACTGTCACTCCAGAGCCTCCCAGCCTGCAGGAACCAAATGCCACTTCACCAAACAAGACTTTGGACATCAACAGAGCAGCAAACAACAGCGGATTTTAGGCACTAACAGCACCTGTCCCAGAATATCCTTCTCCCACAGAAGCGTGGACACCTTGTTGGTGATCAAAGCAAAGACTTCTGCTGCAGTTCCCAAAGCTTGGAGGTCTGCTTTGGAGCGCAGCAAGGAACAGGCCAGCAGGGACTAGGATCTTGCAGAGGCACTCCCTGTGAGAAGGGCACCTTCTGGAATTGAATTCATTTATTTTAGACTACGGACAGCAGCATCAGCAGGCTCAGAGATCACCTCATTAGATGCTCACAGACAGCAGGAGGGAGATTTCTGGAAAGATGGGGACAGAGAACAGAGAAAAGGAGGGGGGATTTCATATTAAATAAAAGCCAGGAGCAGAACACCCATCTCTCTGCTCCCCTCTTCTCCTCTACGGCTTCCTGCAGGAGCCTGAGCGCTGAGTGGGCTCCGAGTCCCAACCATTGCTCCGCTCAGAACATATGGAGCTGTGTTTAATAGCCCAGCTCTGCCAATTGGGGACTATTAGGGTGGGTTCTTTTCCCAGTGTAAATGTTGCAGAATATAAATTGTAATTAACACCGATGCCAAAATAGCACTTAGAGAAAATAAGCACATTATTAACATCTGGTGAATCCTGCCTGGAGTGCAGAAGCAGCGGAAATTCTCACTCACCATAAGAGGATTTCTAGTAGAGATATCGAGCACTGGCCCGGAATTGGGGGTGAAAGGAATTTTTATCTCTTTATCACCTGTGGGTGACCTTTCCTAGCCATGGTTGTACCTGGCAGCATCACCAGGATTTCTGACCACTTGCACAAATACAGATGCCTAAACAACATATCCCAGGCAACAGAATAACAGCATTATAAAACATGCCTGATTGCTGCTCCCATCCAGCAAGACACAAGGCAGGTGGATATGGATGTGCCAAGCCAAAGGAACAGCCTGTTCCATCAGTTGACTGCAATCCCAAGACCAAAGGGTTAACAGCACTATCAAGCAACAGCTGGTTTCTGAACACCTCTGTCCCCCATCCAGGTTTTCCAGTGGGACAGGAACAGGTGAGTTGGCAGCACTACCAAGCTCTTGCTGATGCCACAGCCTGTTTGTGGAGGGGAAATCCCTGCTGAGGGTGGGAACGGCCTCGCTCCTGTAGCACGTACCAAACTGCTGGGATTCCTTCACAGGACTACACAGGTTCCCTTAGGCATCAGAGAGCTGGTTCCATATCCTCAGCCTTCCCTCTGCTCTGCCCTGCAGCCAGAGGTACAAGGAGGAGAAAGCAGCTTTGCCAATGCTTCAGACAAGGAGGTGAAAGCAGCTTTGCAAACACTCTCCCTAACCCTCACTAGCTATCCTAGGAAACAAACCTGGACAAAAACCAGGCAGAGCTGAAGTGGCCTGAACTGGACAGAGCAGCAGCTCATGTTTCTGCCAAAAAATCCATCAGATGCGCTGAAGTGAGGGTAGAAGGAGAGCAGAAAGCTATTGGAAAGGAAGAGAGGGACTCAAACAGGCAAGTAATATGACAAGAGGTAGAAAGAATGACCTCATCAGGGAGAATGGGAGGGAAAAGAGCAGCAGGATGCCAAGAACAGGGCACCAGCTCCCGACACTCACCTGCACGGAGCCCAACCTGAGGCAGAGCCTCAAACGCTTCCGGAGGGCTCAGAGCTCAGCTGCAGCATTCCCAGAGGAGCACGAGCCAGCCTCGCCAGCCTGCTGCCAACTGCAAACCAGAGACTGTGCTGGCTCCCTGTCCTGAGAGGGGAAGGGAGGGAACCCCAGCAAACCACACAGGGCTTGGTTCCAGCGAGGCACAGACCTGTGCCAGCAGGAGCCTGACATTTACCTGCTCCTTACACCGTAACCTCTCCAAGCACAAGGGTTATCACAGCCTGGCTCAAGATTTACACCTGCAGGACAGACTTTCAGGCAGGCTCACACCTGGCTGACAGGAAAATAAGGAGGGAAAGTCCTGCAAAGCTGGGAGATGCACTTTACTCTCAAATCTAGCCCATCAGACCAGGGCTCTTATGAACACTGAGGGCAGAGTATTGTTTGGGAGATGGCATCTTGTGCAGAAAATGCTGACAAGGAGATGAGGATATCATCTTTGGACAACTCTGGGCCTCCCCAGGAAAGCACTGCTCAACACATTTGGGATTTAGGTGAATTTAGACAGCTCTGGTCAGTAGCTGCTTTGCAGAAGACAGACCTGGTTTGCTACCAAGGGAAATTATGCCACCCAGAAATGTAGCTCCAGGAATTCATTACTTGGCTTTTGGTACAGCTGTCTGACGCTTTCAAAAGTGCTCAGTAAATAAGGCAATATGAAAGTGATCCAGACCACTACTGATGCCTGAGGAAGTTCTGTGGAGCAGAGAAGCCGACTGAAATCACACTGTGAAAATACTTCATAACATCTCTAAAATTAGCATGAGCTCAAGGCATGGGATATAAGGACAGAACTGGAACACTACATTCCCATCTACACTGCAAGACAGACTGCATATAAATCAGATCTGAGCCTCAACTTATTTACTGTAGGCACCATCTACCCTAAGACAAGGATTTCCAAAAGAGCTGAGAACTTCTTCCACCAGACCACTGGAAACAGCATCAGCAAGAATATACCATGGTTGAGGTGTTAATGACCTTAATTTGTTATTTAAAAATAAAAAGAAGAGTCCTTGTGGTACTTCTCCATCAAAAAAACCCTTTAAATATCCAGGACTGCATGTGTGTGACTACAAATGCCTATTTGTAACATAGAAAAGATGTGATGCGCTTCAATTGAGCAACACGTTTTTGTGCCTCTCAGCTGGCCTAGGCTTTCTACTTTGCCAAAAACAGACCGAAGCAAAGAATGATTTCCACCAACATCACAAAGCACACTGCCAACGTACACAGGGGCCCTTGGGAAAGACACCAGGCGACACGGGGGAAAGAGCATCGTTAAGTCAGTCTCTCTTACCTTTAACTTCAGCAAAATAACGAAACAATTCATATCAACCGCAAGGAAATACTCATCAAGATTCCAGAAGCCTTTGAGACAGGATTTTCAGATGCAAGCAAACATCCAACAGATTTTTCCCCACTGCAAAGGACCAGCTTTTTTCTTTATTATTATTTTGCAATTGCACCTGGTTAAAGTGATTGTACAGCATCCAGTGAGGTGGCCAGGAGCCGAAGACGGGCAATCCAGGCCAACAAGAAGCTATTCCACGTGTTCACGCTGACTTGTCCTTTCCCTGCTGTGACAGTCACCACCACAAATTGGGAGGTTCCTCGGCCACTCTGCTCTTAAACAAGGTAATTTCATCCAAGTGCCGCATGGGGACATCTCTGATGACCTCTGTCAAGTCCTCATGAAGCAGAGGGAAAATGACGACATTTAATGCAGGGCGTTCTGCCTGGAAACTAAATCAGACACAGGTTATTAGCCAAGGAAAAATACCAATTCTCCAGTGCAAGAGAAAGGAATGGCATGGATATCGATCATGCAGGGGTGGGGGCACGGAAGGGTTGTTCAGAGGGGGCAGGAGGGGCAGCTGGAACTCCAAGTCTCCCTCTCTTCCCTCTCTGTGTTAGCAGGGAGTGCAGGCTGGGCTTGCACCCCTTCTCAGCGAGTGTGCTGAGCTGGCACAAGCCCAGATTGCACCTAAAACAGGGAGAGAGGAAGAAGATTTTCTAAATTAATAAATAAATCACAAAATACAGGTATTCTCAAAGGACCAGAGATCCCAAGAGCTCTGCCCAAGCCGGGCAAGGTGCTCAGAGATAACAATTTGAACCACCTGCAAACCAGCAGCAAGTTGCAGAGCCATTAGGAAAATCAGGCCAGAGCAGTGCCAGGCATTCCCTGGGGGCTGAGCCTGGGATTATCACTTCAGGCTGGGTTGTTCTGCATGCAGAGTCTACACTCCGCAATTAGAGCACAGGCAAGTTTAGAAAGCTCAGATGTGCAGATAAGCATTTAAGTGTGCTCACACTCACACACACACACACACTCTGCAGCCTCCTTTTTAATCCAGGCTGCAGAGCAGAGGAAGAGATCTACAAAAGTTAAAGCCATTAAACAATGTAGAAAGAACCATACAAAAAGAAAAAAAAAAAATCAAGTCCCCATCAGCCAGTACCCTACATGACAGCAACCTGTGAGGAAGAGAAATAGTATTACTCAAGGTGGTGTAGCAAGGGTTCAGTCTTTTAAAGCTGGGGGGTAAAACTGTAGCAGAATTTCCCTTAAGAGCTACACCTTAAGATTAAAAAGGCTCGTGACTCTTAGCCCTGTGCCACCAAGATGCTTCCCCTGAATGGTGTGACAAGGACCAGATCATTATCACTCTCAGGGAGGCAGAGTCACACTGGCAGCGCCAGTCCCTGGAGGCTGTGCTGAGCCTAAAGAGAAGCTCACTGCTCAACAAACTTCTCTTAGACAGATGAGTGCCTGGAAGATTCCCAGCTCATCACTAGCTCTGAAACGGTCAGATTTCTGTCAGAGAGGGAACGGCTGGAGATTCGGCTGCTGGAAACACACGTGAAAACCCCAGGTAGCAACACAGCCAAAGCTGAAGAAAGGGACACAAGACTGGCATTTCCTGGGAGACAGAGAGGATATTTCCATCCACAAATTATTTGGAGCTGCCAAAAATGTGGCAGAGAAACACCCTTTCCCAGGCTAGATGCTCAGTCCTGGTGGGTTAAATTCATTTGCCTAAGTAGCTGCAGGAGTAAGGATTTCCAGCACTACCTGGGGCAATTTTGTATCTTTCCGCATCACAGACCTGCCCGTCATGCCTCATGCCTAAGGGCTGACAGAAGAGGACACGGCTCCTCGAGTGGATCTGGGGGCTCGTGTAGGAGCTGTGCAGCTTCTTACTTCCACAGCACTGCCCTCAAGAAATCAACCAGCAAAATAACTGCTGATCTGGGAGGCAGCTGGTAAAGTCTGCAGTGATTTCATATAAAATACAGCCAAATGTCTCTTTGATAGTCCCTCCTCTGCCTCAGCTCTTCATGTTTCTTATCCAACACCACAGTCCTGCAGAGAAAATCATGTTAATAGACCAAGTTTACTGAAGTTCAGCAAGGAAGAAACTGCCATCTCCCCAAGGGAAACAAACCTCTGCTTCCTCCTTTGTATACAGGCTCTCCCAAATTGGATCTGCGTGCTGCCTTCTCACCATATACAAAATTGTAGTTTATAAGCAGCCTTTACATGTAGCTATAAAAACAAGAACCCAGACAAGTTTACATGATGAACTGCCACTGAGACAAATGAAAAACCCCAATGCACTCAGTGTCCCTTCCAAAGAGGCTGGGTCTGTATGACGGGTTTGAACTTCATCTTAAAAAAAAAAAAAAAAAAAAAAAAAAAAAAAAAAAAAAAAAAAAAAAAAAAAAAAAAAAAAAAAAGGAAAAAAAGAAAGCTTTGTAATTTTCTCCCCCCCCTCAACAGGAAACTGTATGTTACTGCAAACCTTGTAAATTCCAAACCCCAGCAAGTTGACGCCGGAGAATTCTTTCCATGTACAATTTGCGTGATTTAAGGAAAAAAAAAAATCAAATGCACATGGTTCACTATTATTCTCAGCTAAATGTGCGTGCAAAGCCTCTCCTTTAACTGCCTGTTAAAAAACACCCTGATTTTAACGAGCAGCTGTCATAATGTTAAACTGGGATTAGCAGTTCCCAAAAGCAGCCTCCCTCTGCAATCTATGCTCCTTTAGTCCTTCCCCGGAAGGCAATTCCTTTCTTCATACACCTGTCCAGGTGGGCTAGATTAAGTGAGAGGCACTTAGAGCACTAGTTTGAAAGGCCCCAGGCATGGGGAGGAGATAACAAGAAGGGGAAGAGAGTGAGTTAATGAGTTGCAGAATAGCTCCTGTAATCTTCTTGAGGGTTCTTTCCTCATTCCACACCTGGATGGACTTCAAACTCCATCCACCTCTGCAAACGCATGGCTTGTAAAATTAAAACCCAAAGGACAGAGAAGGATGTCGACCTGGGGAGACAAAAGAGCTGCAGTTTCAGACATGAAACCCTGTTTGCTTTTATTTTTGCTCCGAGGGAAAAAGCCAAGGATATGCTTGCTTGCTCTGCTCTACAAAACCTCCAGACTAAACTCATCACGATTAATTAAATGAAAGCAAGTTTTTTAGGCAACTGACTTGCAGCCCCTCCAAAACAGATCCTTTAATCAGAAACAACCACTGGGATAACAAAGAAAACACACCCCCCACACTTATATTTTCCAGCATAGCCTCTGGTCCAGCAGACTCAACACCAAACCAACAACCACCCAGCAGGAGCTTTCACAAGGTCTCTGAAGTGTCCTCATTTGGATGTGGACACAGAGCCAGTCAGGCCTTAGCAGCTGGTTGGAATAATCCACAGAGCTGGGAAACAACACCAAAGCACACCCTATGTCACAAATTCCTCCTGGCATCAGCAGAGGTACAATGTCTCCCTGCTGTTAGATCTTGAACAGGTTGTATGTGGATGAAAGGGTTAACGATGGTTTGCTCTTTGTCTCCAAAATTATCCCAGAACAGGTGTGGACTGGACACAGTAAGGTTATTTTCAAGTGAACAGCTTGGTAAATAGCCTGACACTACACTCTCACTTACTTCCAACCACTGTGGTAGGATTCAATATGTAGGTCAGTGACAAAGTCAAAAAGAAAGAGAAAAAGTCTAAAGCAAGGCTGCACTTTGATCAGATTTCCTCAATTTTAGCAAGACAAAAGAGTCCCTCCCTGGAATGCAGTTATCTCCTGGCAAACACTGACATACCTCTCCAGAGAGTCCAGCAAGTCCCCTGCAGACTCCACCTGCTGAGAGAGCCAAAGGGCAGCCCAAAGCCATGGGGAATCTCACCAGCCAGCCTGGAGGGATGGATTATATCCCCCTGCAACCCTCTGCACCACAGACCCTGGAAGATGACAGCTCCCCTGTGTTAGGTGCGGCACAAACTTACCTTCTTTACTTGTAAGGAAAGAATAAGGCAGTGTTTAGGGCTGAGGAATGTATTTCCCCTTGAGATTTCCAGAGAAACCCAAGGAAAGTCCTATGCCAAATTCCAGTGTTTCAGCACATCCCACTTCCCAGAAGCTGGCAAACAAGAGAGAGGGCACACAAGGTGGGATAACTGAGCACTGCCAACAAAAGCAGCACACAGCAGATAAAGTGAGGAAATACAGTGTATCAGGAGTGGATCAAGGCCAGATCACTGAACTCCACAAACTGAGCTGGGCTTATGGGAAAAGAGGTTCCAGAGATGGAAAGGAAGGAAGGAAACCAGGAGAAGCTTGATTTAGGGAAACACAGCACAGCAGGGACACAGCAGACGTGGACTCTGGTTGGCATGACTCTCAAATGCAAACCAGTCTCTGCTGCAGTTGCACACCTTTTCCCCTCTCCGTCCAGGCCTCCACCACAGGCTGGTGAGCTGCTTCTGGAGAGGCACAAGTTTCCCAAGAGAAGAGAACTGGGACCAACTCACTTTTTGCTCTGTACGCAGCTCTTTGATCTACACTCACAAATCCCTGTTAATCCTCTGCCAGGCACAGCCTAAGCCTGCCTTCTCTGGGAGACTTGCTCACATCTCAAAGTTCAAGTGTGGCATCTGTCTTGAAAGCCTCAGCCAGCTTACCTGAGCCAGGCTGGAAACTCCCTTCCTTGAGCATGGCACGGTGGAATGGAGGAAGTGCCAGGACAAGCTGGAGCAGCTGGCAGCAGCATGACCCAACACACACACACACTTTCCTCGTCTTCTCAGGGAAGGCCAGACAACCACTTAAAATTTGTTCCACTGGCCGTGTCCTGACCTCAGTACCAGGGAGCTGCAAAAGCTCTCCTTGCTTACAGTGGTTGCCAGTGAAGCTTCTCCAGAGCATTTTCCAGCCACGCCAAAGAAACTGCAGGTGGGATTCTCCGAGATCCCTTCCTTTGTGAGCAGGGAGGACTCTTGCCCTCCACTCATCCCCCAGAAGCCTCTCAAGAGGGGTGCAAAGCCTCCCCACACTGACTGTAAAGCAGACCCATTCCTTAGTGCCATTCTCTCTTCCAGCCTTGCCAGAGTGCCAGCACTGAGCAGACTTCATTACCAAGCCTCAGAAATGGACTTGAAAAGTTCCCAGAGAAAGCTGTTGTGATTCCTCTGGCTGCTCTTAACTCCACACAATGAGATATTTTCTCCATAAGGTGTTTTCCTCTAGGGGTGTCTTCATCCCTTCATGTCCACACAGACAAACCAACATTCTCCCAAAGCCTGTCATTCTCCTTCACTGTAAATCCCATCACTACAGCCTCCAACCTGAGACCAAGGGGTGTAGATGGGACTCTGGAAATCCTTCACACACATCACTGCCAACTCTTCCCCCGTTATCTCCAAGGCAGCATCATCTGCCATTGCATTGAGCCACAGGGAAGGAGCAATAACACATCAGACTCATCCCGAGCCGAGGCAAATTACATCTCTCTGCTGTGGTTTCCCTGTAAGGCATGAATGGCACTCTGCTACTTCTCCTGTGAACTGAGGTTTGTATCAAACACGCCTGCAGATTGAGGTTCTTACATTATTTTGCCAGCTGAACTCTGCATCAGTCAAATGTGACTGGACAATTAGAAGGGGAGGGAATAAGAGCCCAAAGAGCGATGCCAGAGAGCCCAGGACACGTCCTAGGGGAGTGCTCTGCCAGAGCAAGCTGAAAGTTATTTCCTAATCTCTTCCACAAATTAAAAAGCTACTGCAATAACTGCTCAATTAGATTTATTTTACTATGGAAATGCTTTAAAGCTGCAGTTAATGCTTCCGTTCAGCCTTTTACACCCTCATGAAGAGAAAGCACGACAGTACTATTCCAATATTATTTCTCAGCCAAGAGAGAGAGGACAATCCCTGAAAGTTATTTCATGCACAAACCAATCTACCCGCTGAGGAAGGTTTCAGGACTGAATTCCCTTCAAAACACATGAGCTGGCAGCTAGAACGAGCCATTTGGGTCAACCACAGGAATGCATTTAAAGAAGGGGTTTTGTGAGTACCCTCAAAAGACGATAAATTAACATGGCAAACTGGGGACGGTACCACAAGCTGTGCTGGCTCGTAAAGTATTTGAACCCACCCATAAACAACATCCCTGGTAGAAGCAAAGGTGTCTGGGCCACACCTCGAGCAGTCAGCCTTTGCCAAGCCCGCCAAGGAATCCTTGGGCAACGCAAGCTGACAAGGATGCAGTTTGTTACTCAGTCTGTGACAGAATGATTCAGGGGTTTCCAAGAGCAGGAAATGAAACAGACAATGAAAGCTTGAGCAGGATGCTAATGATTCACTCCACCAGCCTGGCGATACATTAAGTCTTCTGCAATCCCACTTCTACGGGGCCTGGAGCCCGTGGCACGCTGAGGCTGCCGGGGCGGGATCAGCAGCCACCACTGGCTCTGGGACACAGGACTTCTTCAAGGTCAGAAGGAAGAGAAGGTGGTGAAGGGATGCAAAACCAGCCTGCAAATCTTAAAAGAGCCCTAGGTGCTAATACCAGCTTTTTGCAGTGTCAATCCGATGCAGCAGTGCGGGAGTGACGCTGCAGGACTCAGCTGAATTCAAAGATCTTGCACACACCTACTGCTCCTACAGCCCCCTCTGCCCCCTCTAACAGTAAAAGGATTACCCAAAAAGGGATTTTCGGAAGCTGAGCCCACAATGAGAAGCCAGACAAGAGGAATACTGCAGGGATATCCAGGGCAGGGGGGAATGCTTAGCCCTGAGGTGAGCAAAAATTCATTTGTGATAGTTCAGTCCTGTGGTAAACGCCAGGAGAGGAACTGGCTCACTCAGCACTTTACAAATACTCAGTTTCAGCTCCTTGCTCCCACCTGGAAGCCCTATTTCTGCAACTGAATCCCAGGAGGGTGCTTCTTCCCTTCAGTGAGCATGATAGCTCTCACAGCCACACAGGGCCACTGGAATCGGCAGTTTCAGAAAAGGTAAGATCCAGCCAAGAGTTTCATGTTAAAAAAGGGCAATAACAAGCAGAGAGAAATTTAGGTAATGCTACAGAAGATTGAATAGGAAGATCCAATTCAGATGGAAACAGCAATTCCTAGAAAGTGGCAGGAATCTTATTGTGAAAGTCACTTCAAACTAAGCAGTGTTCATACCTGACACAGACAGAAACAAAGTAACTTAAGTGTTTCACTTTCCCTGGGTCTTGGATCCCCAGAACAGGCAGATTGTCCTAAATGAGTAAAATTCTCCACACTTTCCAACACTGGTTAACCTGAAAGTCACTCCAGTCAAAGAATCACAGAATTGCTTAGGTTGGAAAAGCCCTCCAAGATCATTGAGTCCAACCGTTCCCCCAGCACTGCCAAGCCCATGTCCCCAACTGCCACATCTACACGGCTTTTAAATCCCTCCAGGGATGGCGACTCCATCACTGCCCTGGGCAGCTGTGCCAGTGTTTGGGAACCATTTGGGGGCAGAAATTGTTCCTAATATCCAACTTAAACCTCCCCTAGCACAACTTGAGACCATTTCCTCTCATCCTGTTGCTTGTTACCTGGGGGAAGAGACTGACCCACACCTGGCTCCACTCTCCTGTCAGGGAGTCGCAGAGAGCAAAAAGGTCCCCCCTGAGCCTCCTTTTCTCCAGGCTGAGCCCCCCCAGCTCCCTCAGCTGCTCCTCATCAGACTTGTGTTCCAGACCCTTCCCCAGCTCCGTTCCCTTCTCTGGACATGCTCCAGCCCCTCAATGTCCTTCCTATAGTGAGGGGCCCAGAACTGAACACAGCACTCAAGCTGTGGCCTCACCAGTGCTGAGTTGCACGGGTGCCTTTTGCTGGAGACAGGCACCAGCCTGGCTGGGCAGCAGGGGCAGAGAGCTTGGGTGAGGACTGCCACGACCCCACTCCGACCCCACAGCTCCGGGGGGATGCTGCTCCAGTGCCCCGGGCAGCCCCAGCCCTCTGCACCAGCCCTCTGCACCGTCTCCCAGCAGCTCCCAGGAATTCACAACAGCACTTTTGGGACACACGAGCAGCTGAGCCCAGCTGCCCACCCACCACCCCAAAACACACTCCAGCTGCACCAAGGTTTTCCTCTCTCTGCTGTGGCTTAGCTTGGATTCCATTTCTATAAATCACAGCTCACCTCTATGCCATGACACCTTCCCTATCCGTATGAAGAATCCCTAATGACACTGTGTTCTTAGAGGTTTTTTGTTTTGCTTTTGGGGTTTTTTTTTGTTTGGGTTTTTTGCATTTTGGTTTTGAGTGGTTGGTTGTTTGTTTTTTTCCGTTTTTTAATTATTATTTTATCCTAGCTTTCTTGATCCTTTTCTAAGGTGTTTTTCCAAGGACTTTTCATGGGCTTGTATTGTCTGGTGTTGTCGAGTCCTTGAAATCATTACAATGGTAGGAGCTATTTAAACACTTCAGCTAAAACCGACAAAATTCTAAAGGCACACACTGGAAAATAAAAATCTGCCCTTGAGGCCAAGGGGATATTTGCCAAAGCATTTCCCATCCCCTCTTCCAGCCTGTTTTCCAATTGTAAGCTTCACCAGGAAAGCAACTTCTCCTGCACATTTATGAAGTGCCCACTAACCACACCATGTAGCTGTGCAAGCCTGAAGTCATCCAAATTCCTTGCCCGCAGCATTTTTGGGGCAGAGAAACACTGGCGTATAAATACGATTATTTAGCACGCAGCCCCGGCAAGCGGTGGGACCTTCCATGGGTCACAGCTCCATCTACTGACTACTCCACAAAATAACAGTGTGGAAAGCCTCGAGAAAGCTCTTGGTAGCAAGAATCATCCCCTCGGACCTGCCTTTGGACACAAGGCTCTGTGCAAGCCTTTAGAAAGGATCCCAGCACAGCAGCTCAGCCCCAAACGGAGAAGCAATTTTACCTTTTCTGCAAAGAAGCCTCTTGGCACAGCAACAGGTCTGGGGTCACTCCTGAACCTACAACCACAGGGCCTCAAACTGTGGTATTTTAGTGCTTCTGGAATTACTGCTGCAGTGCTTTGAACAGAAGACTTATTTAAACAGGGACAACATGTGCTTGGGGCTGAGCACTCCAGCAAAGTTTGGGTCCAAGCATAAAATGGAAAACATTGTGTTTGTTGGATGTGCTGCTATCTGAAGTGTGGCAGCAGCTGAGCACCATGTGATAGGAAAAAAAATGTCATTTTACAGAAAAACTGAGACTAGACCACCGTCATGTGAAATCTGAGGAAGATCAGGGAAGTGGATATGGATCACTGAAGCCACATCTCCCTCTCTAACCACCAGGCCCTTCTTATGTGCAGAGTATCTCCCTGAATCATAAAGGAGATCACCCCTCCCATTCACAGTGAAGGAAAAAGAATAAAGAAAAACACTGCAATGATTTATCTGCCCAGAGGGAAACAATCTTTACAGTCTTCTCTACAGCTCAGAGGAGACCTTGCCCTTGCAAGCCTCCTGTTTGCTGATGAGGCTCCAGATGAGCCCCGTTCTGCCTCTTGTGTGTCATTGCAAAAGAGCCAGAACTGAATCAGAGGCTTTTACAGACTTCAATACACGAACTAGTTTGTCCCAAATATCAGCAAACTTCAAGCAGAAACTGCTCACCAGAAAGCTGGACACCACGGAGCCTGGCTCAGAGCTGTCACAAGACCAAGAGACACGAGAATAAGTCTCTTTTCAGGCCAGTGGAACAGAAATACATAACACTAACCTCATTTTATAGTCAAAGGGGAGAGTTTGGGAATCATGCTGTAAGTCATCAGTGTGATGCAGCAGATTTAATTCCCAAGCTCCCATCACCACACCCTGTATATACACCATCCTCCAGTACAATTCCACAGCCAAAACAAGTCTGTTCTCCCCAGATGGGTCCCAGTCTCTTCTGTGACCCAAACCCACTGCACATCCACACCTGAAAAAGGACTACCCTGCACTACATTGCATTTTCAAGCCCTCCCAGCTCTACTTCCTGCAGCAAACTCCTGGTGTGTGCTCAGCCCTGGGCCTTTCCCATTCCCACTCACATTTCTTCTTTTTTTAGAGGCATTGGGAGAATGGGAGTCACTTTAGCCCCATGTCCCTGTTCAAAACCATCTCTCAGCCTAAACACCACCATCTCCACAGCCCTAAAGCAGGAACTCTGATCCTCACTGGGACCTGAAGAATAGAGAGTAAACAGAGGCTCATTCTGGTCCCTCCTTTCCACCCCTCTCCCCATGCAGCACCTGCACACATTCCAAACAAATGGAAAAAAAATCTTGATAATTCACTTTACTTTATTCTGGCACAAGGATATATAACTTCCAACTTGCTGCCCAATGGGGTCTTCCAATGTAAAACTTGGATTAAAGAGACAACAGCAGCACACTTTTAGGGGAAGCCATGCTGTGTGAATTAGAGCCTCACCCACAGGTTAAAGCTCACACAAATAGATTTTACTGCACCTCTCTGCCCTTGGAGCAGTAGACAAAATGTAGCCAAGAGAAAGTCAATTCCTGACTCCATCTGAAGGCACATTTGTGCAAGGATAAGAATGGGATCACTGGAGAAGTCACGTGGTTAAAGACTCGCTGATGGTTCATGGAAGACTCCAGGCTTTGCTTACACATCATTTTCTGTATTTTGTTCCTTCCATTTTATTACTAGAGACAGTTGCATGAGAACAGGATCTTTGTTGCTTAGGAGAGCATCTGCTCCCACTACTTATCCTCCTCCTGAAGTCATAATCTTACGTGACATCAAAATCGTTTCCAGAGCCACCAATTACAATGTCACAGAGGATTATGACTTCAGGTGTAGAATTTGCAGAGGGAGCAGATGCTTTCTTCAGCAGAAAAAGAAAAAAAAATTATAAAACCCAACCTTCAAAAAAATCCTGTTTTGATACAAGTGTCGCTATTAATAAAACACAAAAGAAAAAAATAAGTTTGACAGCCAGAACTGTCGCTAAATACAAAAATAGTTCTTTAACATTTCCATGAGGCATCAGCTGCTCTTTGGAAAGTTCCCAGGGTTTAGATTATTAAGAGGTATAGAATGCAGCGAGAATCTGTCCATGACAGAGAAAACAAGGGAGAAAATACTGCAGAATGGTGTATTTCTGCCCAGCAAGTGGACATTTAAATTTTGGCCAGTGCTGCAACGGCACCTCAGAGGCGAGAGAAAATAAAAAACAGGAACTGTGGATTTGTGGTTCTTTCTAAGGATCCCCAAAGCACAACTGAAATCAAACCAGAAATGTTTTTACAGATAAGAAGCCCCGTGAAAAACAAACTCAAAGAATCCTTGTCGCATCACAAGGAATTTACTCAGATGCTTCCAACAATCCCTATCCCAGAAGGACACAGAGGCTTTCAGAGGCAGTAACAATCTCGGGAGCAGTTTGGTGGGGAGCTAATATAGTCACAGGCTCTTCTGGATTTGTTCCACGGAAACAAGCCAAGTGTAATAAGTCAGTTTGAAGCTGGAGGAAGGCTGGGGGGGAGGAGCACCCTTTAGGATGCACTAATAACGCCGTGCGATTTGAAATTTTTATTAGAGCTTAACAGGGCCCAGCAACAGTAGGTGACAAAGAAAACAGACTGAAGGCGGGGAAAAAAAGCCTTATAGAAAAAAAATAATAATGGAAAGTCTGTTGCATGGGAAATATTTTGTAAGGTGACTGCCACTATTAGAAGATTTCCAAATGCCAAGCGTAATTAAAAGCTCTCTTTTCAAATGCAGTTCACGGCTCACACACAAACGTTTCCCACCACGTGAGGCTCAGAACACTGCAAGGGGCCAAGCAAAATGCATTTAAGAACTGCCAAACGTGCAAAGGCAGTTTGTACCAATTCTCCCCCCTCACGCATCCCCCAGAAGAAAAAACCCTTCACAACAACCCTTTAAAGGCTTTGAATTGCGCTGCCAGGGGATTATCAGTAAGTGACATTTACAAGTGATTAGAGGACAGAGAATTATCTTAGTCACTTGTGGGAAAGGAGGAAAGCTTCAAGGTCAAATCTCTCAGTACTTAAAATGTCGGCAGATGTTTTGTTTACACAAAAAAGTGTCATTTGATTTATGATGGAGCTTTACATCCAGGGCTTCAACTCAGCCAACGGAACTGCAGAGAACATGGGTGGGAATGGAATCAAAAATTCATATGATACCTTCAGATACTTCACTGATTCACTCTTATTAAAGTAAGAGGCCGGTTTACGTGCCAAGCAGTTACGCAGTACCTATTAGCTTCTTGGAACAAGCGCTCCAAGCCATATAAACCTTGGCAAGCAAGGAAACGGAGATAAATCTCCAACAGCTCCAAAAATCCCACATCAACCCCCTTCCGCACTCACCTCCGCACAATGGATTGCTGGAGATTTTTGCAAACGGTAAGAGATTCTCCCATAAACATGTGGCACATGATGACCTCAAGGCAGTTGGCCATGAATGACATCACTGCGTCAGACTGCAGAGTCCCGCTCCGGGAGACGATGCAAAGCCGCTGGAGAGAGGAGCAGTGACTCAGTGCCTGGAAGAACTGGGCGCCCGCACAGAAGTACGGCTGTTCCAGCCTGCGGGAATAAACAAAAACATCAATGGGCAATTCACACTTGGGACAGCTCTCAGACAAGAGGGAAGGCAGCGCATTCATGGGGGGATGGCAAATGGATCGAGCAGTGTCGCCACTGCTGACAGACAAGGACACAAAGGGGCAGAAAGGCCCTAAATGACAGAATTCCGGTGCCCGCAGGGAGCAACCCTGGAATAACCCTGGTTTTGCAAGTTTTCCACAAAGTATGTCTGGTAAGACAAGCCTTGGTGCTGAGCAGCAGATCCATTCTGGTCCTACAAGAACAGCCTGGTTTTTGCTACCTGACATCCACTGAGCAGGTGATGTGGATTCTGCTCCAGTGCACAAGCACTGACCAAAACGGTCATATCTTCAGTTTAATACCTTCACTTTACTGCCTAGAGAGAAGCAGGCATGAAAAACACGCAGTGCACACAGGGTGATGCAGAACTTAAGCCTCTGGGACCAAGAGAGTGACCACAACCATCCCTGGCAAAGGATCAGAGGTACTGCTTGCCCACGGGAAGAACAACCATCATCAACCCAATCTTCATCCTAAACACTTGGCCCAGAGAAGAGAGACAGGATCCTCTGTCATGGTAATCCAGCAGGAAAACAAAATGACACAGTGAAGCCATACCTGGCCAATGTGGGGCCTGTGTTTTAACCAGCAGCATATCTGGGTGACTCCCTCACAGAAACCAGCCTGCAGGAAGCAGAACCTGCTCAGGGCTGGTGTTACCAGGAGAGTTCATCTGCTTAGAGCAGATTTACTACAGGGCTTCAGAGCACTTGGGAATCTCAGTCATTGGGTCAGGAAGGCCAAGAGCTCCAAGAAGGTTAATCCATTAGGTGATAACAAGCTGTCGGTCCCAGCCTGATCTGGATAATCTCTGCACAGGCTTTTGTAGTACCCAGGGGTATCTCAGCAACTTAATCCTGTTAATTGATAAATTCTGTTTTAGTCTCAGCCTGCAACTGCTGTCGGGTGGCATTGCCTGAAGAGATCCTAAGAGCATATCAGTGCTTTGGGTAATAAATTAAAATTAATATCAAAGAGATGGGCACCCTCTTCAATTTTTCAACAGCATCATTGGGTCACTGAAAATTTAGGACAAAAAGCTCAGCATCCTGACAGCAGGTTTGCAGGTGAATCCCTGAGACGCGCCAGCCACACTTGCAATGCCGCCCTTCACTCGCTAGATGGCAATGTTGCTTTGGAAGATCGCCTTAAACTCAGACTGGAAAAAATGGGAAGGGAAAAAAAGGGTGGGAACAGCAGGGAATCAGTCAAATGAAAAGGAAACTACATTATCAGGAGGAAGTGCTAAACACTAAAACCATCTTAAGCCCATATAAAACATGAGATCTTAGTCAGGAAAGAGGAATGATAGCTTGCATGGAAGCATGGTACAAGGAGACATCCTTGTTCCAGCCTTTATTCCAGGCTCTATGCTGCCTCCCACCTGTATTTATTGCTCCTGGCCTCCATTTCAAAGCCTCTGGAAACTACAGGGCCCAGGCTGAGCAAAGGAACACTGCACACCCAAACCTCCTTTCCCAGCCCTCAGTCCTTCCGTGGCTCTTTGCTCTCCTGAAGGTTAAAGACACTTTCACGTAACCCAAGACATCGAGCAAATGGATTTCCAACAGCTGCCATCTCTTGGATGAGAGATCTGCATGTTCCTTGCCTGTTATAAATGGGAAGTGGTGGAACATGAAAACCCTCCTGAAGTGTTTTAGCCACCCTGGATCCCTCCACTGTTGCAGTGGATCAGAACAGGCCCACAAACACCGGTCCCAGCTGATGAGCAACAATTTCAGTCACAGCAACTGAACTGTGCCCACAGAGTGACCTTGCTGCCACAACTATTCAGCATTTTGGAGCCTTTTGTGAACAGTCCCATTGTGACAATGGGACTAACAGGTTCTGCATTTTCACCAAAATAACCTGATTTGGGGCAGGGGGAAAGAAAAAAAGCATCTTTCTAAAGTAATAACATTTGTGTTCATACAGGACTGGTGCAAGGAAACTATCAGTTTGTGCCCTTTGCTTTCACGAGCACATTTTGGCTACCATGAAGCTCCTTTGTGCACCCCTTAGGATCAGATTCTTTAAATCCTACCAGGAGAGGAACACCAACAGGACAAACTGTGAATTTGGAATGTTTTCAGTAAATTACCAAGAAAAGAAATAAAAAAACAAAGAGGTGAGGTTTTAATACAAACCAAAGGCAGAAAAATATCTCATTGGGAAACCTGAGGAGAACTCTACATTATCTGGACAGTATAGTAACCTTTTCTTTCCTGGAAATTTAAGAGATGTACATATACACAAAGCCAAAAAGTCAGCAAAAGCTCATAGTATTTAACCAGCTCTGACAGGCTGCTAGCTCCAAAATATGCAGCATCCACTCTTTCTTATCTAAGAGGAAGGCAGTCACAGCATTTTTTATTCTTAAAACACTGGTTAAAGGGCACATCCTGAGCCTCCAAGGAACACATGCAATGCCTTCCCATTCTTCACAAGTCAGGAAGGAAAATACCCAGTTTTCAAGCCACTGCAGCTACTACAGTTTTAACAGTAACCACAACAAACTAAACACTTCTGGAGACCCACAAACAAAATGGGAGATGTTCAAGGGCAGCCCCTCACCTGAGATCTCTCAAACACTTGCAGTGTTTCAGCATGTCCATGAGAGCAGACATATAGACCACCTTCCCCATCATGCCCAGGTTGGCCAAGGAAAGAGTCCGCAGGTGCTGGCACTGCAGCCCGATGTTAACGAGCCCAGAGCCAGTGAGAATATTTGGCAGCTGTGCTAAGGTGAGGCTCTGCAGGTAAGTCAATTGGCTAATGGCAGCCACCTCTGAATCCCCCACGCTTTGTGCCCTGACACAAGGAGGCAACGAGTTCCGAATTGCTGGCTCGTTGCGGGGCATGGCAGAGGAGAAACTGGACCCAATTATCTCCAAGGTTTCCAAAAACCGGAGGCTTCCCATCAGAGCCCAGAACACTGAGGACTCTATCTTCTGATTTGCCTGGTCCGCTAAGTTCCTTGGATATGTCTGTATCCCAATCCGAACTTTCCTTCCAAATGTTTGGGGCACCAAACTAGGAGCCGTGGGAGGCTTCTCCACGGTTGCAGCAACATCTGTGATGGAGCAAACCGGCAGTGCTAACGAGAGCAGGTGCTTTAGCCTGGACAGCAGCTGGCACAGGTGGTTCCCAATGCTTTCAGAGCTGTGATGGTGAGCTGCAGACAGGTTGAGGTGCCTCAGGTTGCAGCAAGACACTACCAGGCTTTCCAAAATGCTGCTGTCAATGTCATCTTCTGCTTTCCGAAACAAGGACTCCGGAGCCAGACAGTGAACACAGCCACTGAGATTCAAACTGGTCAGGCTTTTAAGATCCTTCCCTCCATTAATGACCCTCTGGATCAGGTGCCCACCAGATAAGGTGCATCGGCTAAAGCTGAAGTAGAAAGGGTTGTTGAACTTCAAGTGTTGCAGGAGCCCGGAGCCGTTAATCCAGGCTTTGGGCAATTGTAAAGCATCCAGACGTACATTTCGAGCCATGGAGTCCAGGAGGTTTTTGGTGGCTCCCGTCTCCGCAAAGCTGCCGGGGGCAGAGATCAGGAAGGCGTGGAGGTTCTCAGGCGTCCGATCACTCAGCACTGCCAAGTACAGCCTCACCACCTCCTGATTGACGTAGCCAGGAGCCAGCCTGGCGTAGAAGATGCGGAGGTTCTGGTAGTGGGGCACGTTGCTCTCGCCCACCATCAGCTGCCCAGAGAGCATGAACCCCTCTCGCGAGCGGTCGAGGATCTCAAAATAAAGCAGCAGTTTCTCAAGGCTCGTGCAGCACGGGACGACGCCGTACGACGGCGTGTAGAGGGTTTGCTTCAGCTCCGAGACACGGCTGAGGGTGGCTTTGCACTCACTGCTCAGCTGGCTGGCATCAAAGCCCGGGTTGACATCGATGGCCAGGGAGCGCAGGTGCTGGAGCGTGGAGAGCATCTTGGAGAGCCGGAGAGAGGTGACGTGGCACCCGGACAAGTTGAGCTTCACCAGGTTCTTGCAGCGTGTTACGTGATCGATGGTGGAGCTGGGCAGCCAGTAGCACCCGGCCATGTTCAGCTGGTAAATCTCCTTCCCGATATCCCTCATCAGCTGCTTCACTTTGTCTTTGTTCACCTGCACCCAAACAAAACCACAGTCAATGAGATATAAGGCACTGACTCAGTTCCCCAGCTGGAGATGGGGATAAGAGTGTTTGGCACTTAGATTATGTGGCTCATCCAAAGGTTTGGGCATGGCAGCCCAGCACCTCAGTCTGCCATGCTTTGGACTCCTAAGATTACACATCCTTTAGCTTCTTAGCCTGCGCAGTTCTGCATTACAGCTGTTCAGCAGCTGAGAGTGGAATGGAAACCACCTCCATTTTCTACCAGCAAATCTATTTCAGCAGAACTATCTATGGAAACTCAAACTGAAAGAAGAATGTTTCCATTCTTCTTCATCCAGTTTCCTCTTCTGGAAATGAGTAAGAGAGGCTTTCCCTTGCCCACACTTGGTGATACAGTTCCCATAAAACCATTATCACCCTTTAGTCCCAAGCTTTATTTCTGTCATAGCACATACACAAATTCTAGTTTCACTGACTGCATGCCTGACAGCAACACACACAAGATTTTTTTTGCACAGCAACAGGGAAAACATATTTTGAGAAAATGGTAACTCAAATGGCTACAAAATGGCAGGTCACGTTTACTTTTGTTTTAGCTTCCAGAAACACAGAGAAGTTTACACTGACAGTATTTTATAAAACTAAGGGAGCACAGAGCTGTTCTAACAAAGCATTCTGGAAAACAAATGCTTTTATAAAACAGTTTATTGTGTGCTTGATTTCAGAGTTCAAGAACAGTCCATTCATGCAGACACATTGGAAAGTTCTACTTGGTGTTTTTTCAGAGGTCAGATTTGTCTTCACAGCTAACAGAAGAAGCAAGCTACTCTCCCCACCTTATAGTCCTTCTGAAGGAGAACTGTATGTGTTAGACTCTTGTCAAGGCAAAGCGTTGCGAGTTTCCTGCAGGTTCTCCTGACATTCAGAACAAGGTCTGTGCAAGGGACGTAGCTGAGGATGTGCAGAAGGATCTCATCTGAGAACTCCATCAAGTTGACACCATTGCTTTCCTCCTCACTCTCCTCGCTTACAACCTCCTGGGGGGAGAAACAAAAAGAAAAAAGAGTAAAGCTACTGGCTCAGAAACTTCAGCAACACTTTTGAGTAAACAGATACCCCGAGTCTGATAAGGATTTTTAAAGTGAGACAAAACAGAAACACCTGGATCTTTAAGTACTTCCATCTGCATGAAGAAACCAAAAAGCTTTCCCTCAGAAGACAACACAGAGATAGTGCAAAACTTCACACGAGCCACAGTACCTTCACCCACTCTTTTACTGCTGGGGCTTTGGAATAGGGAGGAAAAAAAACATTTCCATTCATTCCGCTTAGTCTGCAGCTGGAAAAGTGACTGTCCCTGATTCTTTCCTAAATATATCGCAGCCGTCTCTTTCTACATCTTTCCTCCAAGCGCCATCCGTTTCAATAACCTTAAGAGTTATATAACCATATCTATATATATGTGTGTACATGGTTATATATACATATTTACACATACACACACCAACACTGCAGTCCAGCACCGGACCACCCACAGCTCTCCTGCCACATGCCCACACCTTAACCACGAAACCACAGCCCAAATTGTCATTAACTTCACGGCACCTCCTGAGGGGAAGGGGGGCTGCTCTCACCTCACAGCCCCTGTGACCCCCCCCAGAAAACACCCTGGGGAGGGCCATTTCGGCGGCCCGGCCCCACCGCGGAGCGCCCTCCCCGTCCCCGAGTCCGGATCCTGCCCTGAGGGGCTCCCGGCTGCCCCAGCCCCGGTCACCGGCGTCCCGAGGGGCGGGTGCTAAAGGGAAGCGGGAGGCGAACGGAGCCCCCCAAGCCCCGACTCACCTCTCCAGAGCGGAACATGGCGGCGGCCGCGCGGCCCCGCCGCAGCCGCCACCGCCTCCCCGCGCCCCGCTCGGAGCGGCCGCGTTCCGGGCTCGCTCCCCGCCGGCCCGGCCGCCTCACGGCTCTTCCGGCGCGGCCATGACCCGGTTCCGCGGCAGTGCCCGCCCCGCCGCCATCTTGAGCGCGGCGCGGCCGCTGCCCGGCGCCATCTTGAGGGCGGCGCCGCCATGATGTGGGAGTGGCGGGTCCGTGGAGTCACAGGATCACAGGATCAGTTAGGTTGGAAAAAACCTGTGGGGTCACCGAGTCCAACGTTTGGCCAAGCACCAACGTGTCAACTAGACCGTGGTACTCAGTGCCACGTCCAGTCTTTCCTTAAACACCTCCAGGAATGGTGACTTCACTGCCTCCCTGGGCAGCCCATTCCAATGTCTAATCAGCTTTTCTGTGAAGAAATTCGTCCTAATGTCCAACCTAAACCACTTCTGACACAGCTTAAGACTGTGTCCTCTCGTTCTGTCACTCATTGCCTGAGGGAAGAGCCCAACTCCCACCTGGCTTCACTCTCCTGTCAGGGAGTTGCAGAGAGCGAGAAGGTCCCTCCTGAGCCTCCTTTTCTCCAGGCTGAGCCCCCCCAGCTCCCTCAGCCGCTCCTGGTGCTCCAGACCCTTCCCCAGCTCCGTTGCCCTTCTTTGAACGTGCTCCAGCTCCTCAATGTCCTTCCTGAATTGAGGGGCCCAGAACTGGGCACAGCACTCAAGGTGTGACCTCACCAGTGCCAAGTACAGGCGGACAATCACTGCCCTAGTCCTGATGGTAGAATCACAGAATGGTTTTGGTTGGAAGGGACCTTAAACTCATCTTGTTCCATCCCCCTGCCCTGGGCAGGGACACCTTCCACTAGACCAGGTTGCTCAGAGCCCCATCCAGCCTGATCTCAGAGCTGTCCCCTCACATCTCGGTGGGCTCTGAGGGCACCGTCATTTTGAGGGCAAAACCAGAGTTGCTCGAGGGGGCAGCTCCCTCGCCTCAGCCCCATGACCGCCACTGCTGTGGTATCTGGGGTGCTTGGCCTCCTCTGCCCTCGGCCGCTGACTCACATCAGCCTACGAAGCCCTGAGTTGGCTTCAAAGATGTAAATTCACCCTGCAAGGAGCCCGAGGGTGCAGGAGTGACTCAGAGGGCAGAGGGAGCCTTGCTGGTTTGGCAGGACACCTGTGCCGGGATGTCCTGCAGCCGCCAGGGTGCTCGCTCCATTTGCACCCTGGTTTTCCATGGAGGCAGCAACGTATTTGGGAGAACGATCATCTCCTGGTCCACAAAGTGGGTGAGGAAGACAGAACACCCATGAGTACTGAATGGGTTGACATGAACAAAGTGGGTGCAGCTACCCCTTCTTCCCAGTAAAAACCCTAAATATATACCTATCACTTTCAGTTTCACTGTCTGTGTGTGCAGCCATGATCAGTCTGGGCTCAAACCAGGCTAAATGTTCTAACTTCAGCTGTAGTTGTGAGATAATAGAACCACAGAATGATTTGGGTTGGAAGGGACTTAAAGCTCATCCAGTTCTAACCCCCTGCCATGGGCAGGGACACCTTCCACTATCCCAGGTTGCTCCAAGCCCCATCCATCCTGACCTTGGACACTTCCAGGGGTGGGGCAGCCATAGCTTCTCTGGGTAACCTGTACAAGGGCCTCACCATCCTCATAGGGAAGACTTTCTTCCTAATATCACTATCCTACACTTCACTGATACATGGAGGGCCGTGTAGAATCACCTAGAGCTTCTGTGAGCACACCCATCACACACAACCATGTCCAAGGAGAGCAGCTGGCTTAGCATGGTTATATTAGCTCCTCATCCCAAATCTCAAGTACAGACAGGACCAGAGCTCTGGAATTTCCAGTTACGTGTATGCTTCAGGAATTTTGTTCATAGAAAATGTGTTTTAAAGATGTCCCACAAAGGAAGATGAATAAGTTGCTATTTTCTTCCTGCTTGATTGTTGCCATTTAAGGCCATGAATTACATTAGGGGTTAATTGGGGGTTTCACTTAGAAATAGCAAGTGCCTCAAGTCTTGATTATGTATTTTGCTTCTAGGCCTATGCAAGGGGTCTGGAATCAAAGAGGAAAACCTCTCTTAACCTTTAGATGAGGGAGAGCCTCAGTAAGAGGATATGTACCTGCTTTGTTTGTCATGTGTTTCACTTAAATAAAAAAGTAATGACAAGTTAAATCTGGAGGCCCTTCAGTCAAGACCAACTCGTTTGACATCTGGGAAAAATACCAACCTACCGTATTTGCAGTCATCAAGGAAAGCAGAGACCAGGGTGGAGGAGAACTGCATTTCCAATGCAAATGGTAAATAAAATCATCAGGGAGTCCCAAAGGCAGAGTAAAGGCCCTGCCCAGAGAGCCAGGGCAGCTGGAGCAGCTGGAATTAGGAGTAGCCACAGGTTCCCTCCAGCCCTGGGGCATACATGGACCAGACAGCAGCTGACAACCCCAAATAAGAACTGGGAACAGAGAGGTGTAAGGATCTCCTGAGGAGAAAGCAGGCTTTGTAAGAGGAGCTGCATTTGAACTTGTGATCCACCAAATAATTGAACGGGGTACTGGTGCAGATAAGACATGGAGGTTGAACATGAGGAGGTAGCAGGTGATAAAGGAGGAAGGAAATGAACAACTACACTGAACTCTGGCATTTCTCTTGATGGCCCTGGGAGGTGGCCAGACAGAGTGAGGAGAAACCCTCCCTGCTGTGCCTCATTTCAGGAATGCTCTTCTCCATGTGGGCACCTGGGAGCCTGCTGCGAGGTTGGGTTCTGTTCAGGGCTGGGCCATCTCAGGGCAAACTTTGGTCATCTTACAACTTATACAAGTTTTCTCAAGGAAGGCAGGCACATACCATGCTGTCCCAGTCCAGGCAGGCAAACAAATTAATACCAGTGTCAAGATATTTTGCTCTGTATAAAGCAAAATCTCTTAACTGTTCAAGGCCAGACTGACCTGGGGATTTTATATTTTTACCTCTGAAAAGTCTTGCTTCAGTTCTCTCTGATTCCTAAGACTGATACAACCTGGACATATTTTTGACAGCGTGACTAAAGCCCAGCTGAACTGCAGCAGCCAGAACACTTGGTATGCTTGGGTGGAGTGCTAGCTCCACTGCTGGAAGTGATTCTCAATCCTTGATACAGTTTAATACTGTAAGGCCTGCTAAAGTGGATTACAGATGGGTATAATGCAAGTCAGAGCAGGCTCCAGGTCAGCAATCCTGCAAGGAACAACTTCAGAGACCAGGACTGCTCCTGCCCCAAGCACAGCCCGTACCACAGTCCCATCCCTGACCTGGTACCTCAGAAAGGCCATTTTCTGAAGGTGATGTTTTGCACCTTCTGAGGGGACTTCTACAAGGAGGCCAGTGTAGTTTGAATGCTCTGGGATTTCCTGGGACTTTTGCACGCAGCCAGCTGGCACCTATTCTAGAGGAGCACATGCTCACTAACGAGAGAACAGGACCCTCCTCGTTCAGGGACCGTTTCTGGTCAACTGTCCCTGACACAGCTGAGAGACAATGAGGCCCTTCAGGGCTAAATCCTGAGAGCTGCAACCATCTCCTTTGCCAAGGACATCACTAATTCCCGGCGGTGGCTTGATTCCATAAGCAGCTCAGTGAGGTGACTTTCCAGGTCACCAGCTAATTGCAGGTGAAGTGCCAGTGACTGTCTCCAGCAGGATCGAAAGTTGGGAGCTCTGAGGAAAGGAAGGACATAAAATGTGTTTGCTCAGCTCCCTTGAGCTGAGCCATCACTCCTGGGGCAGCTACAGGGAGGCGGGAAAGGGCTGGGTGGCTTGCAAGGATCTACAGCCGAGTCCTGCCGTCTCTGCAGCCTGAGGAATCCTGGAGTATCATCATGGCTGAGCCAGACAGGGGGACGCGCTCAGGCCGGCCCGTGGGTGGACTTTTTAAACCTCCTGGTCTCCCCACAACCCCTGGCTATTTTTGTGCTGGAGAGGAGGAGGAGGTAGCCAGGGCACTGATTATTCCCTACACGTCTTCTCCTTTGAGTCTAGCATGGCTAGAGCCAGGCCATGGCTAAACCAACTCCTCTGCTGCCCTTCCTGACAGGCCTCTTGGCATTTCCCCACCTCTGTGAAACAGCAAAAGGCGAATCGAAACTTGATGACAGAGAAACTACAGTTAAAAAAATCCCCCTCTTCCAGCGCCTGATGTTCCTTAGAGGAAATCACTCGGGGCTCTCCCCTGCTTGCTGGAGTTGGGAGCAGTGAGTAATGCTCCAGTGGTCCCTGCCCGGCACCACATTCTTTTCTCTAGCATGTAATGGCCCAGAGGAGGGATAAACAGAGCCTTGGCCTCACACTGGAGAGGCATTGGGAAGGGCTGTGGAAGGCTTGGCCTCATTTTACTGGGGAGCTGGTTGCCCAAAACGGCAAGTGAAATGGGAAGAAGGGAGAAAAAGCCCTGCAAAGTGTTAACTAATAGCAAACCTCAGCTGGCTCTGGAGCAGAAAAATCATCCTGGCTGCCCTGCATCCAACAGCTCTACACCAGCCCAGCGCTCACCCTCTCCCTGTGCTCACATCTCTGCCCACCTGAACTGCTCTCGGCCCCCAGCATTTTGTTGCTCTATAGTTTCTCATCGCCATCATCATCTCTTTTGTTCTTTGTGTCTCAACACATTTTCCCACAGTGATCAGTGACCATTTCAGACAGGGCTGAAGAAAGGCACCCCATTTCCCTATTACTGTCATCTTGTCTTGCCTCCTGGCCTTTTTCCTGCCCCGCTCCTACCAGCTCCCTCCCCAGGAGCTGCCATTGCCTCCTCCTCACCCCATTTCCCCAAGACCTCAGGTTAGAAGCCCAGTTTGGGCCTTGCTCCAACCTGTTTTACCTTCTCTGTTGCAAACTGGTGCTTCCAGTAACTTGTCAGCTCAGCCCAGTGTCTGTACCTCCAGCCCTGCCAGGCTCCCACTGCACCCAGGAGGGATGCTGGGGAGATGAAGGGCAGAAACCAGCAGGTCCACCCTGAGTATAGCATGAGACCAGAGCAGGAGTAGGCCAGGTAGAGAACTAAAGAGACACTGGAGCCTGTTCCCTGCCTTTCATCTGCTGGAAGCATGACACAATCACAGCCATTAGCTCTTCAAAGGCAGGCAGGCTGGTGGAGCCTTGGGAAGCCAGCACACCTGAGAGCAACGCTCCCAGGTCTGGTCTGCCCGAGTTGGCAATGCAGTGTCACCTGGCTCAGCTCTCCCTGGGCCTGATCCAGCAGCCTCAATCCTGTTTCCTTTTCACAGCAGTGGCTCCAGTCCTAGGGACTCCTGGACTTTGCTCTATCCAACAGGGTCTCATCTCCCAGCACAGCTTTGAGAGGGTAACCCCGTGCAGCCCCTCTCTTTCATGAAGCCAGAGTCTGAAGTTGATCGAACAAGGCTGAAGCACCACAGAGGGTTCAGAAGCCCAAAAGATGGGGTCAGAGCCAAGAATCTGTGCAAACCTTTCTGGCAGAGGTTGGGCTGGAGGCAAGTACCTGCACTGCCCTCAGCAAGTTCTGGAGTTGTAGGTGTCACTCACCCTGCCAGAACTTCCTCCCTCCTCCCTGCACTTTTTTCCCAGCCCCACCCATGTAACACCCCAGTGGCCCTGCTCTCTGAAGTCAAATTTTTTCCACTTCACAGGAGACTTTCTCTTGCTCTCACCTGAAAGCTGCTCCACCTAGCCAGCACCCTGCAAGAGCATGAGTCTCCGAGCCTGAACCCAGGCTTCCCCTCCCAGGGCAAACCAGCAGGACAGACAAGCTTTGACACCTGGAGTAGGGAGAAGATGGGATACTGCCCCACATGAGGCTGCAGACTACTCAAAGGAGCCTTGGCTGAGGGACAAGGCAGCTGCTCTGGCAGTTATAGCATTCCCCACACCCCACTTGCTTCCATCGGTCAAAAGCTAGACATACAAGTGAGGAGACATACACAGAGCAGCATTTAGGAAGGTGCAGCTGGATCCCACTAAATCCAGCTCTTCTGACAGCTCCGTTACACACACAGTATCTGGAAAGCTCCAGCCCAAGGCAGCCATGGAGACCCAGAGGTTTGGCATGTTCAGCTCTACCCCCACCCCCATATCACCGAGAGCCACCTGCCTCATGCCCTGCAGCATCAGCATCCCCCCAGCCCGATAGCAGAGCTGTGCAGGCCTGGCAGGGCAAGATCAGAGTAGGGAGCAACTGTCAAGAAATGGCATGAAAAGAAAATGAACAACCAACACCAGTCAAGCCTCTATGGTGTGCACTTTTATTTGAACTGGTCTTAAGTCAGTGTACAGGTAGCCCCTCCCTCCCCCACATACCGGCCCTTCTCGGCCCTGTGGGGGGACTGTAAAGCCTTCATTCCCATCTATCACTGGGGAACACAGCCTGCTTGCTTGACAAATCAAAGAGAAAAAGGATCAAGTGTGTTTTGTTTTTAAGGCGGAAAGATACAAAAAGACACTTGTTGGGTTACATAATTTACAGACAAGCAATTATAACCTAACACCAGTAACTGGCATCGGCTCCCTCCGAGCTGGGCTGTTGCCTTCACAGAGGCGAGTAACTTCCTGTAACAATGCATTATAACAATATTTGGAATGACTATTAAAAAAAGAAACAAATGTACAATCAAAGTCCTCAGATGCATTGTAGAACTTTGGGGGCGTTCGCTCCAACATGTTTTGTTTTTAAGACTGCTGCTGACACCTTCACCGTTCCAGTTTTTTAATCCTGAGTCAAGCGCCAAAAAAAAAACAAATAAAGCCATGCCAATCTCGTCTTGTTTTATGCGCATTTATGGGTTTTGTTTCATCACAAGGGTGTGGGTGTTGGTAACAGTCCGGTTTAGAAGCATTTGCGGTGGACAATGGAGGGTCCGGATTCATCGTACTCCTGCTTGCTGATCCACATCTGCTGGAAGGTGGACAGGGAGGCCAGGATGGAGCCTCCGATCCAGACAGAGTATTTGCGCTCAGGTGGGGCAATGATCTGCAGGGAAGAGGAGGAACCAGTCAGACACAGCATCACACTACACTTACAGCCCACGCACAGCCCTGCAAGGCAGAGCTGCCTAACTCCCTTATCTAGCCATGGCAAAGATACTATGAAGTCCAAACAGGATCAAAACACAATCTCACATCCCCACCTCCCTCCTTTGCAGCCAGTCTTTATACTAATCCCATTATTCATATGGTTGGGTGAGTGCCATCCTGTCCAGACCCAAGGCCATTAAGGCTGCACCAGACACAGACACTTCCTATCTTTTCTAGCAGGAATTTAGCTTATCCCCCTACACCCACTGTTTCAGCCTAGCAAGGGTGCTGAGATGTTCCCACAACTCCATCCTACCTTGATTTTCATTGTGCTGGGTGCCAGGGCTGTGATCTCCTTCTGCATCCTGTCAGCAATGCCAGGGTACATTGTGGTACCACCAGACAGCACCGTGTTGGCATAGAGGTCCTTACGGATATCCACATCACACTTCATGATGGAGTTGAAGGTAGTTTCATGGATACCACAGGACTCCATACCTGTGAGGAAAAAGCAGTCTCAAGTCAGCAAGGGCTAAGACATAGCCAAGGAAGCCTGAGAAGCTACTATGGGCAACCAGGGGACCAGCAGCTCCACCAGCAGGAAGGCGCTACAGAGCCATGGCTCCTGCTCAATTCTCCCAAATCCCTTTAACAGCTGTAGGCTGTGTGGGAAGTGAGGCTGACTGGTGGGACAGCATAAACCTCGCTAAAGACAAGCAGTAATATGGTACCTCACTGCCATGGTCTCCAGGTTGCCCTTCACATAAGGAACACTGGGAGGCACAAGATATATCCTACAAGAGTTGGACTTACCCAAGAAAGATGGCTGGAAGAGGGCCTCAGGGCACCTGAACCTCTCATTGCCAATGGTGATGACCTGGCCATCAGGGAGTTCATAGCTCTTCTCCAAGGAAGAGCTAGAGGCAGCTGTGGCCATCTCCTGCTCAAAATCCAGGGCGACATAGCACAGCTTCTCCTTGATGTCACGCACAATTTCTCTCTCAGCTGTGGTGGTGAAGCTGTAGCCTCTCTCTGTCAAGATCTTCATGAGGTAGTCCGTCAGGTCACGGCCAGCCAGATCCAGACGGAGGATGGCATGGGGGAGGGCATAGCCTTCATAGATGGGCACAGTGTGGGTAACACCATCACCAGAGTCCATCACAATACCAGTGGTACGACCAGAGGCATACAGGGACAACACAGCCTGGATGGCTACATACATGGCTGGGGTGTTGAAGGTCTCGAACATGATCTAGGGAAAGAAAAGAAAGGGTTGAGCCAACAGCAAAAAAACCCCCCCACAGTTCTTGCTACAAGTCTATACCAAGTCCATGCAAGTGGTTTTACTTTTGCCCCTAGATAAGAGAGATCTCTCCACTCCCCCTCAAAGTCCATGCTTATCTCACCTGTTCCCCACCCACACCTGACAGGTCAGAGCCTGAGCAGGGACACCACCACCAGAGCCATCTCTATTGCCACAGCAAGGAACAAAACAAATGCCAAGTAAACTACAGTACAGTCACTCAAGGCTGTAAATGGATTAGTGTGCCTAGTCAGAAACAGCAGTTAGACAAGTTGCTAGTTCAGTCTCAGAGAAAGCCAGCTTAGAAGAGCAAACAAAACCTGTCAAGGTCCAGCAAAGAGGAGACTCAGGTCAGGAAAGGAAAACCCTGTGAAGATGGCAAAAAGGGAGAATAGTGGTGAAGGAGGAGAGAGGACAACATGGAAGAGGAGAGCTGGCCTGCAGCAACATCTGCTGTAGCTCCAAGCTCCAGAGTTCTACATACCTGTGTCATCTTCTCTCTGTTGGCTTTGGGGTTCAGGGGAGCCTCTGTGAGCAGCACGGGGTGCTCCTCGGGGGCTACTCTCAGCTCATTGTAGAAGGTGTGGTGCCAGATCTTCTCCATGTCATCCCAGTTGGTGACAATACCGTGTTCAATGGGGTACTTCAGGGTCAGGATACCTCTTTTGCTCTGGGCTTCATCACCAACGTAGCTGTCTTTCTGGCCCATACCAACCATCACACCCTGCACAACAAAGAAGATGCATTAAATACAGCTGAAGGATGAGCCCAACTGGGTGGATAATCTGCTTTTCCTAAAGCTAAGTCTCCAATTACTGTCCCTATTCTATCAGGAAAGGCATTTGGCCAGCTGCTCCAACACACACTGCACAAAGGCTCTGCAGGAGGCTGCACTCCCCACCAGCTGTGCTGCAGCGCAGAAGCCTCTAATGGTATAAAACCAAATAGAAGGGCTTCTTGCTCTTGTGGAAGGCAACCACTTCCACCAAAAACTGCTCATTTTTGTCAGGTAACAGGCAACCCAGCCACCTACCTGATGTCTGGGGCGACCCACGATGGATGGGAAGACAGCACGGGGGGCATCGTCCCCGGCGAAACCGGCCTTGCACATACCGGAACCATTGTCAACAACGAGCGCGGCAATATCATCATCCATGGCTGGCTGCAGGAGGAGAGGAAAGCAGGAGACGTGAGCATCCTCGGTCACACACCGAGCCCCGTCCCCAAGGCTGCGGGCGGGAAGCGAAGGCGATGGCGGGAAGCGAAGGCAATGCCGCCAAGGCCTTCCCCACCCATTTCCTTCCTGCCGGCACAGCTCCGCTTCGCTCGGCGCCCGCTAGAGGGGGCGACGCCTCCCAGATTTCGGCGCTGCGCGGATTTGGGACAAAGGAAGTCCCTGCGCCCTCTCGCATTATTACCATAAAAGGCAATGGATGGAGCACCGAGCCTCTCCCGCTACCGGCTTTCGGGGGGGATGGCGGCGGCCACACCCCGGGTGTGGCTGCCACACCCCAGCGCCTGCCGTGTGCCCGACAGCGGGACTCGACGCCTCCGCGCAGCGCCGGGGGTCACGCCCGATGCTCGCCCCAGCACCCCACTGTGTGCCAGCCAGTGAGGTTTAACACCTCCATGCAGACCCAGGGGTCGCTCAGTGCTTTTACCACTGCCTCGCCGCGTGCCGGGCACAGGCAGTGAGGTTTGACGCCCCCGCACAGCCTCGGGGGTCACGCCCTGTGCTCATCCCAGCACCCCACCCTGTGCCAACCAGCGGGGCTCGACACCTCCACCCAGCCCCGGGGGTCACACGGTGCTCGTCCCGGTGCCCCACCGTGCGTCAGGCACAGCCAGCGGGGCTCGATGTCCCTGCACAGACCCGGGGGTCACACGCGGCGCTGCCCTGGCAGCCCCCAAAGCCTCAACACGCCACTAATAAGGAACTGCAGCAGGACAAACGCCGGCCACCACGCCCAGCCCACCAGCCAAGCGTGACCGGGGCTCTGCCCCATCAACCGGCGGCACCACAGGCGGGATTAGCGCCAGGGAGCCAGAGTCTTATGCAATTGCCGCCCGCCCAGGCTCAGCCCCGGCGGCTTCGGCCGCGCCGCTGTAATCCGGTGTCGGGGGGCGGCGGCAGCTGCCGCACATGTGCCGCCCCGCACGGGCAGCCTGGGAAGTGTAGTCGGTGCCGGAGCAGGTACCCTGCCCGCACAACGGCTCCGGGCACACCGTGGGTGGGGGGGGTCCTCCTGCGCCTCCCAACCCCGCATTGTTCCGATCCACGGCCTCGCCCCGCACAGGGGCTGCCACCACCCCCATCCCCCTTCCCTACAAGCAGCAGCCACTGGGGCTGCCCGCATGTGCGGGTTGGGGGAGCCGCGCCCCTCCCCACCGGGGACAACGCCCCCGGGTCCCGAGCCCCCCGCTGGCGGCTCACGGAGCAGACAAAGCCCCGCACCCCGCCTCCTCCCCGCCGCTGGCGGGACACGACAGCCGAGCCACCCGCTCCCCCCGGCCCCACGAGCAATCCTCTTACGGGGCGGATTAACCCCACGGGCGGCAGGGGCGCGACCCCCCCGCGAGCATCGCACCCCGAACAAACGTTAAACTGCGAACTGCGTCTACAGCCCTTAGAATACGGCAGCGCGCTGCGGGGCCGCCACCCCGCACAGCGCACAAAGGGCGCGCCGCCGTCCCGACAGCCCCGATCACACCGATAATAATAACAACAATATCGAGTTATTACTGATCTCGTTGCTGCTCTACCCACGCTGTGGCGGTGCCGCTCTCACCTTTGTGGAGTGGTGCGGTCGGAGCCGGGGCGGGCGCGAGGCGGCGGCGGGAGCGGGGCGCGCGCGCGGTGAGGGCAGGCAGAGCTCGCGGCGGCTCCCGCCCGCCGCCCGCGCGCGCCTTATATCCGGGCCGCCGCCGCCGCCGCCTCGCCATAAAAGGAAACTTTCGGAGAGCGCCGCTCCCATTGGTCCCGGTCCGGTCACGCCCCCCGCGCCCCGCCCCGCCCCCGCCGCGCGCGCCCGGCAGCGCCCCCCGCCCCGCCATGAGGGGAAACATCGGGGGGAGGGGGAACCGAGGCGAATTGGGGTGGGGGGCGCAGCCCCTCGGGTGTCGCCGTGATGGTTTGCGAACGGGGCTGTTGTCTCGTGCTCGCCCCCGCGCTCGCCCCGCTCCGCGGTTCGCGCTGCTCCGGTGCCCCCGTACAGCCCCCCCCCACCTCAGCCCTCGCACAAAGCCCCGCGGGTCGGGGGGGTCCCGGCCCGTTCGCCCCCCCGGGCTGTGTGGGAGCGGGGAGTTTGCAGCCCCCCGGGAGGGATGGGGGTACCCCGGCGTGCAGGTGTGGGGCAGGACCCCGGGGGTGCTGCCTGTCGCTGCCCGCAGCGCTGCCCGCGCGGGGCACGTGGAGTGCCCGTCACCTGCACCCCCGGGTCGGGGAGGCACCGGTGACCCCGGCCCGGAGCGGGATGCGGGGCCAAGTTCACTGCTGATGTCAGCAGGGCACGGCTCCTGCCAGGCCCTCGGCCCTTGGACCCACCCGGGCAACCGAGAGCGCCGCCGACACCACCGGGCACCAGTAAAGGCCGTGTGCCTGTGGTGGCACCTGGGAGAAGGGAACGCTCCACCAGCTCTGGCTTGGGCGTCAAGTCAAGCAGAGGGCCCTGGTCCCTGCTCCTCATCCTGCCCCACACTGGCAGGGGACACCGTGGAAGCAGTGGTTTGGTCAGATTTGGGCAATATTTGTTTTGTCCTCTGATTCAAACCTTGCTGGAGTGGGAAACGTGGCTGCTCTGGCCCAGGCTGCCTTTCTGCAATTCCCTCCTTGGCTGTGACCATCCAATATTGGTTGGGGATAAAGGCAAGGGTAGTGGCCGTGGAGCAGCAGGCGGCAGCGACCAGAGGGCTTTGCGTCTCCAGAGTGTTGTGCGAACACAGGCTGATTAATCAAGTTAATTAAGCAGCCCTGTAAGTAAAGTAGCAGCAGCCACTCGCAATCTGTTGCCGGTTGGAAGCGCGCAGACTTCAGCATGGGGACCTTGGATGTGTAATCTCAGCCAGCCGTCTGAAAACAGTATGACAGGGAAGAAAAATAAAATTCTCAAGGAAAAAAAAAAGGCTAAAAGTGCCTGTTCTTCAGAGGACACCCCTCGTCCAGCATCATGAACGGGGAGCCAGCCCTGCCATCAGGGTCTGGCAGCTCACGCCAGCAAGCTCTTTGTCACCAGGGAGCTGCAGAGATCACAGTGAGGGGATGAGGATGGGGCTCCCTCCCCAAACTGCTAGTGTGGGGTCTGGCTGAGGGGGGACCTAGGCATTATTCCCCCCCTTCATTGCTCCCTGCTGTGGGACAAACAAAGGACAGCAGCAGGAGGAACCTGCAAAAGCCTGTTCAGATGGAGGTTTGTAATTACCTGGGGGGATGGGAGGTGATGAGACACTGGGCATGGATAGAAACACTAGAGCAGTCCTTTTCCTTTGGATGGCATCCCCTTCCCCAGGAGCACCTTGTCCTGGTGAAGGTGCCCCAAATCCCAGCACCACGGCTGCTCACGGATGGGTGCTTTGGAGGGGATGGTGTGGAGAGACAGGACACCTGCAGGCTCTTCTGGGCCACTCCAGGGACATGCCTCATCCCTCAGGGCAGAGGTGGCTGTGGTGATGGAGCAAAGATACCCCGGCACACAAGGACTGTCCCCATGGGAAACCTTCAGTGCAAGGGGACCCAGCCAGGGGTTCCTGCATGGCCGTGCCAGAGCAGAGCTGCCTTTGCCCAGTCATTCCTCTGCCACCTCGGGTGCCTGGTCCAAGATCCCTGTATCGCAGCTTCCCTTGCAGTAAAATGGGAGTCATCGCTGTTAATTACCTACCTCACGGGGAATTAATTAATGTTTGCGCTCCACTTAGAAAAGACTGATTATTAATTAGAAGATTATACGTCAAATAAGGGGAGCCACAAGGCATGGGTAGAGCTGATGGGCCTTGAGGGTGTGAACTGTGGTCCATGAACGTGCTGATGAAGTGGAGAAAAGTCCAACAACAGCATCGGGGGGGTGGGTTTGGGGTGGGGAACATCAGCAGGAGGTCAGGGCCAAGTGTGGAGACCACCAGGGCCCATGGGGGTCTTGGTCAGCTGGATGGGACAGGCATCAGAAGGATGGGATGCTGTGCTCCGCTGCACCCTGGTGAGCCGGTTGGGTGGAGCCGGGCTGGGGAGCCACAGTACGAGACAGCCCATTAGGCAGGGAGGGAAGTGCTGGGCAATTAGAGTCTCTTGATTATCAGACTGAATCAGAAAGCAATCAATCCACCAGCATCCGGAGGGCAGCAGCACTGGACCCACGTCTCCTGGCTTTAGGGGCGGCGAGCACTGGCCTCGGTGGGGACAGCAGGATGTGGCCTCCAGCACACAGCCAGTGCCACGGCTTCCTCCCAGACTGAAGACATTTGGCAGTGAAGCCACCAGCCAGTCACTGTGTTCACCACCCAGATCACACACAGTGTGGTGGACCAGGCCAACTTCCCGGCCATGGCTGGGGCTCCCCTCCCATCCCTCCTGGGGTGTTGCAAAAGCTGAAAGGAGAAAAGAGGAACTAAGCAAAGAGCTTCCCAGCCATTGTGTTACCCTTGGGCAGACATCACTGGCTCCCAAGATTCCCTGTTTTGCTTCACTTCTTCCTGCTTGTCCTTGGTGCTTGGCTCGCACCGACTCTGGACAAAACTATCCAGGGGAGGATCCTCCTGCCCTTCACTAGCTGATACAGCCGTGCTTGAATTACTGCACTTGTGGGACAACATGTGAGCTCTGCTTTCCACTCGCTTCTTCCAGCCCTTCTCCTAGAGCAGAAGCCCTTTGCCCATGCAGGAATGGCATGTGCCACACTTTTGGGGAGAGGAAAGTCTAAGTGGGAAAATAATCCTGGCAGTTTTTGGAGTTGGCTTGGATTTCTGCACATCCCCTTCAGTGCCAGCTCCTCAGTCACTAACCCTGCCATGCGCTCGGGCCTCCCTTCTCTCCCTCCTGCTATTGTGACAATGAGAAGAGAGGTGGAAACTCCTGAATCCACCCCAGTCGCTTTAAATCACCCTCACACAAAAATCATGGAGGTTTTTTGGAACGCTGCCCTTCCCTTCCCGTTCCCCAAGGGGAAGAAGGAAAGATGCTGACCACATACCCAGTTTCACAGGCACAGGGACCATCTCAGCACCTTCCTCTTTCAGTTTTCTCCTTGCAGCATCAGCTGTAATGGGAATTTGCACGAGCTAAAATCTAAGCAGGAACCCCAGACCCATCTCCCCCTTTGGAGACGTTTGGGGGCCTCTCTGCAGCCCCCACCTCTCCCTTTATGGGAACATATTTAGCATTAAAACCTGAAGCAAAACAGCCCCTGACATTTTCCTGGCTTGTTGCGTTGCATCCCCGATGCCAGCTCATCCCTGACGAGCTGCAGACTCTCCTCTCCCCCTTTAAGCATCACTCTCCTCTCTCATACATCCCTCCCTAAGGTTCCTGCTCCTTTGTATTGATCCTCGAGCTCTCTCCGATCTATCAGTGCCTTTATCAGAGAGAGACAACACCCTTTCCCTCCCCAGACCTCCATGTGCAAGAGCTGTTCTCCCCTGATCTGCTGCATCCGCATGGGTGGGCTAACGGTGCATTGAGCATCCCTCCCATCCACAAGGAAGGAAAATCATTACATTGTATCATGCTGGAAAACGGTATAAATTCACTCTTTTCCATTTTCAAGGCACAGATGACCTGTGCCAGGTTTTGCTGAGGCTGTTGGAGAGGGCACAGCCCTGCCCAGGTAGCCGAGGTGATGGCAGGGGACACGTGCCTGGTTTTTACAGCCCGCTGTTCCTGATAACAGGACTTTGCTGGAGGGATTGAAGCCCTGAGCAGTGATTTTTCTCCACCCATTTTCCCAGCCCTGTCTGTCCTTGCTGCCTCCAGCCTCGTCTCTCCATGTCCCGTGCCTTCAATGCTGACCCCTGTGCCAACCCTTCCAGATCCTGATGCTGACCCCAGGGTCCCCCAGCCCACACAGGCAGCAGGGCTTCATTCCCAGCCTTTTAGGCAGCCAGGTCAGCATCCATCAGCTGGTTCCCCAGGCTGGGACCCTCTGCCCAGCTCCATCCTGGTGTCTTGCAGCTGTACCACCCTCCCCAGGCTGTGTTGGCTCGGCCAGAGCAGAGCAAAGCCCTCCCTTCCCCCACTGGTTAAATGTGCTGCCGGGGCTGTCTTGGTTGACCTTGATAGCAAGAGCCTGTGAGGCCCAAGCGTTGAATTGTTTTCAGCCCAAGGTCATTCCCCAGCACAGCACGATTACACTGGCACAGCCAGATCCTGGGGCGATGCCGGCCGGGCTCCCAGACTCAGCCTTCCCAGCCACCCTGGGCATCCCTGGAGTCCACCTCTTCCACAGCAATGGGACAGGTATAAGCTAAAGCCTATGCGGGAGCTTCTCTGAGGGACGGAGAGCAGTGGAGCAACCCTCCCCTCCAGCCAGGCCTGGCATCAACTTTGGGGGATATTTCCTCCAGCTGAAAAACAAAACAAAACAAAACAAAAAAAAACAGAAGCAGAAGAGAAAAAGCTGATTCTTCCTGGTTTTTTTCTGCAAGTCTCAGCCCTTTGGCCAAGCTCACCCCACTGGCATCATCACCTAAATGCCACTGAATGACCCCTCTTCCATGATGCAGCTCCAGGGAGGTCTTTCCCTAAAAGATGCTGCCTAGTGTTCGTCTCCCTGTCCTGGCGAAAGGCTCCCACAAGTGTTACACGGTGCTATGCCAAGCCATACGGTGCATTTTCCACTGCTGCTTAATTACTTCGGGAATTGATTTTTTTCTTGGTCTCTGATGATAAAGGCAGAGAAGCAGCTGGATGGAGTTTTCCGTTTGTACCATACCTAGGAAATGAAACAGATCCTGGGCTACCTGAGCACGCCGGGAAATTCGCTTTGATCTCTGCTGGGCTAACGGCACTTTCCATCTGGGGGCTTCAAGTCGTTGGCAGAGGTGACCTCTCCCACCTCGGAGAGGGAGGGAATAGTGCTGCCTTTGTTCTCCGTGTGAGAAACAGAGGTGCTGAGAGCAGGGATGCTCATTGCCTCCTGTTCAGGGTGGCTCTCCCACCCGTGCCAAGTAATAGAAAGCATTTGTGACTGCAGGCAATCCTGGTTTGGGTTTGGGGCATAATCCCCATTTATCTCCAGCAGTGGGGTCACGGGGGTCTGAGATCACTGTGCTTTGATGCTGTGGGTGCACAGATGGGGACCCCCACCCCCAGTGACCCCAGAACTGCATTGGCTCCTCCTCCTGCAAGCACACAGGGAACAGGCAGGCAAGACAGGGTTTGCTCATTCCTAGAAGGAGGGATGCAGGAGCTGCTCTGGGCCCCGTCCCAGTCCCATCCCTGCCCGGGCTGGCCCCTGGCTCTGTTTGCACAGCCGGAGCTGTGACGCAAGCGGCTCACCCCAGGCAGGGAGACGGCAGTGGAGGAGTGGGACCTGCTCTAGTCAATGCCCCAACCACTCCCCACCCTCCTTCGGGTTCAGATAAACCCTCAGGGGTGATACAGCCCTTACACAGCACTCAGCCCTTTCACAGAGCCACCAGAACTGAAACCCAGTGGCCATCCATCTGCCCCCACCTTGGGGAGCAGGTGCATGGGAGGATGGCCAGGTGGTTTTCACTCTGTGCCAGGCAGGCAGGCTTGTTCCTGGTCCCTATGGCTGGGATAACAGTGGGGCTTATGATGGGCTGGCACTGAGGGAAGGAGAGAGCCTTTGTGCTCTGCAGGGTGATGCTGCTCCCAACCAGCCACTTTGGTCCAACTTACCCTGAGATCTGTAGCAAACCCGGGAGCAAGCCGGCAAGCTTGCAACAATATCATCCCTCTGATACCGTCCTGAGGCAGCTCGCACACAGACTGAGGACAAGAGGAAACCACCAACACAAAGCCCAGGTGCAGAGGCACCAAGCCCCACTGCCCCTCACTCTCTCTCAGACAGTATTTCCACGTGTGCTTTGTTTGGCTCATTTCACACATTCCTGCCGGCAGGTGATAAGATCTCAAGAGAAAGGCAAACAAAAGCCCTGGCTGCCCTGTGCTGGCTGTCACTCCCTGACACATTCAGCTACCTTGCTGCCAGCTGTGACCTGGGACTGGCCAGGACACACTGATCTTCATCCCACCATGGCCTGAGCTGTGAGACAAAGATCCAGAAGGTGAAAATGTGATTGGACTTGTGAGTTGTCAGGAGGAGGACAGCAGAGCTGTGCACCCTCCTGGACCCTGTGCCACCCTTGTGCTCTGCTGTCCTATGCAGGTGATGTGTGCCTGGGCAGGCATGGAGTCTCTCCAGGGTGGTGGAGGTGTTATCAGCTCTGAGAATATCTGAAAAATGCACTTAAGTCCCACTAGAACCTCGAGTACTCGTAGGTGGCCTTCACTGGACCAATGGCACAGCCCTGGGGTTTCCCTGCTTGTCCTGGCCCACCTGTCCCCAAGGCACCCTGTGCTGGCACATGCAGGGTGGTGTTTGAGCATGTCTCCCTCCTCCAGGGAGGAGGTTAAATGGGGTTATTATTTCCACCCTTCTGCTCTCTTCCCTTCCCCATGCCAGAGCAGAGACATGTGGGATTGCAGAGGTGGGTTGCAGAGCTCCTCCACCTCTGGAGCACAGAGCAGCAGAGGAAGCCAAGAAGATGCAGGAGCTGCCAGGACCATAGTGGGGCTCAGAGAGACATGAAGAGTGGCCATTGTCTACAATTTCTCAGCCCAATGAAGAGGCAAGTCAGCATGCAGAAAAACTAGGGAATGATTTTCCTGTGGGGGCTTTGCAGGAGCCCCCTTGGTTCCAAACCCACTACCCAAGGCTACGAGATGGCTGCACAGCACCTTTCACTCTCTGGGAACCCTTGTTCTTGTTTTGCAAGAGCTTGGGGGGGATGGGGACAAGCAAGAGGAAGGCAAAGCCACCAGCTGCGGTGACAGGAACGAGGAAGCCCAGAGCATGGGCTGGCACAGCCTGGGCTCGGTCCTGGCAGCAGCCTGGCAGGGCAAAGGGTGTCCCTGCTTCACCCTGGCAATGCTCAGCTTGGGTCTCTCGCTCAGGGCTGGCTCAGGAAGCAGGGGGGCTGCTCACCCAGCCCCTGGGACCAGAGCCTCCTGCCTGGAGCCTGCCCAGAGCCTTCCTGGGAACAGGAAAGGTTTTGTCTTGCTCATCCAACACTCCACAGATCACTCCACAGATGAACCCAGATCCCTTCCCTTGTCTCCTTCCTCTGCCTTTGAGGTCAGTGAAAGAAGACATGGAACAAAGAAAGGTCAGGACAGTGAGAGTTCCCCCTCCTCACCCAGAGCACCCACCTCTCTTTGGGCACACACTTTAATTAACGCCGCATGGACGAGGGACCGACCTCCCCGGCAGCTCTCAGGCAGACCTCCCCCAGGCAGCCCAGCCTGGGGAAATCAGCCTTAAATGGCAAAACCTGGCCCTGTCTGCGGTAACCAGCTGGAGAAAGGCAGCGGAAACCGGAAACCAGAGAGCAGCTGAGGCCCTCTGCCCCCCTCCATAGCTTTGTAAACCCTAAATCCACCTGGAATATACCTGAGAAATTATCCCCTCCCTCCCCTGCCCTGTCTGAGTGCTGGGGGTGCCCTCCCATGGGATGGGTGCCCTCGATCATCCTGCATCCTGGATCATCCTACATCCCCTCATAATCCTGCATCCTGAAAGATCCTGCACTCCGTGATCATCCTGCATCCCTGTTCCTGGGACAAGCACAGGGAGGGCAGAGGTGTCTGTATTTCCCTGCCCTTGTGCATCAGCTCAAGGAACAATGGACAGGAGCCCCCCCATGCCCCAGGCCCTGTCCCACCCCTCCCCCCTCGGAGATTTTGAGGCTCAGCTTCTTTTCAAGCTCAGCTGCCATAAAGGAAAGCCTTGGATCTCCTGGCAGCCTAAGGCCCCCAGCGAGGCTGATGTTCTCTCTTGGGTTGTGGGCAAAGGGGGGCTCACAGTGCAGGACAAGACCATCAGAATCATGAATTTCTTCCCATAAATCACCAGTCCCACTTCATGGACTGTGTGCTGGTGCCTGGTGTATTGGGATCTCTCAATAATTGCTTTGGCTGGTTTATTTGCCATCCCACTTTTTTGGGATGAATTTATTCCTTACTCTTGGCTCAATCACATCCTGATAGCGAGCAGGCAGTGGGCTGTCAGCAAGACACTTCTGGCTGATGCTGGGGTGGAGAACAAGGTCCTTCACTCAGCTATTCCCATGGATTCCCTGGGATAGGGACAGAGCCTGGAAAGCAGTGTGATCCCAACGCCGAGACTTGCTGCGTTACCATTTCCCAGCACGTTTCTCCATGAGCACTCTGCCAGCAGACTCATTAGCTGTGACATCTCATTAAAGCAACCGTCCTTGGGGGAATTGGCTCGTACACCGGAGCGCTGGGTTTGGTGTGGCCCTTTTCCTCCCCACCTTCAGACAGGAGACAGGACCGAGCAGTGGGAGAAGACCCATCCACTGGGATATGCTCAGCAACTCCCCTTGCTGCAAGGGAAAACTGCAAAGGGAAAGTCAGAGAGAGAAGTCTGCACACATCAAACAGGAATCATCTCAGCAAAGTCACGATTATTTAAACACCCTGCAGACAGTCACAGCTCCCATTGAGCCTGTGGAGGAGGTGGCTTTCTCCTGTGCCAGGACCAGTTTCCCAGCTTGCCAGCCCAGTGGGAATGAGGCTTTGCCTGCCAGCCCCGCTCTGTCACAGGGTCCCCACCCCAACTGGCCAGGGGATGGGGAGTCGCAGCAACCGGAGCCCCTGGACTGGGAGAAGAAGTATGGAAATGACCTGGAAACTGGCTCTGGGTGGATTTAATCCCGTCTGATTTCCTCTTCTGTGAGCTTCATCCAAGTCTTTTGACACTGTTTCCACTCCTAAATAAATATGTTTCCAGCATGGGATATGCTCTTCTTCATCAAACAGGAGCACCAGCCCCTTCATTTCCCTCTGCTCCAAAAGGTCTGAGTCTTAAGATAAATAGGGCACAACCATCCCTGGGTGGAGATGTAAATTCCATAATTCCAAGCCCAATTTTAAACAACAAAATGGGGCTGTGGGGGACCAGCAGAGCAGTCAATCCCTGCAACCATCCAGGGTAGCTGATTGTCACCATTAAAGGTGATGCTGCCACCAACAGTTGGCATTACTGGGCCACCTCCAATCTTGCATAAAAATCATGTAAAATCATGGTCCAAGGATGGAGACCTCACAGTCTGCATGGAAAGGGTTTCCTCACCTCTGTTCTGTGTCTCTGCTGCTGACAGTCCAGTCCAGGATTTCTGCCATCAGTCACCAAGGCCATGGAGGACAAGGTGGTCCCTTCCTCTGCTCGGTTGTAACTCCTGTAACTTCTTTTCTCCACGCAGATAAAGGGAAGCAGAGATTCCCTGCAGCAGAAGCACTGGGGATGGTCTAAGGCACACTCTAAGGTGGGGGAGGCTTTTTCCAGCCCATCCCAGCTTGCTCTGGAGCTCAGGTCTCCCAGCCCACCTCCACCCCGCTTTATTTGTACCACTTCATACCTGGGGAGGTCAAGCATGAGCAGCTCAGAGAGGAGAAGAAAAACAAAGATGAAAAGGGTTTTTAAACCCCTTCAGCCTAACTTTTTCAAGCTTCAGAGAAGCTCAGCCCCTCTCAGCATGAGCTCCTGGTTCTGGGAGGACCCCATTGTCCCTCCAATACAGGCAGCAGAACCAAGCCACAAAAAAAAAAAAAAAAAAAAAAAAAAAGATTTTCTGGAGCCACCAAGTTTGTAATTTTATTCCAGCAGCTGCCAGGAGGAGTCATGCTGCTCAAGGAGGTCGGAGGGTATTTTTTCCCCATGGGTTGTCTTGACCCGGGGTTGTGTGAGCCCTGCCNAAAAAAAAAAAAAAAAAGACTCTAAGCCCCTTCTCTACGGTTTTATTTTTCTGCCAGCAGCTGCCAGGAGGAGTCATGCTGCTCAAGGAGGTCGGAGGGTATTTTTTCCCCATGGGTTGTCTTGACCCGGGGTTGTGTGAGCCCTGCCCTCCAGCCAAACCCAGCTGCCAGCAGCCGCAGCCGGGCCGGGCGCCCACGGGGCTGCGGGGACCGTCCTCCCTCACGCCGTTCCCACAGTCCCAGCCTTCGAAGGTTTCTCCTTCTCCGAGGCGGAGCAGCGCTAATGACAAGCGAAGGATGGAGCCACACCTGCACAAAGCCATTTTTGGAAGGACACCTGGGGAAGAAATGTTTCCCATGTCGCTGCTCTGTAATTAGCATTAATTACTAGGGCTTGTGAAACCTCTTCCCCATTTACTCCAGGCAGCATCTGACGGAAATTGTGGGAATCCTGTCCAGCTGAGTCAGCTGGGAGCCAGGGAGGGGTTGATGGGCCCCCACAGGGTGCAGGGGTAAGTCCCTGGGGTCCTTCCCTCTGCCCCCCAGCCCCTGGGGACAGGGTTTTTGCCGGGGGGCTGCAAGGCTGGTTAACACACCAAAGAACAGCTGAGGCTTATTCATCTCACTGGTCCCAACAAGGTGCTGAAGTCCTTCCCCAGCTGGGGGACAACCTGGAACATCCCAAGGCTGGGGGTCTTTCATGTACTGCCCTTTAAAGCATCCTTTAAAGCAGGGCAGAGTCGGAGGGTCCCCAGCAGCACACTTCCTTGGGTACTTGCCTCTCCCTCAGCTCATTGCCATCAGCAACACCTCAAGGTATTATTAGAGACTGGGGGAAAATCCACCCCAAAAACCTAACCCCAAGCAGCTGCTCCGTCACCACCCAATGGCAGAGTACAGCTGCCCTGAGTCACTTATTTTTTTTCTTTTTTTTTTTTTTTCCAAATAATATTAATGATTAGAATGAGTCAGGACGTTTTGTCATCTGGAGTGGCTTCATAGTCATCTCACCCTGCCCCAGTGACTCCTCGGTGGCCTGGGGCTGGGGACACATCCAGCCTTCTCCCCTCAGGGTGGGGTGCAGCTGCTGCAGCCTCACCCCCAAACTGGCAGCTTTTGGCTTCAAAATAAAATGATGAAACAAGAGGGAAATCCCTTCCCCACCTGCAGGAGCTGTTTTCTCCCTGCCTGCTTGCAGCAGCTCAGGGTACTCCAGCATCCTGGAGGGACAGGATGACCCCAACCACCACCCTGTGTGGGGGTCCCACTGGCACTGGGCATCATGATCCCTGGGGCAATGCCCAGGTGACCCTCAACTTTCCTCACATCATCGCTGCTGTGACCTCCAGGGGTGGCCACAGCCCCCATCCCACAGTGGGACCCTCGTCCCTCCCCAGGGACTCAGGCGTCCCCTCACCCTCCCACTTGACCTAACCTCCTGTCCATAAATGGAGACGTTTGAGAGCCGTCCCCCGGGTGGAGGAGGAGGAGGAGAAAAAAGGAGAATTATGCCAAGAATGCAGGACACAGCTGAGGAGCCCAGTCCCAGCCCCTCACACGGGCTGGGGGCTGTGGGGTGGTGGCCCCAGGTGCTGAGAGAGCCAGGCCAAAGCCCAGCTCTGACTCCACAAACCACCCCACCATGGTCACTGGAAAGGTGCTATTTTTGTTTCTCTTTCTCTGCATTTCTCACCAGCTGGGGAGTTTCCAATGCTGGACTGCCCCGTTTCCATCTCAGCACCACAGAGCAGCCCTGGGGTGCAGAGCTGTGCCCCCATCCCCCAAGGAGTGTCCCTTTGCAGCAATGTGTCCCTGCAATGCTGTCACCTTGCAGCAGTGTGTTCCTGAGCAGATAATGCCCTCAACCCTGCAGCTGTGTCCCCTTCTAGTGAGGCGTCCCCCTGCAGAGACACGTACCCTTTCATCCTCTCTCCCTTTCACCCCAGAACCTGTGGAAAAACCACTCTGGGATGGACGTGGGATGCCGGGGTGGCCTCAAAGGTGGGTAGCACAGAGGGTGCCAGCAGCCACGCGCCCCAGCTGGCACTGTGGGCCAGGCCTCTGCTCGGGGCCACAGTCCAGCTCCTTAAAATAGAAAGTGAAAACATTCGGGTGCCCCATCCGGATGGGCGAGGGGGGTCCATCCCCGCCTCCACCAGCCGCGCGCCGCCCCAACATCTCACCACCCACCCTGCTCCCCAGCCACCCTTTCCCCAACCCGGCAGTGCCCATCCCCAAGGTCAGGGTGGATCCCTTTGGGTTCTCTCGGAGAATTGCTCCAGCGGCTCGCTCAAATCCTCCATAAAAGGAAAAACAGCCAGCAGGTAGCACTGCCAAACTTAGTCATCCCCAGTCCGGCAGCGCTCGCAGCTCCGTCAGCAGCAATTTCCTCCCCGCGCTCCCCTCTGCGCGGGGGGGGACAGGGCGGAGCGGCTCTGCCTCGGCCAACACCATGTGGAAAGCTCTGGGCATGGCCAAGGGCTGCTGCCGGACACACTGGGCTTGGGGACATGCTGCCATGGTCCCACACAAGATCCAAGGGGGAAACACACGTCCTGGGGAAAGCAAAACGTTTGGCACCTGGTGCAGTGGCACCGTTGTTTGTCAGGTGCCAAAATATCACTTTGTGCCAAGATTTTTGTCCACAGACACGGAAGTGTGAACGTACCTGGGAGCACCTTGAAGCACCTGGAGTTCAGTGGGTGACACCTGTTCGCTGCCTGCAGGACAGGTGTCATGGAGCACATCATTAATATAAGGGACCTCTGGCCCCTTCGGAACACAGGGACTGGATGCTGATCCCATCCTGGTGGCAGGATGGCTCCAAGGGTGGCCCCAGATCTGGCTCAGAATGGGACATGGGGCATCTGAGTCCCCTGCATGCCACCTCCTCCAGCCCTGGCTCTGCCTTGATTTCCCCATGGAGGAAGCAGAGCTGATCACCTGCTCTGTCCTGGGGTACTTTAACAAGCCTGAGAGAAGTGACCAGCACCCTGCACTACCACGGCTCACCTCATCCCTGCAGGATTGTCCACGTGTGTCACATTCACCTGGGAGTTGCTAACGGAGAGTAAATGCCCCAGGGTGTGAGGAAGTGGCATTTTCTCCCGTTGCCCCAGGAGACAGCCTGGGTGTTGGTCTGGGTGGCTGTATCACCCACACATCCCTCTCACCTCACCATGGGGACACAGCAGTCCTGTGGGGTTTGGAGCCTTCCCTCTGCCAAGGAAGGGAATCAGGGTGGTGGAATCCCCCACTGCAGGGTGGGGCAAACACCTCAAAATACTCCTGAGGAGGTCATGCTCAGCTGGCATCAGCTATCATGAGTGTTTTGCAGACAGCCTGGCTGCCCCAGTAAATGATTCACCCCAGCAATAAAAGACTGGAAATGTTCTGGTGACGTCTCAGACCATTGGTGACATCTTGCAGCACCAAAGGCACATGCAGGGCCATGAGGTGTGCAGTGTCCCAGGAGTCAAGGGAGCCCCGAGGGATGGCCAGGGCTGCTTTGGGGTACTTTGTACCTTCCTAGTGCAGTTTGCCCACATGCTTTGGTGAAAGGTGATGAGGTCTGTGTGGGGGCCAGGTGCCCCCCAAGCCACAGGGAGCAGCAGTGGGGATGATGCTGAGAGCATCATGTGGGGTGGGGGTCTGGGGGACCCACAGCCTCTCTTGTCCCTGCACTGGGTACCAGGCTGTGGATGAGGCTGTGACAGAGTGAGCAGTTACACCATTGCTTTGTGAAATCACAGCGCAAGATGAACCAGCCCGAGTGGACAAGTTGGGAGTCTGCTGTGAGCGGCACTGAGCCTGTGGCTTCACTGGCAGGGACTGGTGGCACCGGGGCACCCAGCCCCCTGTGCTGTGATGCCCACTCCCACCCTGCAGCACCCGCGGCCGCACAGAGCCCTGGTTTGTGTTCACAAGCGATGCCCAAGAGGAAGCGACCTGCTCCCGGAGAGACGCGGCATCCCAGGAGGGGACCAGCAACGCTCCCGTGGGGCCGGAGCAGGCAGGATCCCCCACCGCCGCTCCCTCGGCGCTTTGTTCGCCTCCATGTTGCCGGTGCCGGTGAGGATTCCCGGGAGCCGCCCGCCCGTCCCGCTGCAGAGCGCGGGCGCGCTGCTGGGTGGCGCTCTTGGGATGCGCTCTGCGCGCGGCCGGGCGGGATGTGCGCGGGGGGGGGTGTGCGCGCACCGGGACCGCGCACGCGGAGCGAGAGACCGTGCGCGCGGGATCGCGCACCCTGCGTGTGGGATCGTGCACACCGAGGGGCACAGCGCACAGGGGATCACACATGCCAAGATGCACTTTGCACCTGGGATCATGCCTGCTGCACACAGGATCGTACATGCCAAGATGCACAAGTGCACGTGGGATCACGCACACCAAAACACGCTCTGCACGTGGGATCGTGCACACCAAGAGGCACAGCGCACATGGGATCATCCGTGCTGCACGTGGGATCATGCATGCTAAGAGGCTCGGTGCACACGGGATCATGCACGCTGCACACGGGATCGTACACAGCAAAACACACTCTCCACGTGGACACTGCACATGGGATCATGCATGCCAAGATGCACAGTGCACATAGGATCATGCACACTAAGGTGCACGCTACATGTGGGATCATGTACATGCCAAGATGCACTCTGCACATGGAATCATGCACGCTGCACACAGGATCATGCATGCCAAAACACTCTGCACATGGGATCATGCACACATGCTGCATGCAGGACCATGCACGCTGCACATGAGAACATGCACGTTACATGTTGCACACAGGGTCACACGTGGGGGATCGTGCACGCCGAGATGCACACGGGGTCATGCACTCTGCATGCAGGATCACACATGTCAAGATGCACACTCTGCACGTGGGATCATGCTGGTGGCACATAAGGCCGTGCAGGCTGAGATACATCTGCCGTGTGTGGAGACACACACTGGACATGGGATCAGGCCTGCTGCACGCAGGAACACGCACACCCAGACACACACTGCATGTGGGATCACGCCTGCTGAGATGCACGTGCTTCACACGGGATCACACACGCTGCACATGAGGCCACGCACACTGACATGCACACACAGCGTGTGGGGTCACGTGCACCGAGGTGCAGACCGCACACACGCTCTCTGGTGTGATCCCAGCACACATGGAATCGTGTACCAATGTGCACACCACACACAGGATTGCACACACCAACATGTGTGGTGCACAAGGAACTGCACATGCTGCACGCTGCACATGGAACTACACACAGCAACGTGCGTGTTGCACAAGGAATTGCATGAACGACGTGTGGGATTGCACACGGCAACATGCACATGGCACGTGGGATTGCACACATGCACGATTCATAGGGGATCACACACACTGCACGTGGGATCACACGTACCAGGGAGCACACTGCATGTGGAATTGCAGACAGCAACATGCAGGTCACACAAGGAATTGCGTGCATGGGGGGGTGCACACACCAACATGCACATTGCACACTGGGCATGGGAGTGCACACAAAGTGCACCCTGCACATGGGATGGCACACACCAAGGTGCACATTGCACACGGATTGCTCACCCCAGCACACACAGGGCACAAGGAATCAAAGGCCCCAGTGGATTGCCCACTGACTAAGGGCCCCATCCAGCTCCAGCCCCTCAAGACAGCACATTCTCCCTGCTCCCCACCAAAGTCCTTCACTTCATCCTGCACAGTGACGGCCATTCCTGTCCCCTCCAGGGACCCTCAGGGTGGCTCTGCACAGTGGCCACAGTGCCCTTCCCAAGAAGCCATCTCCAGCCCTCTTTTGGGGTGCATGCCCAGATCCAGGGGTGCTCAGTTCCCCCAGACCCCAACTCCACATCACTGGGGTTTGTTCTCCTTCACCCTCATTTCCAGCAGGGAATGGCTGGACTGAACTCCATCTGGGGGATGGCAGGAGGGACTGGGGAGGGGGCTACCAGCACCTTTGCTAAATAGGGGGCTGCAAAGGCCATCTCCTCAACCCCCCATCCCCATCCCTGGCTGCCTGCAGCCCAGGGCCTCCTGCCTGCAGCCGCCGGCCGGATGCCCAGACCAGGCCCCTGTGCCGAGGTTTTGGGTTTCAGGGCAGCCCCCCCCACCAGCATTCCTGCCTTCCCGGGGGGCCTCCCACAGCCAGCCCGGCCAGAGCCCCCCATCCCTCCCTGCAGCCATTTGCCCATGGACAAAACTGGTCTACCAGCAGTGGGGAGCAAACGGAGCTCTGGAATAGGGTAGTTGAAAGCCCCCCAGCTCTCATTGCCACTGGTTTCACACCAGCAGGCCCTGGGTCTGCTGAGCCAGAGGTCAGATCTGGCCCCTCTTTGCAGAGCACATGGCCAGTCACACTCAACTCAACTAGGGGCTCCAGGTTTTGGGTGTTCCCCCACCCCAACCGCCCCTCCTTGCAGATGCCACAGGAAGAACAGACTCAACTTTAATCCCAGTTGCGGTTTTCCAGATGCCAAATGGTGAAAACAGCTGGACACTCTGTGCCTCAGTTTCCCCATGTGAAAACTCTCTCCAGCCTCCCTACAAGGATGCACAGGAAACCCAGACACTGAAGGGATATTGAGTCACTAGGGGACCCAGTTCACCTCTTTCCACTATCTCCCACATTTCTCAGCCCTATAGTTCAACTAGAGTCCCATTCCCTTCTGCATCCAAAAAAAAAAAAAGGTGGGGTTACAGTGCCCCAAGGAGGTAGAGATAGACCTGTCCAGCACCCGAGAGAAGTGGGGAGGGCTGGTGGAAGGTGCTGGGCTAATCCCCAAAGGCCCCATTCCTAATCCTGACTAATGGCCTCTTTTCACCATCAACAATGGAGTTACCCATCTGGAAGGGGATCTCCGGGCCCAGGAAGGCACAGCTGGTGGGGCCAGGGCTGGGCAGGGAAGTTTGACACCCCTCCCCCAGCCTCAAAACCACAGCTTCCACCCCCTTCCCTGGGCCAAAATGCCATGTCCCCCCTGCAGGTGAGGGTGCACGCTCTGCTCTGCTGCTGCCCTGCATCCCGTGCCAGGATGCCCAAATACCTCCACCAAGAAATCAAATACCCTCGCTCACCTCCTCTCCAAGCTACAGGCTATGAAAGGCCCCCTGCCCCTCTCAGCCCTTTATAGGGATCCCCTGGGGCATCCCAGCTGGCTCCTATTACTGTTTCTATTACCGCTACCTCATCCTTGAAGAGATTCCCCCCCTGCTCTGGGGGTGTCTGGGGAATCTCTTGGTCCTGCTGGGGCTTGGCCTTGGTTTCTCTCCAGGCTGAGCCTGAGCTCCCTCACCCCACCAGAGGGGAATTGTGCACCCATGGGTGCAGTCCCTGAGGGGATGGGGGGGTCTTGACACCAGTTCCCTGCAGCAGCATCCTGCAAAGGGTGTCCATGTCCACACCAAATCCTGCAGCGAGAAAATGGGGAGATGGCAAACACAAAAACGTGAGCTGTCACCTCCTCCTCGTCCCCCGTCCTCGGTGGCTTCATCTCATCGTGCTTGTCCTCTGTTCCCAACCTCTCCACTGCTGCCCTCTGACTCATTTCCAGCTGCTCCGAGGCTTCTCCATCCCTCCTATGTTCTCTTTGAGATGCACTGTGCTCTATCCCAAGGTGAGGATGGAGCCACTGGGTTGTGTTGGGTCACAGCGGTGTCACACCAGCGATGGGGATCACCATCCCAGCCACTCTCGGATCAGCTTTGGGATGCTGTGGGTCCGGAGAGAGCAGCCATGCTCTGGCGATTCAGGCAGTGAATGCCTGGATCCTCCCTGCCCTTCCTTCTTCTGCCCACCAAACCCTTTGGCAGCCCTGGATGAGGCCATGAGCAGGAGTGGCATCGGACACAGTGCACGGACTGCAGTGGGAAACATGGATCTGGGAATGACCGGGCGAGGAAAGGGGAGCAGAAAGGAGCCGCTGTCGCACGCTGAGTCACCTGCTCCGCCCGGCGCTGCCTGGGCCGGGTTATTTTGGAGCTGCGTGGGCAGATGCTGATAACACACTTTCTTCTTCCCTGCAAACTCCTCTGTGCTGACTCCTCGCTGCGGCGGGGAGTTAAAAGCAGGGACATGTGATGGGGCTGGCACTGGAGTCTTCCTGGCTGCAAAAGTCCCCAGGGCCCTCACACACTCCACTGGCAAAACTGGTGGCAAAGGATGGACACGTCCTGATTTTAATTTTTTTCCTGGTTTGTTTGGGTTTTTTGTTTATTTATTTTTTTTTTTAATCTTCTTTTGAAAGGCTGGAAAACATCCCCTGCTGCCTGGTATTTTGTCCTGAAAAATGCCCTGTGTCTCTTGTGTCCTGCTCCTGGACACTTCCATGGGGTTACAGGAGCCTCGTGTCCCATGAGAGCCCCCAGGGGACCAGGCAGGGCGCTGGGTCCAGGACAAAGAGCATTGTCCCTGCTGCAGAGGTTAATCATTGCTACACAAAAGGTCTTTTAAGCTTTCCTAATAAAATTCCTTCTTCTGCTGGATGAACCAGGCTCCAGCCTCTGTCCCACCTCCACAGAGTCCTTGGGGGAGACAGAGGAAGGGGCAGGTTTTGGCTTTAGCTTCTGATAATGTAAAAACCACGCCAGAAAACACCAGAAAACAAGCTGGGGCAGGAAAAGAGGGACAAAGTCCCAACACGGACCGTATGTGTGCTCTCATCCACTTCCTTCCTTCATTTGCCTGTGCCCAGCACCCAAACTGCTTGAAACAAGGTGCTTCAAGCGTTGCCATCCGTGTGCTTTGGATGCAATTAAAGCAGGATAACGGGATAAATCCAGCTAATAGAGCTGAGCAAGTGCCACGTCCACTCCTGATGGCCATGAGACATGGGAACATGGCTGAGCCCCGATGATACTCCACCACTCTCCCTCGCTTCCTGGGCTGTGGGGCTCAGCAAACCTCCTTGGGGCAGCATCCCATGGGAAAACACCCTCGGAGCGCGATCTGACTCTCTGAGCCCCTCTCTTAGGGCCGCTCTTTGTTTTCCCTGGTGCTGCTGCTTCTTTTTAAATACAGCCTAATACAATTTTAATGAGGCCGGGGCGCCTGCCAACTGTCGGGAGAGCCCTCGGAGAACCTCTGCTGAGCTGCCTGTGGCATATGGCAGTGAGGCCAGGGCAGCCAGGCACCCCAGGGTGTCCCCATGGCCCCCAACAGCAGCAAGGGACTCATCAGGGACCTGGGGAGAAGCAGCTTCCAGCTGGGGTGTTGGGTCTGTACCTGGGGCTTGTTCCCAGCCCTGATCCAGTGGTCCCCAATCACTGGGCTGTTTTGGCAAAGCCCTTTATCCCACTGTAGGACAGCTGGATGGCTGCACAAGGTGACCTCATCCTGCACAAGGGCTCCTGTTGTCACCAAGCCCTGTCCCACGCAGGGATGGGGGTGGCTGGAGAGATGTTGACCATGAGCAATGCACCCCCAATCTCTGCCGAGCCCCTCTGTGGGGTGAGGGGGTATCTGCACTGGGGGGGCCTTCCCAGACCAGCCTGGGCCATCTCACAGACACCATGGGGGACATGGACACGCCTGGGACATCTGTCCACATGTGCCATGGACACCGAGATGGGATTTGCAGCATGTGGGGGTCCTGGGGGAAGCAGGTGGCTGGGGGTGAAAACCTGCCAGCAGCCCCCTTGCAGTGAGCCCCCAAAATTGCTCCATGGGCAAGGAGGGCTCAGGCCAGGCTGGTGGCTGAGATGTGCCTTGAAGCCAGGGGAGAGCCGTGCTCTGAGGGGTGACCCAGTGGCACTGGCTTTGGGCACCCCCTGACACAGCGTGCCCTGCATCCCACCCTCCCTGCAGTGCCCAGCTCTGCCTTCCATCCCAATTTCATGAGCTTGACTGAAAACCCCGGGACTGCTTGCAAATGAAGTTGGGCTGCCACAAAAAGTGTCCAGGCAAGCATGAAAATCCGAGGGCGTTTCCGTGCCTGAGGCAGGGAAGGCAGGGGTCACTCCATGACCGGGGCTCCTTTTCTCTTGGCTTTTCCCTTTTGGAGCTGTGATCTGTTTGAAGTCCCAGCGGGTGAGTCACGCACCCCTCCAAGGGAACACGGCCACGCTCCGGAAAGCCCTTGTCATGGATGCCGTGTGCCAGGGATTGGGTCTCCTGCAGAAGCAGCAGTGGGAAGGCTGTGGGGGGTGACCTCAGAAGAGTTTAGTCACGGCAGCTTGCAAAGATGACAGGAAATGCAATATATAGAGGGAAACCCAGTACCTTTCCTACCGCTCCATCACACCGGCAAGCACGGATGCACTCAAGAGACAGGCTTTGGTTGCTGCACCCCCAAGTCAGGGGGGCTCTGGTCACCCTTTGCTACCACAGTGATGTGTGGGGAGGTCTCAGACAGTGTTTGGGGCTCCCCCACCTCCCCTGGAGCAGAGGATGCAGGCAGGGTGGGTGTAGGCAGGGTGGGTGCAGGCTGGCTGCTTTCTCTGGAGGGGCAGGATCTACTGAGCCAGGCAGTGCCACCATCCACCAGCGCCACCCTCCACCAGTGTCACCCACCCATGCTACACTGCTGGGTGAATACAGGATGGGTTTTTTTCCCCTGCATAATTGCTACTCTTTTTTTGTTGAGGAGAAAAGCTGTTTCTTTCCCGGCCTCGCCACCATCTGCCTGCGGCGGCTGTGGAAGGCAGAGCCCAGCAGCTGTGGGCCTGGGCAGCTGCTCGGCCTCATGGCCAGGTCCTAATGCAGGGGGGCTTTGAGCCAGAGCAGAAAACAGGGTTTGTGGGACAAACATGGACCTGCCTCAGTGGAGCTGGCAGGGGGACCTGTTTCGAACCCAGACAAGAGTCTGTGGGGTTGGCTCCAGTTGGAAATGGTCTGTCTGGATTTGCAGGGCTGGGCAGCAAGGATGAGCACAGAGCAGGTCTGGCTGAGGCATCCAGAAAAACAAATGCCATCCCAACCTGGCAGGTTTGCCCTGGAGCGGTTGTGCCAGGGACCCCTGGGCAGGGATGTGGTGCTGCCTGGGGGTGGAGCAGTGTCTGTAACCAGTACGGCCAGTGCAGAACCAGTGGAGCCTGAAGGGCCTCGGGAGGTGGGGACAGGATGCCATCCTGCCTGGGTTGGAAGAGCCCGGGGGAATTCTTGGTGCCAGCCCTGAGCACACACTGTTGCACCCTCCCACCCACACCCACGCTCGGCTCTTCTCTTGTCCTGCTTCAGCTGGGACAGGCAGTTCAGCTCCCTGATCCAGCTGAATACCATCCCATCTGTGCCTCCCATCATCCCTCTTTCTCCAATTTTCTGGTTCTGCACATTCCCCCCAGCCAGTCCCCCTTGCAAGCATAGGGCTGTACTTGAGCCAACTTCAAATTGGCCACAGCAGCCCTGCTCCTACTTATTGGTGTTTGTGTCCACATTGTAGACACGAGAAGTGTCCCTGTCCCCAAGGAGCAGGGGGCAGCACCCCTGGGCAGCACAAGTGGCTCTCTCCAGGACAGACCCTTCCATCTCGGGGTCAGTGCTGCTGTACGTGCCATGTCCTTGCATGCATGGCAACACTGCCCACCTGCCCCCTGAGAAATGGCCTCAAAACACCCCCTTGTGCAGGAGTGTCCCTGTCTTTCTCACGGATTTGCTGTGGGAATTCAGTTCCGCAGGGCCTGGATGCTCCAGCCTTGCTGGTGCCTGGCACAGGGTGCTGGGATGGCTCAGAGATGGCAGGAGGCCACGGCATCTGTCACCCTTCTCCACATCTGTCCCACAGCCCTGTGTCATGGCCAACAGCCCAGGAGGGACAGAGGGGTGCAGGGGGTCCAGCAGTGTCTTGGAGAAGGATGGGGTTGGGCAATCAGAAGGATATTTGCAGTTCAAGGCGGTGTCTTGCAGTGCAAGGGGTGGTCTCATAACAGGGGGGGGGAATCTGCAGTGCACAGGGGGTCTTGCAATGTGGGGAGGTCCTGCAATTCAAGGGAGATCTTTCTATGCAAGGACGGGTCTTGTTATACAGTGGGGAGGTCTTGCAATTCAAGGGGGCTCTCGCTGTTCCTGGAGGGGTCTTGCCATGCAGTGGGAACTTGTGTTGGAAGGGGTGTCCTGCAAGTCAAGGAGGCTCCTGAAATGCACGGAGGGATCTTGTTATGCAGTGAAGGTCTTGCAATGTGTGGGGATCCTGCAATTCATGGGGGCTTTTGTAATGCAGGGAAGGGTCTTGCTATGCAGTGGGCATCCTTCAATGCAGTGGTCCTAAAATCCAGAGGGACTCTTGCCATGCAGAGGCGACTTGCATTGTGTGTGGGGGTCCTGAAATGCAGGGAGGAATCTTGCCACGCAGTGGGGGTCTTGCAATGGCCGGCTGGAGTTTCTGCAATTCAGAGGGCTTTTGCAATGCAGGGGAGGGTCTCTCCATGCAGTGGAGTCCCGCGATGGAGAGGGGGATGATGTCCTGCGATTCGAGGGGGCTCTCGCCGCGCCTGGAGGGGTCCTGCCCTGCCGCGGGGCCCCGCGGCGATGCGGGGGGCGGGCGGGGGTCGCGGCGGGAGGCGGCCCCGGCGGGCGGGGGGGCTCGGGGGGGGCGGTACCGCGGCGGCCGCGCTATAAAGGCGGCGGCGTCGGGGCGGGCGCGGCAGCAGCAGCTCTCGGTGTCGGTCGGTCGGTCCGTGTCGGTCGGTCGGCGGCGGGGCAGGATGACGGCGAACGGGACGGCGGAGCCGGTGCAGATCCAGTTCGGGCTGATCAACTGCAGCAATCGGTACCTGACGGCGGAGGCGTTCGGGTTCAAGGTGAACGCCTCGGCCGCCAGCATGAAGAAGAAGCAGATCTGGACGCTGGAGCAGGACGGGGAGGACTCCAGCGCCGTCCTGCTCAAGAGCCACCTGGGCCGGTACCTGGCGGCCGACAAGGACGGGCGGGTGAGCTGCGACAGCGAGGAGCCGGGCCCCGACTGCCGGTTCCTGGTGCTGGCCCACGGCGACGGGCGGTGGTCGCTGCAGTCCGAGCCCCACCGCCGCTTCTTCGGCGGCACCGAGGATCGCCTCTCCTGCTTCGCCCCCGCCGTCTCGGCCGCCGAGAAGTGGAGCGTCCACCTGGCCATGCACCCCCAGGCCAACCTCTACAGCCTGGCCCGCAAGCGCTACGCGCACCTGGGGCCCCGCCGCGACGAGCTGGCCGTGGACCGCGACGTGCCCTGGGGCGTGGATGCCCTGATCACCCTCCTGTTCGTGGACCAGCGGTACAGCCTGCAGAGCTGCGACCACCGCCTGCTCCGCAGCGACGGCCGCCTGGTCCCCGCCGCCGAGCCCGGCACCGCCTTCACGCTGGAGTTCCGCTGCGGGAAGGTGGCCTTTCGCGACGGGGAGGGCCGCTACCTGGCCCCCTCGGGGCCCAGCGGCACCCTCAAGGCGGGCAAGAGCGCCAAGGTGGGCAAGGACGAGCTCTTCGCCCTCGAGCAGAGCTGCCCGCAGGTCGTGCTGCGAGCCGGCAACGATAGGAATGTCTCCACCCGGCAAGGTACGAGGGGACGGACGGGCGCTGGAGGTGGGGGGAACGGGACACCTCGGCCGTCCCGGAGTCCCTGGGGTGTCGCCGTGCGCCCCTGCACCCCTCGGGTATCGGCTTTCCTCGGGCATCGCCTGCCCCCAGCAGCCCACTGCATCCCTCAGACATCGGCATCCGTCGGGCATCTCCTGCCCCGAGCATCTCCTTCATCCCCCCGGCATCACCTCCCCGGCATCACCTCCCCTGCATCACCTCAGAACAACCACCTCGGAGTGCCCTCCCCCCCCGCGCAGCACTGCCCCCCTGGCAGCCCCCCGCGTCCCCCAGCATCCCCTGCCTTCCTGCAGCAGCCACCCCACAGAACGCCCCTTTGCATCCCTCCGCCATCTCCTTAGGATCGTCCCCCGCTCAGACCCCTTCTCACATCCCTTCCCTGAAGCCCTCATCTCCCCTGGGCACCCCCCTGCACCCCTCAGCATGGCTGCCCGCCGTCCCTCCCCCAGTCCCCCATCATGATCCCCCCGCACCCCTCCCACATCCCTTCCCTTCCCCCTCCTGCATCCCTCCAGCATCGCCTGCCTTGGGGCCCCCATCCCTCCTGCACCCCCATCCCTGCAGCATCTCCTCCGCAGGGTGCCCTGGGGGGGAGGGATGGCGAGGGGCCTGCCTTGGGGTGCAGGGATGGACAGGGAAGGGGGCTGGGAGGGGGTGGATGGGGTCTTCCCTCGCCGTGAAGGAGGCAGGGCTGTATCCGTCGCCTTCCTTCCTGTGGAGCTCATTGTTCGCCCAACAAAGCCTCCGCCAACCTCCCCCTTCCCCGAGCATCGCTGAGCCATGTGCCCTGCGGAGCTGGGGGACTGCGGGTCCTCGGTGGGGCTGCGGTTCCTCGCAAGGGCCTGGAGTTTCCCCTGGATGTGGAGGGCTGGGATGGCAGCGTTACATAAAGGGCTTTGACAAAACTCCCGCATCCTGCATCCACCCGCACAAAGGCAGCCATTCCCCCCGCTCCCGCTGCACCGCCTGTCCCCGTCCCCTCCGCTCGCCCGAGAGGCCACCGGGCCACCCGCCTCGAGTGGTGCCACACGGCAAAGCACCCCGGGCACGTGGCCACCTGGCCACCGAGCATCACACCCCCCAGGGGTCCGTGCCGGGGGACGGGGGTCCCTCTCCGCGCTGCCGGGGGGTGCAGGGCTGTGGGACCCCCGGGGCACATCCCCGGCGCGCCAGGTCAGGCCGGCGCACGCCGGGCGCGGGATGGGTGCGAGCATGTCTCGCTGCAGCAAAGCCTGGAGGAACAGCGGGGGATTTTTTTTCTGTGTATATGTAATAATTCAGGGTTGCAGCTTAACCCTGTTCCGTGCCTGGGCAGCTCTGTTCAGGAGCTCCCTGCCTTTCTCCTGTTCGAGGGCAAGTCCCGCGCTGCAAAGCAGCCCCTTAAAAATAAGTAATGAAGTCTGCCAAGACGGGCAGTGGGGATTGTTTTCCCAGGCACAGGGATTTGGGGAAGAGGAGGAGGATGGCGATGGCGGGAGGATGGCGGGAGGCTGCCGCAGCGCTGTGGGGGAAGGGCGGCTGCAGCCCTTTGTCACCAGAGATGGGGAAACCAGATGTGGGGGGAGATGTGAGGGACGGGGAGGCGGTGGTGCGGGACCCCGTGGTGGTGGGGGACCCCATGGAGCGGGTGGGAATGCTGCTGGCTGACCCGCCGGCTTTGTGTGGTTTGGAAGGGACGGGGAGGGGGGGAGCAGGAAGGCGGGGGGGTGGGGGTGCACAAATCTCCCCAGCAACAGGGGGCTCTGGGCTGTGCCCGGCCCCTTTCCAAGCAAAATACAGAGGGAAGGGCTGCGCTGGGGCTGCACATCCTCGCTCGAGTCCGTTTTGGCCAGGGAAGCCGTTTCCACCCGGTTAATCCTTCCCGATGGCAGCGAAGGGCTGGGAGCTGCCGCTTTGTGGGGCTCGCCCTCCCTCCTCCCGTTGGGAAAGTGCCTTGTCCCAAGGTTACCAAGAAGGCAGCCCCAAAGCAGCCGTCGGAGGAAGCGGTTCCAGACAGCCCTTTCCCCCGCCGAGCTGATAAGCGCCGTGCTGCTGGCAGATGCACCCATGGCCACCGGGGATGGGGGAGGTGGGATGTGGGATGCGGGCAGGGAACGACTGAAGCTCGGCACAGCCTCGTGGGAAAAGGCTTCTTGTTCCTGCGTGGAGTCAGGGAGGGAGTGGGGACGGCAGTGCCCCCCCCCTTCCCGTGCCTCATGGGAGGAGCAGGAATGGAGCCATGGGGCTTCTGTGGCTCCCTTGGCTGGGATCCAGCTTTGGGACAGTGTTGTCCCACCAGTGCCAAGTCAGCGCCTGGCTTGGAGTCTCCTCCCTGTCCTGGGGATGGCTGGTGTCACCATCCCCTGCACACTGGGCACTGGGGACCACAACACAAACAGTCCTGGGGGAGGAAGGGGTGGGTGCCAGCCCTGCCTTTGCTCTGGCCCTGGCGCTGGGGGTGTCCCTGGCACATTTCTCCTGCCTCTAGCCCCAGAAGGATGGGATCCCTGAAAGCCCCCATCTCCCCATTGCCCCTCAAATGGAGCAGAGCCGGGGTGCTGCCAGCAGCCGAGCAGCAGCCTCCTCCCTGCTCAATGGCTCCTTTCTAGCCCGGCTGTGGCAACAAAGGGCCCTTTGTGGGCGTGAGGGTCCCCGGGGGCAGAGCGCTGGCGTCCTCCTGCTGGGACCCTGCCAACCCCCCTCCCAGCCACGGTGTGCCCCTGCCCCCCACCCCCATGGGGGAGAGGGTGGACTGGCTCAGGAGTGAGGAATTCCAGGAAAATGGGGTCTGGGGAGGGGGTCGAGCGAGCAGAGTGGTGATGGGAGCACGCCTGGGCACACGGTGCTGGCAATGGGGAGCTCTGCTCCAGGGCCAGGGGCCCCTCCCAGCATGGGTTGGGCCAGATTTACCCCCCTCAGTTCCTCTCCATGAAAGGCAGGGAGATGTGGCTCCAGGGTGGGGGACATGCAGGCATAGATGCACATTTCCATCAGGAGATGCCAAGTGGCCTGTTGACACTTGGGGGATACCACAAAGCCACAGGAAATCCACAGGGAAGGAGGGGTGGGTTATTCAGGAAATTCGTGTTTCACCCCCACCCGTGACCCCCTTGCAGGGCTTCACCCCCAGCAGAGGAGCTGCCGGTGCCAAAGCTCCAGGCTGTTAATTTTAGACAAAAACCTGTTTGGATTTCTGTAGGGGTGCAGTGTAAGCCCAGCCCAAGGGCAGGGATGGGGCAGGATGAGCCTGGGAGCACGTGTGCGGGGTGGAGGGTGCCAGAGCCCCACAGGGAGCCCAGACCCTACCCGTGCCAGCAGCACTGGGTGCAGCATCCCAATCCAGACTGCTGGGACACGAGGACCTGAAATCCTGCCTTGCTGTCCCGAGGGACTGGGGGCTCTGTGTGATCCTGCCAGTGCTCCTGTGCAGGGAGCTGAGCTTGGTTTTTTTCGGACATAACTGTGGGGTTTTTAAAAAGGGAGTTGGAGCATGGGAAAGATGCTTCTCTCCATGGAGTGCATCCCACTGAGTCTCACTAGCATCCCAGGATGGCTCATAGGAGACCTTCTGTGTGAGTTGAGTGTAGGGGGAAAGTTTTCTACATGCCATAAATGCCCCAACGCTGGGTCTGCAGCCCCCCGTGGTGTGGGGCTCGACACAGCTACAGCAAACTCTGCTCCTTTAGATGGAGAAGCTCACATTTCTGGGAGCTATGGGAAGGGATGTGTGTGCTCTGAACTCTGTGTACATCCACTCAGGCTGGGGAGTAGCAAGGGATCCAGCACCAATCCTTCAAAACCACAGGATTGGCAGCAGCTGGAAACCTCGGCAGCTGAGGACTTGGGGAGCCCTTTCCTGCTCCAGTGCTGGCTCACCCCATTGCCCTTCCCTATCTCTCTAAGGACCTTGAGCCCAGAGACTCAGGATTAGGAAGCCCTGGGGATTCATTTGCCTCAGCCCTCCCACCTCCAACCTCTGCATCCTCCCCAGGATCCCTGTAGCAAACCCGTGTTGCAGACAGAGCCGGAGGACATCCCACACCAGGAATTTTGGGGAGTGCAGGTGTACCTCCCAAAGAGCCGCCGTGTGCTCACCCCCCTCCCGCCTCCAGCTGTAATTAGCAGCTTCATGAAGGTCATGCAGAGCGGTGCCAGCTCCAGACTGTAAATTTACCAGGAGCGTTAATTAATCCATGATTGCAGTGGGAGCGGCTGGGCCAGGCGCGGTGGGAGAGCGGGTGGACACGGCTCCTGCCACAGCCCTGGGCTGCCACAGCAGGGGCGTGGCTGGGGGACAGCCTGTCCTCCACCACGGGGACATCTCTGTCGGATCTGCCTCCTGGATCTGCCTCCTCGCAGCCCCTGCTTCCTCCAGTTCCCCCACCCTGCCCGGCTTTGAACCCCCAACTCTCTCCCGCTCCAGCTCAGTTCCAGCCCTTTGAAGCCTCCTCCTGCCCCAGCCGTAGCTGCATTCCTTTCTGCTGAGTTGGTGTAACCCAACCCCACACTGCTTTTGGGGAGGGGGTGGTGGGAGACCCTCCTGCTGCCAGGCCCATCCAGGAAACAGGGAAAGCCAAAACTCCGTGCAACAGCGAGTGTGGAAAATGGCACAGGAGTGTTTGTGTGGGGGAAGGTGGTGGGTGTGCTGTGCTTTGTGGTGGGGGGTGTCTGGGGAGAGGGGATGGTGTTTGGAGGCTCCTGGCAGTCTCTGTCCTGTCTCCAGCCCATCTGATCCTTCTCTGTGGCACAAAGCATCCCCCTGGCTCTCCCCAGCATGATCCCTGCAGGTCAGTGAGTTCTTCCCCAAAACGTGCAGTGATGGGAAACATCACCATCCGCTCCTTCCCCTCAAACCACGTGGACAGCTCTCATAGGTTTGGGGGGTTCGGGGGTGAGTGACTGGGGGCAGCATTCCCCAGTGTGCCCTCGCTCAGCCCAGTCTCTCCATGAGCCCCAGCAGAGCCCCTCTCTCAGTTTTATGGCTCTGGATTGGAGCTGGAGCTGCCTGACGCCGGGATGCAAAATGAAAACCAAATGTTTCCACAACCGCTGGCTCAGCCTGCGGCAGCTCCGGGAGGCAGCGAGTGTGGGACGGCCACGTGAGCCAAGGGTGTGGCCAGTGGGGCTGGAGCTCGTGGCCATGCAGCACCCCTTGTCCCCTGTGCTGCCCAAATACCCTGGGGAGCAAAACACCACGGTGGCTTTGTGTCCATCAGGAGAGATCATCCAGTTCCAAGCCCCTACTATGGGCAGGGACACCTTCCACTAGACCAGGTTGCTCCAAACCCCATCCAACCTGGCTGTGAACGCTTCCAGGGATAGGAGCTGCAGGAGGGGCTGGAGGATGCCTGGCAGGAGAGGGGATGCTGTGAACGGGGTGGCAGCCATAGGCCAGTTGTGGCCCCTGGGAACAAGCCTGATCTTTTTGGGAAAGGTGGGAGACCAAGATGCAAAGCAGAGGTTGCTCCTGGGCACCTGGATGGGGATGCCTGATTGGAGATGCAGATGGGCAGTGGGAAGCCCCAGGGAGCTGTGTCTGCAGGACCTGTGGGAAGGCACCTCCATGGCTGGTGTGTGGAGGTAGATGGTCCCTCCCCAGGTGGATGCAGCTGGTGGGAATTCTGCTCTGGAAAACTCCTGGTTCCACTAAAGTGCCATCCCTGGGCTCCTCTCACAGATCCATGTCCCACTGGTGGTACTGGACCTACCTCCACCCATCCCAGCTATAGGCAGGCAGGGAGCATTGGGGCTGAGTTCCACATCCTGGCTCCCTCCCTGAAACCTGGGATGGCAGCTCGGCCTCTTGGCTTGGCTCCGGGCTATGGCTCGTGACTCACATCCCCAAAGTGGTTTTAGGCAGAAATCCACCAAGCTGGAGAGCTCTGGAGTAGATTTGGCCCCACTAGGCCTGACTAAGCAGGTTTCCTCAGGCTCAGTGCCTGTGTTGGACGTGCCCACGGCCTGGTGGTAGCCCCAGGACTGGCTGCATCCACCTCTACCATGGAAGTGCTGTCTCTGGCCCCTCTGGTGCAGGGATGGGTCATCCTGGCTGGGGAACAGGCTGGTGCCGATGGTTTTTGGGAATCAGGGAAAGGCTTGGCTGCCCCAAGGCTTTCCCAAGGCTCCTGTCCCTGCACACCTCACCACCCCAGCAGGCTGTGACAATCTGTGGATGAAAAACGGTGCCATGGTCCTTAAACATGCCACGAGCTGGGATTCATGGGTGCTGCAGTGGCCTCTGCTAATGGTTTGAGTAACCTGGCTGTCATCTTTGGGAAAAACTGCAGTCCTTTTCCATATGAAATATTTACACTGGTCTTTGCTTCATCATAACGGAGCCGGAGAGTCAGGAGTGGAAGCTCACGGCTGCCTCAGCTCAGCCCAGCTCTCCTTTATGGCTGTAACACCAAGCAGCCAAATGAAAACCTGCATTTGAACCCAAAATGCCGGAGGGGAGATCTGTGTGAGGGATCTGGGAGTCACCGAAGCTCAACCAGGGAGCAGGAGCCCCTCTCAGTTGGGTTTCCTGGCCCTGCACCCAGACCTGCTGGAGGTGGTTTGTCATCCCCCCTCTCCCTGGGATCCCCAGCTCCATCTGTCTCTGCTCTATAGGGATGGACCTCTCAGCCAACCAGGATGAGGAGGGTGACCAGGAGACCTACCAGCTGGAGATCAACAAGGACACCAAAAAATGCGCCTTCCGGACCTACACTGGGAAGTACTGGACCCTCACCTCCAACGGGGGCATCCAGTCCACTGCCTCCACAAAGTGAGTCCCCTGTCCCAAGCAGGGCCATGCCTGGGCTTCAGGGAACCCTCTGCATCTCCCAAGGGAATCCAAGGGGGATTTTCCAGCCTGGGTGCTCGCCCCAAAACACTTCCCAGCACAGGCAGTGAGTGCATTCCCCAGAAAGCCCGGGATGGGCTGGGGTTTGCCGCCCACGACGCTCGGCAAGTCCCTGGGGTCACGTAATCCTTCCCGGCTGGCTGGGGCTGTCGAAATGCTTTTCCCTGCAGTTCAACCCTGACAGCCAGGCGGAAACCCCAAAAGCACATTTGGCTGCCTGCCTGCCTCCTGCCTGTGGGGCAAGGGCTTCCCAGCAGGATGGCCACCACAACACGGTTCATCCTGCAAAAACAGATCGAAGCAGGGTCTCCTGATCCAGCCGTGGCCCTTTCCAAGCCAGCAGGGTGGCACTGGCAGGGCCCTCATCCATCACATCCCGCTGACCGCCCTCTCTGCCCCCCAGGAACGCGAGCTGCTACTTCGACATCGAGTGGTGCGACAAGCGCATCACCCTGAAAGCTGCCAACGGCAAGTACGTGACGGCAAAGAAGAACGGGCAGCTGGCAGCCTCCATGGAGACAGCGGGTAAGGCACCCCCTTGGGGACCCCACCCCACACTGGGGCAGCAGGGGATGAAAAACGTCCCCTCCCTGAGCCAGGCCCTCCTTCCAAGTGATGCTCAGGGATGCAGGCAATAAGTTTTCGTAGTGAGTGTTTCATGTGAAGTGAGACGGGGGGACGTGGCAGGGGTGAGAAGCGGGTGAGGGGTGTGCCCCTCCTCCTCACTGCTGCCTGCCAGCCGTGGGGTCTGCTCTGTGCCCCCGGCTGCTCTCACAGCCCCTCTGCCCTCGGCGCAGGTGAGACGGAGCATTTCGTGATGAAGCTGATCAACAGGCCCATCATCGTCCTGCGTGGCGAGCACGGCTTCATCGGGTGCCGGAAGGTGACCGGCACCCTCGACTCCAACCGCTCCTCCTACGACGTCTTCCAGCTGGAGTTCAACGACGGCGCCTACAACATCAAGGGTGAGTCTCCGGGGGTGGCTGTGGGGTGACGGCCATCGGGGTCCCCATGGTGGCTCACGAGGCCACCTTGTCCCCTCTCCTGCAGATACCACTGGGAAGTACTGGATGGTGGGGAACGAGTCGTCCGTCACCAGCAGCAGCGACACCCCCGTGGACTTCTTTTTTGAGTTCTGCGACTATAACAAAGTTGCCATCAAAATCAATGGCAAATACCTGAAGGGGGACCACGCCGGGGTCCTCAAGGCATCGGCCGACACCATCGACGCCTCCACCCTCTGGGAATATTAATGCACTTTAGGGTACCTCCCGTTGCCAACTTCTCTTTCCCTTCCTCCGTCCTCTTTTCCTTTGGGTTCTGTTTCTCCTCTCTGTAACAGGATTTTCAGACTGGCTTGTCCTTCCCTCCTGCCGTAGAGTTGGTGCATTATGTGGGAGGTGGGTCTCCGTAAATCCCTGTAAGAACTGGAAAAGTGGTGGGGCAGCCTGCCTATAGCTTTGTAGAAGGGTCTGTCTCTATCCCCCATCCCTGTTTCCCTCCAGGTTTGCTGGGCTTGGAAACCGCCGTATCCCCCTCCCAGCCCCGAGCATCACCTTAGGTAGTTGATTATCCTCTCCTTGATTGAAAAAAGGGAATAAGATCACCTCTGAGCTCGCTTCTGCCATATCAGCACTGGCACTGCCTCAGTCTGTGCTGCCAGTGTCCCCTGGAGCATCCTCCCATCCTGCCCTGCTCCAACGAGGGGCAGAGTGACGGTGCTGGGCTCAGCCAGCTCCTCCCGGCTCCTCCGGCAGCTTCTCTCCCCTCCTGGCTTTCAGGGCAGGTCCATCCCCAGCTGAGCCGTAAGAGGTGACCTTACATATCACAGCATCCCTGGGGACGGGGCTGGTGTGTGCTGGCACACATCCCTGCAGAAGGGCCAGCAAGCTGCCCCCTCCCCTCCCCATACACCTGGAAATGATTCTTTAGGGTGATCCCGTCTGGAAAGCCTCAGCCTTTCATCTCATAGAGCCCTGCGCTCCTCATGTCCCTCTGCCCCTCCTCACGCTTCTGGCTCTGGAGGAGCACCCCAGACCCTGATGGTGGGTCCAGCCTGGCAGGTGCCTGCCCTGAGGCTGGTCTTGCTGCTGTGCCTGGAGAGGGGTGTGTGGGGGGACACAGAGCCAGCCCGTGCTGGGGTGGGGGCTTCATCCAGCCCACCTCTCGTGGGGCCTCGGTCCCAGCAGGAGCCTGTCTGGCCCACGCGACCTCCCCGGGGCGGTGGCTGGAAGCATAAAGTGCAGATTTTGGTTTACAGAATAGAAAAGTTCCTTAGCAAACTTTGCACAGTGATACTTGCTCAGTACCTTTGTTGTTTTTTTTTCTTCCTCTCTCATAAAATACTGGAACAGTGAAGCGAATCACTGAACACCTAATGCTGAATTAGGAAGCGCCCGCTCCTGCGGGCTCCCCTGAAGGGGCAGCTCCTGGTCCCGCCACCCCCGGGGCACCTGGGCTGGGCTCTCATGAATCACAACCCTACTGGAAAAGAAAAAAAAGAAAAAAAGACCAAAACAGTATTTTTGTTAGTCTCTATTTATATATGCTCTCCATGGCACTGTGTGACCAGCTGTTGTCTGTACTAGGTCTGCATTAGAGTTTAACGCTGTCTGTAACGGGTGATGCTACGTGTTCTTTAGGGTGTTGAAAGGCACTTTATCCTTTGGGGCCTTCCCAGGGCTGGTATTTGCTCCCTGCAAACACACCAAGGAGCCTTTTCCTGCGTGGGCCCCCTGCGGGGGGGGAGTGCTGGTCCCAGCCCACGCCAAGGGTGCTCGCGGCATCGCTGCCGTGCCAAACCAGGGCCGGTCCCTCTGCCAGAGGCCAGGCAGGGGCTCGTCAGCCTTAAAGCCATGAGGAGGGACTCCCTCCGTAGGAGCTTGGTGCTAAACTCAGCTGGGAGAGCGAGCGACTGTCCCCTGCCAGGGGGACAACTCCGGGCTGGGATCCCTTGCCAGCGCAGGGGATCCCGGCTGGGACTCTACCTCGGCTCTGCACTCACATCCAGGGGCTGCCCGTGCCCCCCTGGCTCCACGTGCCCCCCCGGGCACCACGCTGCCCCTTGAAGGACCAAGTGTCTTGATGAAGCCCTGCGTGACCCTGTGACTCGACACACACTTTCGCTGGCCTTCACCCCCACCCCATGTTGCCTCCTCCCCGTCCCTGTTGCAGTTCCAACCATGTAATTCCCGCTCCAGCTTCTCCCGTGTGACACTAGGTCAACATCTCTCCTGTTTCCTCTTATCGGGTGTCGTGACTCTCTGAAAACATCTCACTCTGAAAATTTAAAGTTTTGGGTTTGTCCGTTTTTTTTTTTTATTATTATTATTTTTTTGTAAGTGCCATTTGTATAACTTAAAAAAAAAATAGCTTCAAATGGAGAAAGATTAATTAAAAAATAAAACCTGCATTCGGATTCAAACTGGTGTGTGGTCTGTTAGGGCTGCAACAACCTTTAAATGAGAGGCATGAGCCCATGGAGATTTGGGGTGGTGGAGCCTTTGGGGACCAAATTGCCTGACAAAGATTGGGCTGGCTCTAGGGGGCTGAGGAGTTGGTGGGAAGGGAATGGTGACCAACAGGCTCATCTCCGTGGAGCAGGTGTAAAGCCAAAGCCAGCTGGAGTCTGGGTCACCTCTGGAGATGCCCAGAACAGCCTGAAGTCACTGAGCCCACAGGGCTTGTCTGGGAATGGGTGACACATGGATGGGTCAGGGGGCAGCACCAGCAAACCATCTCACCTGCAAAACCAGCTCTCCTGCCCTCGCAGCCAGGAGCAAAGCCATGCCCCTGGGGAGCTTTTTCTCTTCCTGACTCAAGTGTTTCACCTCCATATGACGACCCAACCAGGAGGGAAGAGCAATGGGATGCTGGTTTTGGGTGCATGGTTTAGTGGGGGTCAGCAATCAGCCCCCTCTGCTCAGTGATATGGAGAAGGGGAAGATGAACTAAGGAGGGAAGGAGGTGGGGAGCCCAGCCCATGTGTCCTGCCAGAGCAGCCTGGATGGCTGGGATGTGCCCACAGCCCTCCAGAGACAGCTGAAACCGGCCCTGAAACTCAACCAACCCACTCTGGTGTGATGCTGGGGCCAGGCCCAGTGCTGGCTGTGCAGGGGGCTTGCAGCAAGTGCTTACGGGGGACTGGGGCCAACTCCTGCACTGAGAGCAGCCACCCTTCACCACCACAGCCTGGCTGGGCACCTGCAGGGCACTGGCAGGCTCCTGCTTGGCTTTAAAAAGGTAAAGCTGGCTTGAAAAAAGCAAAGTTTGGGAAAGGGGAAGCTCCCCAGCTCCCCCCAAACACACACTGTGGGGGGAGAGCGGGAGGGCTTTGCCTGCAGAGACCGTCACCATCAGAGCACTGTAAGGGCCAAAGGAAGGAAGGATGTTCATTCCTGACTATAAACAGGGAGAAATCAGGGCAGAGCAGGAAACGCTGAGCAGCTCCAATTGCCCTCACTGTGACACCCGTGTGTGCATGGCTGTGGCACCAACTGTGACACCCGGCCTGGGGAGGAGGCAGCTTTGCCAGCTCTGGCAGTGGGTGCCTGCACAGGGAAGGGACTCTGGAGCTGCAGGAAGGACTCTCATCCTTCCCCTCTCCCCCAGCTGCCAACACACATTTCTTTTTTTCCCCTTAAGTCCGGATTCTGCATTTACCAACATTCACCAACACTCTTGCAAGAGGGGAACCCCCCCAGCCTTCCCCCCATCCTGGATTCCATTTACAGGAGAGACTGGAAACCATTTTCTACCCCATCCAGTTTTATCTTGGGAGCATGTGGAACATATTAAGCTGTTCCAGGAGGGTCAAATGGGTTTTGCCTTGCGACCTGTGGAGGTTTCACTGGCACAGGCTGCGATCTGGCCCCACGCCCTGGCATTATCCCAGCACCAGGCTAGCACAGGCAGGATGGGAGGATGATGTTTTGGCTGTTTCAAAAGCACAGAGGTAAAAGCCAGAGTGCACAAATTTATTTACAAAAAATTCAAATTACAATATAATACAGGAACTTTTTACACACAGAATATTAGAACTGTTTACTACCAGAATGTAAAGAAAAATATTTTTGGGTTTTTTTTTCCTTTTTTTTTTTTAAATAAACCACCTATTTATTTTCAGCTATTGTTATACAAAGTTGCAGAACATGCACATCTTTACAGGTTTTTTTTCTTTTAATACAACATTTTGCTAAGTGCAAATACTAAGTTTCTCTCTCCACCTTTAAGGCAAGTAAATGGGACACTGCAATTAGCCATAAGAAGTACCTGTTATGGGATCAGCCTGGGCACAGCAACCTCCCCGATGCCTTTTGACCTTTAAAACCTTTAAACAAGTGGTTCCAAGGACTGTGGGGCAGGAGGGAAAAGGGGATGGAGGAGTTAGAGACCAGGTCACAGCTGGATCTGGTGGTTGTGCACTAAGTTTTGGGGCTTTTTTCTTCTTTTCTTTTTTTTTAAATAAATCAACAGAGACTCAGAAACCACAACTCAAGGTCTCTCAGGTTAGGGGGGAGGAGCAAACATGAGCTTTGGCTGCAAGTTTTTTGGTGCCAGGGGTGTTTCCTTGGGGAGAGGAGCAGTGCTGGGAGCCCAGAGCCAGGCACGGTGCACATCACAGACCAGGCATCTATTGATCTTCTCTTGGACCCAAATAAGCTCTTGGTTTTGGAAGAGGACATGGGAATCAGAGTCCTCTCTTCCCCTACATCCTCCAGGCTCCTCTAGGACCATAACCAGGGCAGCAGTGACCCTGATGGATCAGTCACCAACCTCTGCCTGACGCTTCTCCATCCCTCCTTGCTCCCCCTCTGCACTTCCCTCTGCCAAGGCTCAGTTCTCCATGCCCACACACCTCTAGGCACACACTAAAAGGTGGGACTGGACCACCAGTTTTTGCTGGATCACCATCGTATTTCCTTCATAGTTTGGGCCACTGGTTCAGCAGCTGAGCTGTGCCCCAGTTGCTGCCCACCCCCCCACTCCTCTGGGGAAGGGCCAACACCTCAGGGAGCCTGGAGGGCTCACCCAAATCAGCCCTTGAGCCCAAAGTATCTCACCTATTAAAAAAACAGGATTGCCTTTCAACAAGGGAAGCCCCCCCTGCTTCTTCTGACCTGTCTCTGTTTTCTTACCCCCTGCTGCTGCTGTGACACATCCCTCCCTCCCCAAATCCAGCAGGACACCCTGCTCCTGGCTGCCACAGGAATCACTCGGTGTAAGGCAGCATTTAAACCTGCTAAAACCCAGCTGAGCAGCAAGTCATAAAGCTCCTGCAGCCCCCAGAAATAAATTAATTTTAAAAAAGAAAAATTCCAGCAGCAAGGGAATAGCAGTTGGTTGTTAATGCCAGAGAGACCACGGCATGGACGAGCCGAGCGGAGCAGCCACAGGGTATGTTCGACCCACAGGCAATGGGAAAAATTGCTGTCTGAGCTCCAAAAGGCATGGAAGTCCCCTCTGGGAGACCTCCCTGGGGACAACAGTCCCCAGATGCTGTCCCAGGCTCCTGTCCAGGAGCATCCCACCGACACCCTGCACCCAGCACTCCCTGCACACCCGACTGGGGCCGGGTTGCGGAGAGCGGCACACAGGGTTTGGCAGGAGCTGTGAGGTGGAGACAGGGAGTTTTACCTGAAAAAAAAACCAATTAAACCCACAAAACACCTGGATGCTCAAATATGGGGGAGAATAACAGGAGGAGAAATGCACCCAGAGGGTTCCCAGCAGGACAGAACAGGATGAAGCCCAGAACAAACCATCTGGAGAACAACAGCACAACTGGGCTGCTAAAAGCAGTCCAAGAAGAGGGTTTTTTTTCCACTCCAACCATTTTCTTTTCTAGAAGGGGCCTGTACCAGACAGCACAGCCAAGGGTTGTGGGGAAAAGGCTTTGTGCCACCCTCCTCCCACAGCCCAGCACTGCACCCACCGCTTCTCACAAGGAAGTTTTGCTTTTCCCTCACTTCCTAAGCCCTGCGATACACAGGTTTAACTTTTAACACACTTTTCCAAAGCCAGTTAAGCTGACACACGCATTTTCAGAAGTTATTTAGTGCCATGGAAGCAGCCAGCTTCCTGCAGCATGAGGCTACAGTTGCCTGTTGGGTTGTGGGGGTTCAGGCACAGGGGCTCCTGGCCCACCCTGTCTGCATGCACAGCTATGGGAGTTGTTCCCACTTTTCCTGCTGCAGCACAGAGCACTGCCTACACATCTATCCGGGTGTTTCCCAGGCAGTTTTTGTAATAAAGGGCACAGCTTCAGCTCCAGGTGGTTCCAGCTTCTGTCTGAGCACTGCAGCCAGAAGCTGAAGGAGGTTTGGGATGCCAGAGGAGAACAGCAAAGCAAAGGCAACATTTTGGAAGCACCCACCTCTGAGGGAAAAGACTGAGCCCTTCAAAGGGGGAAAGTTCAGTCCAGCCAAGGATTTGAGTACCCAAATCTGCCACTTGCTAACACCTCCCAAACAGAACATGGCTCTGGGCTTCCCACAGATCTCAGCAATGGGATGGCTGCTGCAGCCCCTCACTCCACTTGCAGAGTGAGGAGTGCTAAAAATGCAAGATTGACTTGGTTTTGAATGGTTTATTTCTGCTGGGAGGTGCCAGCAGGGTCCAGGGATGCTGGAGAACATGGGAACCCAAACCCTGTGCCTCTCTGCAGGCAGAAGGATGGGGCAGCCACCTCCTGTTACCTTGTTCCTGAAAGTTTTACTCAGATGCCAAGTCTCTCCACCCTTCTCCCAAGACTCACATGACTGTGCAGCAGCTGCTCTGGCCAGCAGGAAGGAGGGATTTTTGGAAAGCCCCCGAGGAATGGCTGTATCCTTGTGCTCCACAAAGTCTCACTTTCCCTCCCACCAGCTGCCTGAACAGGCTTTGTCAAAACAAAACATCTGGATGCCCAACACAGGGTGGAATTCCACCCCTTGGAAATGCAGCACCAAGCCCTGTTGCCTCAGGGCTGCAAATGCTGGATTCCAAAGGTTTGGAGAAGCCCTAGAGAAGGTGCAGTGCAGGGACAGTGAGTCCCCTGGCTGCTGGTTAAACCCAGAGGGGCCAGAGGGGGAAGAGGGTGATGTGATGGGGTGGCTTTGCCCTGCAGTGACTCTCCAGGTCAGAACCGGTGCCGGGGCTGAGGGCCAAAGTGCATAGGCAAGTTGGGCTCCAGCTGCACGTTGATCTGGGGAAAGTCAAAGTTCACCCTCATGTTGGGCAGTGGGGGCACGTAGGGAGCGGGGATGGGGCCGATGTTGAGGGGGATGTTGTTGTACATGGGCCGGACGGGAGGCAGCGGGAAGGGCGGGTGCACGAAGGGGTACGGGGGCATCCGGGGCTGATGGAAGTTCTGAGGGACAGGTCTGGGGATTACTTCAATCCTCTGGATCTTCTCCACGGGCTTTTCCACGGGAGGGCCGATCCGCTTGAAGCTGTTCTCTGCAGAGGGAGGAGAGCAAAGAACCAGTCACCCCACAAACCAAACTCCCCAGGCTCCAAGGTCTGACATTTGCCATTGGCCCTTCCATCCCCAGCACATTCCAGAGCCTGCTGCTCCCCACAGCATCACTGCTTACCCTTCCCTTGCTCCAGGTGCCACGGAGCACAGCACCAGCTTTCCAGGCTGGCTGCTTTATCAATGCCACCCCACAAAGGGGGAACATCCCCTTCTCCCGGGATGTGGGGCAGCCCCTGTGCCCCCCACAACACAGCACAGAGGATTTGCTGCCCTTCAGCTACTTTGCCAAGTGGAAGTGGAGAGGGGACAGGTCTGTGCACCCAGGACACCTGGTGCCACATGAGAGCTGGACACAAGCCTTGTGCCTGCCCACAGTCCCAGCAAAAGTCTGCAGGCAACAGCACTTTAAAGTTACATGGGTTTCTGGGAGGAACAGAAGCCAGTGAAGACACAGAGACTTGTCAGCAGCTGGGAACCCTATGTTGTCCCATTATCCTCAGTCTGATCCCAAAGCACAGCTACAGACTGAGACTTACCTCCATTCTTCTTCCTTTGCTCCTCTTCAGCCTCCTTCTGAATCTCCTGGATTATCTTCTCATCGTCTTCCTGGAAATCAGAGGAATACCCAAAGTCAGTGGGATAATTCCTGCTGCAGCAGCCTTCTGTTCTCTCAATGCTGCTTTTCTTTTCAGCACAGGGAAAACAGAAAAGGGTGAATTTGGCTGAATTGCCCTCGTTTGGGGCTGGCCCAGGTCTAGCCAAAAGCAAGGCTGCGACGGGGGAACTGCAGCACAAATAACCTGCACTCTATGGAGTATGACCAAGAGGCTTGGATCAGCTTTCCAAGGAGATCAGCACTAAAATTCATTGACTTGATGGAAACCAGAGAACTGCAACCCAGTTCCACCCCTCTGAAGAGCTGTTAATCTTTTAAATGGCAATAGTCTATTAAATATTTACATTATACTAGCACTTGTAGAGTTTTTGGCCCAACAGCTGGAATTAACACAACTTAAATCCTGGCTCTAGTAGCTAAATGGTGCCATTTAGATCTTATCTGTAACTCTTAGAAGGGCATAAATCGCAATATGTTTCTTTAATGTCTGTCTGGAGGTTATAGCAAGAATATTCAGAGCTGCTGCTGAGAACACAAGGACAAGCCAGAAATTGAAATTGTCCTTCTGCCTCTCATCAGCCTCTGTTCTCTCGACGCAAAGGAGCATCGGTGAGATCAAACGGCGCGGTGAGGCCTCGGGTGAGATTCTGCACTGCACCACACAAAAAACAGCTCTCAGGGTCACAGAGCCCACAGCTCTGAGGACAGAACTCCCTCCCAGTGCCAGGCACTGCCATATGTGCAGCGATGGCAGCGAGGTCCTGCCGGTCCCTGCAGGGCTGAGCTGCTGCTGCTCCGTGTCCCTCAGGGTGAAACCCTACCTGGCGCTTTCAGAGAGAGCAGCCAAACCTCCTGGAACGTGTCTGATCCTTGGTGCTGGTTATTAGGGAGGGAAGGTCGAGAACAGGAGCTGTTGGGTGACACATAACATCAGGCACTCTGTGCTCCTGCACCCAAAGGAGCGTTTGGTTTGCTCCTGCAAGGGGAACAGCAGAGTACCCAAGAACCCCACAAGGCACAAGGCTCTGCTCTGTTTGATTCATCCTAATTTCAGTACTGCCAAAGCACACAAATTTCATCCTGAACGCTCTCAACATGTAAAATATCCTGTATTTTGAAGAGTGCTCTGGAACTAAATTCAAAATATGCTTCATGTGTGCAGCTATGTTGATATTATTTTAAGCTTCCCAGTTCTCATCTCACAGTCCTGCACGTGTCCAGCAGCAATGCCTGGGAAGCTTGGGGAAAAGTCCCCTCCTCCACCACCAGATAAGGTTTCCCTGGGAGACTGCAGTTATCTTAATGTGCAGAAAGCAAAAAACTCAATACTTCCCTCCCTTTTATTATCCTGTGAGTCAATGGTTAAAATTAAGACTTTCCAGGACATGCCTTTTTTCTTTTCCAAGCAGGCTGCTTCCATGGACTGTTAATTACAGCCTATCTATCTCCATAAAAACTGCTGAAGAATAGCTCTTCTGAGCCTATAGGGAATGTCTAACTACCCCCCTTGTATCAGATTGTGATGTTCCCTGGCTGGAAAACCACCTGGGCATGTTCCACAGGCAACCAAACATCCCCTGCTCCTTTGCTGCCCCAGGAGTGCTCTCAAAGTGTTGCCCCAAAGCTTTAAGACTTCATTTTTTTTATTTCTCAGACTATCTTTTTGCAATGCTGTTGAAAATAGAGATAATCACCACTCACATTTTATTGCTACTTACTGAAAAAGATGTACTTGAAGGTGTTTTTGTTTTTTTTTTTAGTTATAAGTCATGAAATATATTTTAAGCTCAGCTGAGCAAGATCACCCTATCTCCTCTCCTCACACAAAGGTACAAACCTCACCTTAAAGCCTAAAAACATGCAGAAGTATCTTTTAACTTCAAAATAAAAAGCTTTTACTTTAGTCTAAGTCTGTGATTATGGAAGAAATTCTTTCCCATGAGGGTGGTGAGGCCCTGGCTCAGGTTGCTCAGAGAAGCTGTGGCTGCCCCATTCCTGAAGTGTCCAAGGCCAGGTTGGATGGCACTTGGAGCAACCTGGGCTAGTGGAAGGTGTCCCTGCCGATGGTAGAGGGGTGGAGATGATTTTTAAGGTCCCTTCCAACAAAAATCTACGATTAACCCTCTGAAATGGTGCTTTCCAGAGACACCACCACCCGTGATGCTGCAGTTCCAGTCAGCCCTGCACAAACCTGGAGAATCAGACACACCAAGAGCACAACTGCACATCCTCCTGCAGCAAAGGCTGCTCGACCCTCCCAGTTTAAACTGCAGCTGACCTCCTTCCTAATGGGGCTGGACACATCCATCTGCCCCAGGGCCAGGAGCCACCTGCACCCTCACCAGGGTGACGCTGCTTCAATTACTGCGGCTCCCAGAGCGCCACGGGAAACACGGAACAGCAAACCCCATCTGCCAGGCCTCCAAAACCACTCCTAACTCCCAAGGACAACATAAAACACACCCCCACAAATGCAACAGCCAGAGATCCCCACTTAACCCCTCTTGGGTTTCAGCTCACAGCACGCCCTGGGTGCAAAAAACCTGCCAGGAACAGACCTGGATCAGGATGATGAGTTCCTGACTAATTCTGCAAATTGCAGCAGAGGCACAACAAACCCCGTGCCCAAGAACAGAACTTATCAGCTCTGTTGCTTCTCTGCTGATAAAAGTGTATTTTCCCATTGGAAGGTTAAGAAGTGCTTACACTTAATCCCACATACCAAGCCTTGGCCTGGAACTTGTTTTTTTTTTTTTTTGCATCAGTATTTCTGAAAAACTGGTATCCATTAATATCAAAAGAACAAAAATACACTGCACCTTCCTACTTAAGAGGTTGACATTAAATTTGGCAAGTGATGAATACACAGCACAGTTCAATAACTGCAGTATTTAGGAAAGAGCCACATCCCCGATGGAACAAAAGAACTGATGATATGTAAACAGCAAGATAATTTTAGGGTGTTCCTGAAAGAAAGCTGATGCCACAAGTTCTGCTTAATACATATTGTGCGGGTTAGAATTAAAAAAAAAAAAGTCTCAGTGCTATTTTAGTGAATTTTGCAAAACACCTCTAATTCTTTGGAAGCAAAGGTTTTTTTTTGATTCCACAGTAATTAGAGAGAGATGACAGATTCATCGAAGGGTGAAGCACCCACACCAAAAATTAAGATTTCATTAGCACACTTATGGCTGGTTTTGTGGTGAGAAACCATTTAACATCACATGAGGTGGAGGCTGCAGATTTCAAAAGCTCCTTGTGTCCGTTTTCCTGAGCAGGTTCATGCCCCTTAATAAAGGATTAGATTATAATTTTAATAGTCTGTTCACAGGCTGTGTGGACTGAGGGGATTCATCTTGTCAAGTTACCAGTCATCTTCCTGTCAGCTGCTTTGCCTACAGCAAGAAAAAAAAAAAGGGGGAAAGAAAGAAGAGAAAGAAAAAAGCAACCCCCCACCCCCTGAGGGAGTCTCAGCACTGGCCAGCCCATGTGTTTTTGGAGCAAGGATGTAACTTGGCTCTCCTGTGAGAGCAGAAATGCAGGCAATGCTCAGCACAGCCCTTCCCCACGCTCCGCTGCATCACGGGAGAAGGGAGGTGGCCAAGAGGAAAATGCAAAGGATCTCTGAGATGTATTCACCCTCTTTATCTGCAAACACTGCAGAAAACAAAAGTGCTTATTTAACAGCAGCTGTGTTTTCAAGAGGCAAAACAGGACTGAGCTTTGCCCCAGACTCACCGTCAGGATGTTCCGTGCAGGAGCCATCCCCAGTCCCAGAGCCAAAAAAAATAAACACTCATCCCTGGTCAGTGTGGGAGCCTGCCCTTGGATCCCCACCTGGGAAAGGATCTGGGCATGGAGGAGGCTTCTCCTTTCAGCCCTCTCCCATTGAATCCAGGGAATGCGGGAGCACGGAGCCAATCACAGCAGAACGGATGGCTCGGTCTGTGGATGGATTAGCTGAGGAGCCGGGCTGGGTTGCTAAGAGAGACACTTTTTCATGGCAGGGAGGCCTGTTACAACAATGGTGGTGCAGGGAAGCCTCATCCAGCACCCACACAGGGTCCTGCCACATGCAGAAAGAGCCCAAGGAGAAACAAGCTGCCCTTGGGAATGAGAAAATACAGCAGCAAAGGAGATAAAAGCTCAGCAAGTCACACAGAGACAACCTCCCCCCAAATAAAACCTCCTCTGCCCAGAACAAAAGTGCCAGCCAGGGAGCTTTTGAAAGCTCTGTTTTTATCTCCTGTGCTTCTCGTTATCTTTAATTATTAAGTGTCACAGGAAAGCGGCTGCCGCCTCCTGAAAGGAGGGAAAACAAGAGACCTGGTGACTATTTCTGGGCTGTGCAACCCCTCCCCTACTTTAGAAAGTGCTCCACCACCGCTGCCTCCCCCCTTCTGCCCCCTTCTACTGCTTTCTTTTTCCACGTACGTGTGGCCGCAGCCGTTACTAATAAACTTGAAATGATTTTTCGCGACAGAGGCTTCCAAAGGACTAAGGGGTTTTGTTTCAAATCATTCCCAGATCAGCTGCGGAGAGCCTGAGCAAGAACAGGCATCGGCTGTCTCCGGCGTGTTCCTCCATGCAGCAGGAAGCAGGGATAAAAGCAGGCTGTGTTGTAACTGGAACAGGGCATCCGCAGTGCTGCAGGAAAAGGGGGGCCGGGATGGGGACGAAGCACACGCTGGCGTTTAAGAAATGCAGAGTTATTTTAGCAACAGGCATTCCACATGGATGGCTTTCTGCGAATTCCCTGGATTAACCATATGCTTATGACCGAGGCATTTTACAGCAGTTAAAAAAAAAAAAAACCAACAAAAATCCACCACAAACCCCACATCCTAAATTTAGGGGAGCTTCCCCCCCCTTCCAAATCCTGAAGGCAGCGCCGTGCGCTTCATGCATTTCCTTAATGCATTTGAAGTTTTGCACAGTGTTCGCTCAGCATCATCTTTTTATGACACCAGAAGGAGGGATAATTGCAAACACCTCATGATGATTAGCCTTCTGCTTTGAACTTTAGCAATGGGCCTTCGGGAGGGTTTGGAGAGTTTACTGAAAACATCTTAAACTTTGAAGCCAAAAAAAAGCCTCTGTGCAACATTACTGATAGCCCAGAGATGAGTATTAAATTCAAAATGATACGTTCGAGAGCAGAACCTGGTTTACCAAAACAGCCAGAATGCATTAATCAAATTGCATCGCGGGATTTGTAAAAGCTGGATAAAATGCACACAGCAAGCTCAGGTTTGCCACAGATATTTAGAAATCAGGGCAAACACAGCCCCCGTGTCCCAGAGCCAGTTTATAGAATCATAGACTATCCTGAGCTGGAAGGGACCCATAAGGATCATCCAGTCCACCTCCTGGCCCTGCCCAGGTCACCCCAACAATCCCACCCTGTCCCTGAGAGCACTGTCCAAACGCTCCTTGAGCTCTGGCAGCCTTGGGGCCACGACCACTGTCCTGGGGAGCCTGTTCAGTGCCCAGGCACCCTCTGGGGGAAGAACCTTTTCCTAATATCCAACCTAACCCTCCCCTGACACAGGTTCGTGCTGTTCCCTTGAGTCACCAGAGAGCAGAGATCAGAGCTGCCCCTCTGCTGCCCCTCAGGAAGAAGCTGCAGACCCTGATGAGGTCTAACCTCAGCCTCCTCTTCTCCAACTGAACAGATCAAGTGACCTCACCTGCTCCTTGTATGGCCCCTCTAGACCTTTCCCCATCTTCATAGCTTTCCTTTGGATGCTTTCTAACAGCTTTATTCCCACTGCTCCTTCCCGAGCTTTGTCTCTGGCAATATTGCGTCAGCCCCTCCTGCAGCTCCCAGCAAGCCGAGCCAGAGCCCACATGGGCTGCAGGACAGGCACACGAGGAGTTTTGGCCAAGCAGCTTCCTGGGAAGAGCTCCTGGAACATGTTCACCTCCTACAGGGGCACAGGGCACCAATTAGCTCCAGAAGAAACGCAGGGATTAAACAATTCCTGCTGCCCACAGCCCGACTGCAGCTTGTCCCAGAGCCAGCAAATATTGCAGCGATACTCTTCAATCAGACTCCAGCCTGATTACAGCGTAGGGACAAGATTTTAACTAACCTTTAATTATGGGAAATGTTGAAGCTTCTGCTTTACTCTCTCAAGATCACTTGAGACAAAGACTAAGAGATGCCGTTCCTAGAGGACTGTCTTTAATTTGTTTTTAACCCAAGCTAATGAATAGGTTTTACTTATACTTTCACAAGAATCATTTCAGGCTCGGAAAACATTAAACATGTGGAAAAGAACAAGGGTTCCCCATTTTAAAGAAACCTGAATTTTGCTGTAAATAATAGAGAGCGAGACCCAAACCAGATCCTTCACAGGTGGACATCATCCCTGACAATGGACAGGACACTGCTGATGCAATGGTCTTTTGCTCTTTCAAATCCTCCAATTCCTTTCTCCTCTTCACACCCACCAGGATAACTCCTGTTTTCACATCCCATATGAGAGCACAGATCACCCAGGAAGGGCTGGGATGGTGTCACTAAGCCCCTTATGAAGGAGGAAAACACACACAGGTACCCACCACCATTTCAGCTTCAAGCCAGCAGTTGAGTCTCACGTTACTCTTTGCACTGCAGCAAGGACAGTCACCCAACTTCACCTCCCCAGCCCACCAGCGCTCTGTCATCCAAAAAATAATAAAAAAATACAAGGGCAGGCAGTGCCAGTCCTGTGCTGACAGCGGGAAATTTTTCTTTGCCACAACATCGGTTAATTAGAGAGCTGGAAAGGGCCTGGTGACAGTGGCCTCTTTGTGCTGCTTATTTATTTATTTATTTGAAAGTACAGTATGAGCTTTTTGAGGGGCCTCATGTTTTCTCTGGCTCTGAACAAATGCCATCACCCAGCACAATCACCAGCCTGACGGGAACAACGGATGACAGCGCTGCCGAACCCTGGATTCGCATCCTGGTGGAAAATGGGGAGCAGTGGGACAGGAATCCCAGAAGCACGTAACCAGGTGTTGGAAACGCTAGAGGGGTGCCTGGAAGGAGGTGTCTGTGTTGGTTTAACAGCTCACATTGACAGGATAATGCAGGGAATAAAAGCAGGCAAGCAGAGGACTAGGAAGTTTACGCTGGTTGAGACATGCTGGGAGATCCCCAAGAGCCTGCAGGTAGAAGGGAAGGATTTAGAGTGGCTTTTCCTTGGCACCATGCAGACACAGGATTGTGCACATCCCCTGCAGAGAGGGGGGCTGGGAGCAGCCTGGAAAGCTACAGAAGCCCGAGACAAAGAAACACTGGGAAAAAGGAAGCTCAGACAAGCCCAGGGAAGGCAGATCCACATTGTTGCTCTACAGCTTTGCTGAAATCAGGAAATTCAACTCCTGCTCCTACCAACATTCCTTCTAGATTTCTGGTATTGAAGACCTCTATTTACAGAGATGCTGCAGCAAGTTTTCCCATGTCTGTCACAGCTATGAGCTGTATTATGTTACTACAGCTTCCCTCACAGCTCTCTCCATGCTTCAGCTCTCCCTTTGCAGCTGTTCACAACAGCCCTGAGAACAGACTCAACTACAACTCCAGGTTCCCAGACAGCTTTCCAACGGGTCCATCTCTGTGATGGGACTCAGAACCAGCAGTCAGATGATCTGGGCACCAAAACCACAATTCCCTTTCCCTCCAGATGCCAAGCCATGCCAACACCATCTCAGCTGCAAAAGTAGGAATGAGTCCCAATAATCCCAATGCCAGCTATTGTGCCTGGAGCCAGCAGCTCCCCACCAGCTCTTTCCACAAGCCTCGCTCCCCCAAACAGTGCTCAGAGCACTTCCAGCCCTCATCTGACAGAAGCTGTTTTACCTAAAGCGACACAAGCTCCTTCCAAGCTGTGGTCAGATGTGACCCTGTGCTGATGCAGGACAGAGTGGTTTTTAGCTGCCTTTGGGAAGGGAAAAAAGTCGAGCTGGCTAAAACCAGCTGTTCTCCCCAGTGGAAGGCGCATATTTCAATGTGCCGGTGAGCAACGGTGATTGAAACTGGGGTGAGAATCATTCACAAAACCCCTTTGTTACTTACTGTGGGATCTGTCCAGAGGGAGCACTTGGCACAGTCCTGGCAGGGTGCCCCGGGGGAGCGGGGGTGCTGGCAGAAGTGGTCGTAGCCGTTGATGGCAGCCCGGCAGAGGTAGCACATCTGGGCGCCGCAGCGGCACGACATGCGGTTGCAGCCCTCGGACTTAATCAGGCCGGTCCCACACTTGTGGCATTTCCTAATCCGGGCAGCTGTCATCTTCTCTTCTCTGCAGGAGGAGGGAGAAGAGTTACCAAAGGGGTGTTTGACTCACCAGCCTGTGGTACAACTACTGTTACGCTGCCCCAGTGATGCTTTAGCCCCCTCCTCTTTCCTCCTACACCATCCCCACACTCCACCGCTGTCCCAAAGAGGTCCGGGCTCAGCTCCACTTGGAGACAGCCCACGACAACTGAAGAACAAAATAAGTGGAAAAAAAAGTCAATCACTGGCTGCATGCTGCAGCCCTGATCCTGGTTTCCATGAGAGCCAAAGCACCAGGCTCTGGTTTGGGAGGAATTGGAGCGGCAAGTTCAAGGGCCAAAGGGCACGTGGATGCTTGACTTGGCTGCGGAGAAATACAGCCAGGGAGATAAAGTTCAGGAAAAGCAAACCCTTGGCTGTCACCTCTAGCTGGTTTTATGTTGCTCTGGCTACAAGTTGCCACGACCATACATTCTTTTCCAAGCCTGGCTGCTACACTCCAGATTTATTTGGTTTTTTTGTTAAATTTAAATCAGGAAGTGAAAAATAGTCACATCTTTCCCCACAGAGTCTCGGCTTTCCCTCTTCTCCTAAGATTTTCCAGAAAATTGGAAAATTGCTGTTTTAGGTTTAAGAGATGGGTTCACTCTAAACAGAGCACAAGTGGGAATCCAGGACAAAGCACAGTCCCTGTTCCCAAGGGACACTCTGGCAGCGACACGCGCTCCAGCACAGGCTCAGCTCGCAGCAATACTATTTTGGCACAGAAATGGAAGAAAGCCTTGGTCATTTAATTAAAAGACTTAAGAATATATATTATCATCCTAAGGGCCAATTTCCTAACCGCTGGAGATCACGTTACGCTTTAATTCACAACCTAGAAGTGAAATTTGATGACAGAAGAGCAAAGACAGTGTGTTTTCATGGAGGGAAGCACAGTTCTGTGCTGGCCTGGCAGTGGGGAAGGATCATCCTTAGCCAGGCATCTCCACCCAGCTACTTCAGCTACTTGGGAGATGGCAGGGAGGTGTTTTTGAGGATCACAGCCCCACAAACTGCTCCAGCAGCACAACCAGAGGAGTAGGGAGTGGTGAGGTGGGAACTTCCCTGCTTTGCAGCCACCCAAAGCTCCCGCACAGTTATACCCAGCATGACCTGCACTTGGGCATTTGGAGATGTGCTAAGAATAGAGACAAAAAACCCAACTTGAGACTGACTTTCCTCCAAGCTGCAGCTGCTCTTCCCTCCTCTACTCAACAGGATGCTGTCGATGCAGATTTTTTTTTTGGAAACTTTGAGCAAGGCAGGAAGTTTGGCCTGAGCTCCAGCTGTGCTTCCCTTTCCTTATGCAGGGCTTCAAAAGGAAGTTTTTATTGTATCAGACAGTAGACTCATCTATGCACAGCAACATTCTGCTAAAGGTTTTGAAACCTGTATGTTTTTCCTTATTAGGGACACGACAACTCGTTCCTCCTCCCTCTCACCCCTCTTTCTTACAGGGAAAGGAGTGGCAGAGAAAAGAAGTGCTATCAAATCTGTAAAGATTTTATTCTGAATTAGGGACTGAGGGATGAGCAAGCAACAGTCATTCAAATCCCATTCAAAACCTCAACTCAGGCCAGACACACTAAATCAGAGGAAAGGATTAGGCAATGTGGGCAAGCCCCACTTGGCTGCACCAGACGTGTAACTCCATGGATGAACCTTCCCTTATTTCCTAAAGGCAGAGGATTTTGTCATTTATTGTAGCAACAAGAGAAATTAAACTGAAAAGAATTCACGGAAACACTCAGAATTGACACCTGCCCATTTCAAAATGTGACTCTCTTCTGTAACAATTCCGACAAACTGGTTAGAAACAGGGACAAGGTTCTGCAAGAAAACACATCCTCTCTCACAAAGCAGCAGCTGAGCAAACAGTGCAGGTCTCCACTCCAGATTTTCAAAGGGTAATAACGATTTACTGTGACTCAATAGCTTCTTTGCCTCTGTGCAACACCTCCCTTCTCCCCCCAGCAATGCCAATGGGGGTTTCTCACCTCCAAGCAGGACCAGGTGCCAGCCTGGAGACACCGGGGCAGCCAGAGGAGCAGGCTGGGCTGGTGACAACTTTCCCACATTCTCGAATTACCAGCTGGATCTGCTGCCAAGTATCTTTCACAGACAGAAATCCCATCCTGGGAGCCGTCTGACCCCTCAGCTCTGACATCCCCAGGACCCCTCTGGTGGAAGGCAGTGACAGCCAGCAGAAATTGAGGGTCACGAGGGCAGTGGGGGGTCTCGCCCCCTCCACACCATTGCCCAGTGTACTCCGATTACCGGTTCATCCACACTCCTGTTCTTCCCTGGTTATGGAGTTCACTTACATGGATGTCCTGTATTTGATGTCATCCTTCTCAGCCAGCTGCTCACAGGTGAGGTTCATGTGCTCCTTCCACAGCCCCTGGCACTTCCGGCACGTTTCCTGAGGAGGATAACAAACATTAAGGGAAGAAAAGACCCAGCACACCACTAACAGCACCAGGAACTGGAAGAATTCCCATCTCTTCCCCCACCAAGCTGCAGGTTCTCAGCTGAGGATGGGGCTGGCAGTATGGTACAGAGGTCTGCAGGTCTGTCCTCTGCTGAAGACCAAAGTCCATAAATAATTGGAGCCAAGGGACAAGGCACAAGAAAATGGATACAAAATTAATCCATAAATCCTAGTTCACCTAAAACTCTTGGGATAGCTACCAGGTTCACTGGTTATATCCCACAGGAGACTGCAGAGGTGAAAATGTGGTGCCTAAAGTACATCAAGTTCATCTGTTTCCTGACCAAGAACCTCCTTCATATAAAGGGCTTTTAGTTCTGTAGGCGATGGAAACCTTGCAGCTGCATCAAAAACTGTGCTTCACCAGGCATAAAAGCAAATATATACATATATAAAAAAACGTTTTGTAAAACCTCACAAAATAAAGTTAAAGCAGTTTACATGATTAAACAGCTTAAAAAGGCAGAACACGGAAAAACATCCATAAAACAGAGATGAAATATGAACAAATATTTACAAATTTAACCAGAATAGCTGAACTATACAAGTGACTGAGCTCTCTTGTTCTTGCAAACTCTTAAGCAACAAGGCTCTAATACAGGACTGGTAAAGCTGCATGGAGCAGGATTGCTGTGGAGGCACAACTGGCATGGGAGCTTGGACCAACACTGGGGACAGAGCTGATTTTTTGGCTGGCTAGCCAAAGAAAACATAATTTTGTTTTGGGCCAAACAAGAGATTTTTCCTTTAATTTGAGGAGGATTAAAAAACATCCAGATCAAACTTGAAAAAAATACATGTTTCACAATCCAACTGTTTCATCTCCAGGATGGCTGGGGCTCAGGCTCTCAGATCCAACTTTCCCCCTGGCAGGAAAACCCATATGGCTGTGCAGCATCCTCTTCCCCTGCACACCAAAGAAGGTCCTAAAAGAGCTTTGCCCAGCCCTGGTCTCACTATCAGCAAAAGACGACGACTGCAGAGACAGATCTTATTTGATTGCATTGCCTTAATTTTATTTTAATGAAGAAATTGGACGTTTATATGAGACACGATAGAAGGAACTGCTTCAAGACACACGTAGGCAGCAACGCTCTTTTGATCGCGAATCAGACAAACAGGATGAAGGCCAAAGCTTCCAAGGAAGCCACCCCAGGAGGGGGGAGTGTGAAATGTGGACTTGTTTGTATCTGTGCTCGCTGGGAGATGCCCAACAGCTCGTGCTTTCATCTGGAGAATGAAAGGCTCCTCGTCTGAGCTGGACATGTTTGCAGACTGCGGGGTAAGGGCTGGAGCAAGAGCAGAGCCAAGTGTATGACTGGGTGTCCCAAAAGCTTGGCGGAGGATTTTGTGATCACTCACCTTGCAAATGCACTCCTTGGCAGGCAGGCCCTGGTTTTAAGGGGCAGTAAATACCTTGGTTCTACTGATCCTCATGAATCATTCATCACACCCTGTATTTTCCTGCTAAAGCTGTTAAAACAGGCACCATTTTGTGTGCATTTTTGGCAGCCCACATCTGGCTGTTGGAAGCATTGGAGGATCAGACTTGGAGCTGCTCACATACCTCGATGAGGACCCACCTTCCCCCTTTATTCCCAACACCTGGCCACATGCCATTCCAAGATCAAAAGTGCCTCATGGTGGTTTTTTACGTACACCAAGGGTTAAAAACAGCCTTTGGAGCCGTGTTATACAGAACTGCTTTCACACGCCAGCAACAGAGATTTAACAGCTTTTTGCCAGGAGGGTTGGCACACTTTCCAGCCAGGAGCCTGCTATTCCCAATTACTTAACTCCAGGAGCCTCCTCTGCTGCCGAATTAGAAACTATGCCCTTCTGAAGCAGATGGTGCCGCTTAGACCTTCGTCCCGAGTCATTCCCCTTGCCTCTTCTTACTGCCTCCAGCCTGGCAGCTACTGGAAACAACGTTCTCCCTGGAGCCCAGGCTGCTGTTGTTTGCCAAACAGTTGTCTCCTGCACTCAGGAAAAGGCATTTCTGTGCACGGCCATGGAGATTCCTGGGATGGCACGACGGGAGGTATCCGGTTCTCCGTGTGACTGCAGCACAGTGGGTCCATCACAGCTGTGCACATTTCTGGGATCCCTCCCAAGCCGTGTTGTCCTCGAGGAGCTGCAAACCCACAGGCAGTTCTGCCTGTGCCAGTGCACCCCGTGCAGGGGATGTTCCTGTGGCTTCCAGACTCCCGAGTATCACCTGGTGCTGCCTCTGACCGTGCCACATCCTCTCCAGAACACAAGCAGGGGAATATGGACCATTCACGTGTCATTAGCAGAACCTGATGCAACTTCTCCCTTTGCCCAAGACAATGGCACATCGTTGGTGGTTACAGGAGCTCGTGTTGGACCCCTTCACACAGAACTGGGAGGGAGCCCATGGTTCAGACAACAGCAACTGCTCCAGTGCCGGAACTGAGGCCACAGCCCTCACCCAAGAAAAGTGACTTTGATTAATTTTTACTGAGTCAAATCCAACCCACTTGACTGATGAGGGTTTTGCACATCTCACACGATGACAATTCCAAACTCTACAATTTCCACAATGGGTGCTTGTATTTTAGAATCAGTTTTTTGTTTGATAATGGAACATACTCGGCCATTACCATATTAATTAACCTAAACACACAGTAGAATAGCTGATTTTTTGCAACCAGTCTAGGTTATTTCCATGGGAAGAGCAGCACTTGGCACTAAGACTGGCTACAGCAATATCAGGCACCACCTAAACCCACACAAAGAGGGAACAAGTCCTTCCCAGCCCTGAAATCTACTCCAAGTGTAGCAGACAAAAGGCAGGTCAGTCCACCAAAAAAAAAAAAGTCCTTCCCAACTTTTCTGGCACTTGGTCCCTTTCTGGCACCCTGTTTTATTCATGTAGGGGTACCTGAGTTTTAGTTTTAACAGCACTTCAGCTAAATGCATGGTTTCTGGATGGTGAGAATTCCATGTGTTCTCCTGCCTTCCCCCATGCCACTCCTTGCAGGCAGGGACAGCCAACCCAGCTCCCAGCTTCCCCACGAGGGAAGTTTGCAGAAGCCTTGGCATTGGGAAACAGCTCCAAACCAGGCACGGATACGGGAGATTAAGTATTTGCTGCCTGTTACATCTGCCCGAGCTTGGCAGGCAGCCTGGGACAGCCCATTAATGCGCCGGCCAAGGAGGGGAGGATGTGATGGAGAGGGTGTTTAATCGCACCCTGTAATCTCCTCACTGTACATCTGTTGGGGGTAGTGGCTCTGCTTCCTCCCCCCTGGCTGCCAGGAAGCAGTCAGGATTAACACAAACATGTTTGGGTTCAGGAGGATCCTTTGTTCCCAGGGTCAGTGGTGTTTCTGTGCTCAGGGCCAGCCTGGTTAAGGGTGGTCACTTGGCTTTTAGCACCACAACCCTTAAACGCCCTTGTCAGTTGTCCCAGCACCTAAAAGTGGTAGCAAGGAAGTGTTTTATGCAAACCTACCACCTTCCTTTCTCAGCACTTCCAATGGATGCTACAGTTTTAAGCACAGCCTAAACTTTTTTTCTTCCAATCTATCATCAACTAAAAACGGACCTCACCAAGGTCCAGCCCACAGATCAGGAGGTGAAAAAAAACCCCAAACTCCAAGGAATCAACTTCTCCTTGCCAGTCTCCACGCCCTCTTGGCCACAGTCAGGCTGTTGTATGCACTGCTGGCAACTGTAGATGCAGCAGCTTTTCCTGATTGCAACCCAAACAAATGCCACATGGACAGAAACATCAGATGATACGCACGGATCCCAGCCCGACTGCCCACGGCATTCCCGCCTGTGCCGTAGGAGTTTACACGAAGCCATTTACTGACTGAGCAAAACGCAAAGGGGGTGGGGGAAGCTCAACTTAAACAACAACAGGCGATGGACCCGGCTGTCGGCACCGCCCTCCGCTCCCAGTGGTGGCTCTGAGCCGGGTCCAGCGCTTCCCTCAGCTTTCCATATGTTGGTTAATTAAATCCTTGTGCTGCTGCTGCGATTCCCTGCATCCCCCAGGAAGGGTGAGGTGCTCACTCCAGTGGTCTCTGCCGGTTGCACACATGGGGATGTTTGCTGGGAGGGAGGTAAAACGCCCTGTGAAACCTTAGGATGGAGCCCCAGTGATTGATTCGCTGCTTCCTCCTGCTCTCGGACACACAATAGCACAGGCCAACCTCAAACAGGCCCAGTTTTACCCAAAAGCAGATGTGAACGCAAGTGTCTCAGAACAGCACCTCAGGGCCATTCTGTACTGCGCTCGTTTAATTAAAGAGCTGCGATTCCCAACCAGATGAGTTAATGGGAAAACAAAGAACCACACAGCCTTCCTCCCTACAAGGTCTCGCTGCCCACAAAGCTGCACAGACCTTAACTAAAAATGGATGCAAAAGTAGCTAAATGAATACAACCTTTAAGCATGGATAAGCTCTCATGAACACACTCCTTCAGGGCTGTTTCTGGGATTTCCTACATGTTAAGCTGGGATAAAGAGACTGTAATCCAGCCCAAGACAATCCGTTTGGGTGAGAGACCCCTCTTTAGGGAGTATGAACATCCAGCATGGGGAGGTGGGACCCCAGTGCAGAGAGAGCTCCTTCCAGCACCAATATTCCGGTGGGAATATTCCGGTCCCGGAGCTGCCAGCAGGTACCAACCCCAAACACACAAAATCCAGGCAGTGTGGAGAAATGAACGCCGTGCCTTGGATGGGTGATGGGGTGAGGAGCAAGGGGCTGGGAGGGTGTCTGTGGTGCCAGTGGGTGTGTTTCTGCTCCCCCGGGAGCTCGGCTGTTCCCCGGACAGCGCTGCCGCTCAGCGGCGGCCGCTCACACCACAGGGACAGGCAGGAGGAGGAGGAGGAGGCAGCAGCCAAGAGAAGCCCGGGAAAAACTGAGGTTTCCTCTCCTGAGCACGGTTTGTTCTGCGAGGGGAGAGGTTGCCGGGAGAAATAAAGCAGAGGCACAAGCTCGGACTAGGCTGTAAAAACGCTCCAGGGTGTAAAAACAGAGACCTAAGAGTGACTGAGAGTTAAAAGCTTGATAAAGAAAATATGCATTTTTATCCAACACCACCGAGAACCATAAAATAGAATCATTAAGGTTGGAAAAGACCTCCAAGATCAGAGTCCAACCTTTAAAAAGGTTGGTTTGAGCTTTTATATCAAGCCCCCTTACCAAACATTATGAGTCCAAGGAACGCCTCCTGTTTTGCCTGCTCTTGTTAAATTAAGCATACTGTACTCCCTCCCCATCTCTAAGACACTGGGGATACTCAGTGCCCTTTTCCTTTCAGAAAAGTGCTGGCAGGCTGGTTCCCACGAAGTTTTGGATCATTTGTGTTCAAATCAGACAACCAGAAATATGTGGTAACTCCCACCTCTTGCCTAAGTCAGTAGGACTATCTCATATCTGTAATTCAGAAGTTCCTGGAACACACAGACCAAACCACAGCAAGCTTTTCCTCTCCCCAGAGCTTGACTTTAAATGGCCAGATCAGCAGCTGGTTTGGGTGAAGTGGTTAGAGACCTATGGAGCAAAAATATCTGCAGCTTCATGCAAGAAGTGCTGCTCAGCACCAGCATGACCCTGGAGCTGGTCAGAGGTGGAAATGGTGCTAGCAAGAAATTGCTCGCTCATCGCACACTCAGAGTACAAAAAACCCAGCTCTTTCACTGAGAAAGATCATGATTTAATTTCAACTTGTACAAAACGAAGGCTTTTTCATTATTTGAGTTGTTTAAAAAGAAGTATCTTTGTTTCAAAGCTACTTTCTCTCAAGCTCCAGGGGTGTGAGGAATACATCAAAAGGTATTTGCATCACACATCCATCACAGCAGGATCCCTTCCCCTGAGCTGAGGAACAAGTGTTTCTCACAAGGATAAGCTCTCCCTCCCAAAATTACATTTTTTCAGAAGCTGAGCAGGTTGGGATCACACACAGCATCTCTCCAGCTCAGCTCACTGGGAAGTTTAGTGTATGGATTGGCTTTGTGACCTACCCAGAGGTGGTAACCCACCAACCTGAATCCACTTGCACTGCAAGTAGAGGAAACCACTGCTTGGCCACTTTATAAAGACAGGTTAAATCTAGCCTGGGACCTCACACTGAAGATGTTGGCTCCATCACTATACCTGAGGTCATATCACTCCTTCCCAGGGAAAAAGTTAAGAGAAACTCGGCACATGCTCCTGGAAACGCATCTGTAATTGTCAAACACAGCTTTGAGATCTGTTGGACTGATTGCAGATAACAGTTACTGCCTTCCCAGCCAAGGTAAATAATTAAATACCAGCAGAGGAGTTCAAAGCCTCAGCAGCTGCCCCTCCTGCTCTCCCCCAGTGCAGATTCCCCTGCCCCATTCAGCAGAGATCCAGGAGGTTATCCATGTAATCCTCTACACAATCTCACACAAAAACGGGATGCTGCTTCCAATAGCTGGAACTCAAGTGATGAAATCTAGCAAGGCTAAATATCTGTGGAGCTGGTGGAAACAATAGAGACCTTGGGAGAGGAACAGACTTAGATTTCAAGACAAGCAGCTTGATTTTTAAAGGATAAGTCCAGGAGGGTCACTCCAGGGGTTGCACCCAAGGATGCCAAGAAGGTTAATAAGGCTAACCAAAGCAAGGTATCTTATTTGCAGAGGTACCTGCTAACGATGCATTGTGAGACTTGAGAGGAGGAACAATTACTGAAGTTAATTTTGAAACTTCCCTCTTGCACCACCACATGATAAACAAATCCCTCCATCACCCCCGCCCCAGACACAAATCCCTACCCAGGGCTTTGGGTGGCAGGAACTGGAGAGAGCCTCCTCCAGATCTGTCCTGTTTTTTGATAGTTCCCCTGCAGTCTCCCAGATTTTGTTTTATCACAAAAGGATCAGCTCAAGGAGCTCTATTACAGGTGTCCTCTCCTCCATCAACAGTTGCGTGGAGACCCAGGTTTATGTAACACACCTACAAACCACTTTTAAGGAGCCTCTGCAATATGGCAATTTTGATGGTAATTTAGCAGCATTAACCCACTTCACTTTCAATTTAAAGCCTTTTTAACTGTACTCTCTACCTACAGCAAAAGTTCACACTCCAGGTCATCGTAACACCAGCAAGGGATGGGAAAAGGTGAACTGAGCAAGAGCAATGCTGGTAATTAGCTTTGGTCTAGGTACAAATCCACCCTCAGAAACTGGGCAAAGCACAGCTTGCTCTGCCAGGGAAATTAAAGCCAAACGAGGGGTAGTGTTCCTAACTTTAAACTGGTCAGAGTAAACCAAAAACAAATAAAGTGTTGGAGGATGAGCAAAGATCAAGAAAATAGAAAGCAAACTGATATCTGGCCTCCTTGAAATCTCGAAATTCAGATGATTTCTTGCTTTAGCGCCTGTGTGGTACAGGGTCACCTCTCACCTGCTGCTCCCCACACAAGCTCTGTGCAAACAGGGCAGATTTGCACTCCTGAGCTGAGCCACACAGCAGCCAGCCCTGAAAGTACAGTATTTATAGCAACAGTATTTACAGCAGAGCAGTGAAATTGGCCCTGTGAACTGCTCACCTCCACCTTCACCAGTGTGACACTGACTCATCTGTGGCTCATTCACTTTGCTAAAATAAAGCAGTGGTGAAACCAGAGCCCCTGGCCTGCCCAGCAGCTGCTGAAACTTCTAAAAAGGCAAAAGCACCGAACAGTGCAGTGTGATAGAAGAGCTCACCCCAAAGCTCCAGTGTAGACGTGCACTGGATTTCTTCTTGCATCACAAAAACTGTTCAATGCCTGTTCAAAATAGTAACAACAACACTAATAACAATAAAAGATATCAAGTAAATGGGTATACACCAAAATAAAACAAAGTGCTGAAAACTAAACAGGGAAACAGATGTGCTGGCAACTGATTCCTCTTTCAGAGCCCTTAGGTGATATTTCCATTCCCTCCTGTACCTAAAGCACCCACCAGCTGGGCCTGGGTTTCTGTTTGGTGCAGAAGTGGCAAAAAAACACCATCAAAACTGCAATTTGTGGGTGGTTTTTCAAGCCCTGCTAAGGCTGTTTGGTCCTGCATGATGCAATGTGCCTTCCCAAGGCTGCAGGGAGCAAAGGGACACTGGGAAGGACCCACCAGCCCCAGCAAGGAGCAGGGCAGAGGGGATACAGAGATCCAAGACCACTGAGCAAAGTGCCTGCTGACCCCGAGCCCAGCCTAATCTTGACCAAAGCCGATCAGCCGCCTTAACTCCTGCAGGAGGACAGGCAGGTTAATACAGCAGTGCTGCAATGTCCTGCCAAATGAGGGTAATTCAGGGCACATTTGTCTTCTACATCGAAGAATTGCTTAATCTGTAATTTAATTTTCAGTTAAGTCGCATAATCCCTTTCAATTCACCTTTTTTAATAGTCACAGAAAAATGCGGGGCTTGGAAACACTTTGGAATAAGAGAAAAACCATCTCAGATCTGCAGACATTGAAGCTAAACTGCGTTAGCAACTCCAGAGGGAGTCTTCTCCACCTACCCCAGCTCTGAACAACAGCTGGTAATGCAGCAAGACAAGCTCACTTCCACACAGCCACATGAGACCGGGCAAGAGGCAGCGAAAACGAGACCAAAAACAATGACTGCAACATTTGTGAGGTCCCAGGGTTGAGCAGAAGGGCCATCACAACAGAAGTGAGACAGGAAGAGCTGCAAGCCTTGGAGTTGTGAAACCCCAGAGTGAACAGTTCCCTTTCCGTTACACACACAAACACTGATCACAGACAGAGACCTGTTCCCCTCTCCCCGCCCTTGCTTCACAGAGCACTCGAGTTTAACTAAGCGTGCTGTTCAACCATTTGCATGGCATGACTTGTCTACAAACCAGAGCTGTTGCAAGCCTGTCATCTGTAAAAGCAGAAAAAAACCCCTCCAAAACCCCCCCAAAAAGCACAAGCCACCTTGTCTCCAGGGATCTGTCTGAGACCCAGTGGCCATTTCTCAAGTAACAACAGTCACTTCTGCCATGACCCAGCCACAACAGCAAAACAAGCCAGAATATTTTGTGTATTTCTGACATCAATTCAGTTTTGAGGGGAGAATCCTGGCTGGTTTAGGAGAAGGAAAGCCATCTTAACACCCAGGGCTGCCAAGGAATGCTGCTCCTGTTGCAGGACAGGGGTCCACTGGTCAGCTTTACTGCACACAGAGCATCTCCCTCCTCCTTCACTCGTTCAGTAAGAAAAAAATACAAGAACTGCAAGTATGGAGCGCTTTGGTATGGCTGGATGCAGGTAAGGATCAAGACTGGTGTTTTGGGATTACTTTATCCAAAGGGAGGACTATTAAATTATGCTGTACATGCAGGTCCTCCAAAAGGATTGGTATGACACCTTCAGAGGGGAATGAGCCATGGACAGAAACGCAGAGCGTGGGACACCAAAAGATTAAATCAACCATTCTGGCAGCACAAGTGAGACATTTAGAAACAGAGCAGTTCCAGCCATTTCCCCAGCCCCAGAGCCACTTCCAGATCCTGTTCTCGTTTTCCCGGGATGTCTATTGTAAAGACAAGGAGAGGAAGGAAAAAATAAAATGGTGTGATCACAAACACACCATCGTTAAAACAGAGTTGAAGAATACGCGGATGCTACTCAAAACCACTTCCAAAGTGCTTCCCCAGCACTGGGGAAGTGTTTAGCTCCTACTGACCAGCTGGTAACCCTGGGGAAGAGGCTTTCTGTGTCAGCAAACCCCACTGGTCTTCCCATAGTCAAGCACCAAGGAATGGAAATGCCTTTCCCCAGAAGAGAAGTCCCAACCTGCAACCGGACACTGTGATCTGGTGAGAGGTGGTTGGAATGAAACAGTCCTGGGAACATCACCACAGACTCTCCTAACCAGTTACTCTCTTTTTTTCCCCCCTTTTAATTTCAGAGCTGAAGTGCCACATTAGAACCAAAACTAAAGTGTCAGGCCAACAGGTTCTGCAGGAACCAAACATGAGCTGTACCACTTAAAAATGGAGCAGTTAAACCAAGTGCCAAACGAGCCATTTGCATTAACCTTGTGAAACAGGATATGAAGCACTTTGTAGCAAGAAACAGGAGACTGACTTTATTAGAAAAATACTTTTAAGGTTCAAATTCATCAAACCATTTGCAGCCAGGGATGATTTGTAAGACATTATTGGCTGACAAAGCTGGCTTTTGGCTTCCCAACACCATCAGCAATTACCACCCAGAGGAATATTACCTGTTCTCAGCTAATGAGTGCCACCAGTGCCAAGTGCCAGGCACAGAGACCACATTAACTGCTGCAGAAAATGGCTCTTCAGGGTCAAACTATTCCGAGACATCTGTAATAGGCCAAGACATTTTGCTTGGTGTAAAGGACCGAAGGTGATTGTAGAAAAGAAGTGTGTATTGTCCTCCTGTGCTTACCTAGAGTCAATCAGAGCTATCTAGACTCAATCAGACTCTGAAAACCACCTTGGGTTTGGACGAGATAAACTTCTCCCCATGAAATTAAGGGGAGTCACAATTCCTAATTGTCTTAAGCAACAAAACTAAAAACCTGTGGCACCCCTTGAACAAACCAACCCAGCACCTCCTGGTAGATGTTGTAACTTGGTTTATTTTAGCCTAGAATTTACTATGTCGCAAATCCCATCCCCACCCCCTGGGAGCTGGTCAGACCAGCCCCTTCCTCCTCCCCGACTTCTCGCTTCCACTTCTGACCCAGGATTTTATTGCAAAGGGAAACCAGGGTTATTGGCCATAAAAGGAAAAGACCCATCTGTCACATTTCTTCGGAGGGGAGTCAACAAGGAGGAACTTAGGGGACTTCCTTAAAACTCCGGAAACGCCAGAGGCCACAGCCATCCCCCCTTATAAGGATTAAAGGGTTTTTCTCCCGCTTCCGTCAGGGATGCACGCTTCCTTAAGGGATGCACGTGGGCACCAACACCAGACAGTGGAGGAGCACAGATGTCTCCTTTTGAAGGAAGACAAAAGGGGAGGGAAACAAAAAGAGATGGCAGCAAACAGGCAGAGTTGGGCAGCGTTCAGGGAGCTCTGTCCCGGGCTCCTGGGAGCCTCTGTGAGGGCAATGCAGATGCACGACGCACCCTTTGCCTTGGTGACCCAATATGCACCTTTCCACACAACCCTGCTTATGCTTCTGCCAGAAAACGATGCTTAACAGGCTGAAAATTTCATTTACATCAGGAATGCATTTGGCCTTTTAGTTACGGCGTGTTTATGTTTGCTTAACAAATCCCTGCGTTTCCTCCATCAGACATTATTCTGGATTGCTGACCTCAAATGCGGACACGCTCAATCCAAAAATACCAGGAGTCAGAAGTTATACAATCAGGAACGTTAACTTTTCCTTTTATTTTTTTTTTTTAATGAAAAAGTATTCTTCTTCCTTTACACCAATAACCACAGCCATGCTTAAACCCACTTGCACAAAGATGAAGGTGAGATGACCCTGCACTGAAAAACAAAATCGCTCGCTGGCTGCCATCAGCACACTGCCCCTTGCATTTCAGATGCATCAACAGCAAAAGCTGACAGGAAAATTTCACTTTTGTTTCACTTTCAGAATCACATCAAACAATACAGCAGTACTGGGTGGAAACCACAAACCTGATTATGAGTCCAGAAGTAAAAGTTAACCCTGTTTGTCAGGTCTTATTAGGGCAGATGATGTCAGCACAGCAGTGTCTGGGGAGAAAAGTCAGTGTAATGCTCACAGGACATCTTAAGATCCCAAGACATCATTTACTGTCGTTTTTTTTTGGGGGGAGTTTGCTATTATTGAGAAAACTACACAGTTGGAGCTTTATCATTTTAAAGAAAGTCAAAGAATCAGTGCTTTGTACTTGCAGCAGCTCCAGGTTTCTTCCTTACAGTGGTTCCCACATGCACGACTGGTGCAGCTCCCCTCCCCAGCACCAGCCTCTCAAACCAGAAGAGTTCCAGCCAGAAGGGAACCAGACAACACTGAAGATCTGCCTCCTTACCCTTTATCCCAAAGGAAACACTGCTCTGTCCCACACTTTAGGACAAGCTGCTTTACTCTGGGCATCTCCCAAAAGTCTCCCCTTGATCTCCAGGGAAAATCCCACTAGTAGAGCATCCAAGACCACTTCCAGTATTTATTGTGTATTTCATTTATCCATGTTCAGGTACATAAGCTCAGCCTCTGGTAACACATACTACAGACAGGTACCTTTGTGGGAGGGTTTGGTGTGGCAGGTTAGTTGCTGCCCAGCAGCCACAGTGAGCAGCTACTGAGACCCTCAACCCTCTTCCCCCTTTTTTAACATATAAACACTAGTGCTTGACTTCCCAGGAGCACAAGGAGGATATGCTATAACAGAAAACCCACAAAATCTTCACTTTTTGGTTTTGGCCACCAATCTAGAACCTCTCCCTTGGAAGAGCAGCTTTTTAGGAGAAGCATGAAAAACATCCTATCTTACACCAGGGTCTCGTTACAGGACAGGAAAAAGTCCCCCTCCCCAAGACACAATAAACCACCAAATTAAACAGGTCAGATAGGCATCACACAGCTTCAGGCTATAAGGTTTCTTTGGGTGTATTATTTGAAACACATTCTAATTAAATCAGATCTTCACTTCCTACTGTTTAGCTGATTGCAGGTCCCTGCTAAACCTGATGCTGATGTTCCCTTGCCAGCAAGTCAGTGGCCTGTGTTACTTGTCCCAACAACTTACAGCGCCAATTTATTTTATGAGGCAAGACCTTCATGCATCTTTCTCAGAGGAAAACAAAAAAAGGCATAAAAAAATCAGGTATGACACCTCATTTTACTGTTTTCTAATGCAACCCCCCACAAACTCTTTTTGACACAAGGCTCCTAAAAATAACACATCCTGAAAAAGTCCTGTTATTTTTATACAGTCACAAGAATCACTGGATTGCTTCTAATTATCCCATCCTTCCTTGGAATGTCTATTTGTGAGCAACAAGACACAACTGGCTGCGACACCAGTGGAATCATAACACATTTTGAATTACAGGCAACTGGGTAAGTTCAGTTTCTCCTCGTGAACAGTTTTGAGAGAACGACAGTTAAAAAAAGCCCGTTTTACTGCGGACTTTGGGGTCTGTGTTAAAAAAGTGCCAGGTCTAAACAGAAAACAGATCTTACACTGGCCATGACTGAAAACAAACCCAGTCTCTCACAGGGGTTCACAGTAGGATTAGAAACATTCCACCTAAACAGGATCAGCAGGGAGATTCCTAAAAAGCCCTTACAGCAGGACTAGTCTATGGGACTTCACTATCTTCCCTGTAAATACACCCTTACTGCCTCTGGCTTCCAGGGGACATTGACTACTCCAGACAGTGGTAACACAGAGGAATCTGCTCGGGGCTCATCAGAAACATAAATAGTTATCCATCTGCAACGTGCCTGACTGTACCAGACTGGCAACTGGATCTGCACTGGTAACCAGGCTATCAGTGCACAGTCCCAGTGTCTCCCATGGTGCAGTCAGCACTCAGCTATTACTGGCACTCATTACTGCACGTCCAAATATTTGCATGGAAAACTTGCCGGACGCTTACTCAGCGGAGGCCTGGCTCCTGCCTGGCCTTCTGAATGCTCCTCAACACCCCCAGGGGAAGAACAGTTCCAGAATTAGCACCTAGAGCCCCATGTTCTTCTAGCAAGCTGCATCTCTTAAGGCTGGAACTCACACCATCTTTCTGCTCTTATTTTACACTGTTTTTCCTCCTTCGGAAACGTGGTGCTTTTATCTGAAGAGTCATCCATTGCAATTTGTATTGTCATGGCAACACAACTCCCTCCCCTGCCCAAATCCATCCCCAGCCTCATTGTGTTCGTTACCAGACGGGCACACAGCACCCTGCATACAGATGAACCTCTCCTTGCATCTGTACTGACACAGTTCCTGCTATAGGGTTATGGTTGCAACAGGAGAAGGGGAAAAAAAAAAGTCTTACTAAAACAAATTTCCTCTGTTCAAAGAAAGATTTATTCGAGGTGTTTTTGTAGTACGGTACATTTTTGTCGTACTGATTAAAATTAAAAGACCAGGTTCATAATTAGTCTGAGCAGTGCAATAAAATAATAATAATATTTACAGCAGGCGTAAGAGGATTTTGCTAAGGCAGCTTGGACATGCTGACAGAGAAAAAGGGGAAGATCACTCCACAAAGGATCCCACTCAAGAACAGGGCTCTGGAGCCCTCTTATGGCAGCTTGCTCTCAGCTTCCTCAGAGCAGAATTCCATGTTTTCCTCACAGTATTATCTCTGTGTAGACAAGGATACAGTGCCGTTGAGATTGGGCGGGAAAGAACATGATCCACCTGCAAGACTAAGCTTTGATCCCACAAATGTGAAAAACGCACACTTCCAGCACCTTAAGTGATCCCTGAAGAGTGTGCAAGGACTGGACAACCCCCATGTTTAAAGGGGGACAGAAGACACTGAGACCAACCTCCTCCAGAGCTAAAGTGCTGCTCCAGCAATAGAAACACCTGAGGGGAGCTAAGGAAATGACCAAATCCACTGCTCCAGTGCCAACAACTGCTCCACAGGGATGTCAGGCTGCCCAGTGCCAGGCAGGAAAGGCCAGACTGGTTTCACACCAACCCTTTCTCCAGGTCAATAAGTTCTGATGGAGCCACAGAGCTCAGTTATGGACAGGTCCAAAATCTCTGTCCAGCAGCCACTCAGGGAGCACAGAGGGAGGAGGCAGTTCGCCTTTAGGAGGGAAAAGCACAGCTGCTTGGCTCCTAAGGGGTTACAGAGATTCAACAGCAGGGAAATATTTATGGAGAAAAGATGCTGAGCTGTGCATGTTTCCCAGGCTGGAGATGGTTTTAATTTACCTCTTGCAAAGGCTGTGATTATTTGCTGCTGGTTTTTGTTGAAAGCAACTATTCGAGGCTCACCTACTCCCTCTGGTGTCGCAGCTCTGCAGCTGAGCCAGAACAAAACACCCCCCAAACCCACACAAACTACAAAGAATCTTGCTTTTTTCCCCCCTTCTGGAAAAAAGGAAGCAGTATTTTAAGCATTAGTGATCACTGTGGCCTTGCCAGGCACAAAGCATTTTTTGACTATAGCACGCTAAGGACAGTACAGATATTTCATAGAGTTTAGAGTTAAAGCCAGAAAGTTTCCTTCTCTTTTCCAGTTCTCCCCTTTGGAGACTAGTCTCTGACTTTAGCAAAACTGCAGCATCCACCACACTTCCTCACTAGATTTCCCTCCACAGCAGCCCCCGAGTCCATGGTTCTGGTCAACACAGACATAAAAACTATGAGAAATTTTAAAACTAGGAAAGTATCCTCGGGATTACTAGAGGCAGGCACCCAATCCACCTGGGACTAGCTGTACCCTGGGGGAGGAATCTGTACCTCATCAGTCCTCTCATATCACTCCACAAATTCCAGAAACCTGCACAGCCCCACAGACAAAAGGGAACCAGTCTTCACCATGGTTAAAACTATCACCTCCCTTACCAGTGCTGCCTCCCCAGGATTTCCCAGATGCCACTTTGCTTTATGGCATGGCTCTTCTGCTTCCTTCTTGCAGCCTTAAGCTGCTTCTCCTCTGCTTTGTCTGTTTCTTCTCCTTTCATTCACTACTGAGCTGCCAATACAAGGGCAACTGAGACACAGGTTCTTATCCTCCCTTTTTCATCTGTAGCTGCTCCTCTCCCCATTCCCACCTGGGGGGTGCCCCTGCATCCATCAGCCCCTGCATCCATCCATCCCCCCCTGCACCATCAGCCCCACACCTTTTCCCCAAGCCAGCAGAAGTTTACCAGCCTGGCAGCATCCCTGAGCCCACGTGAGCAAGGTTTCCAAGCTCTCCTCATAAAGCATCTATCCCACTTCACATTTCCTGATTAATACATACCTTGAAGTGAACCATAAATATTTGCCTGGATTTTCTGTTAATCTTGCTCTGACATAGCTATTAGGATTACTGGAGTGCAGTCTGATAAGCAGTGGGGTGAGTGCTGGAGTGTTTTGGGAGATGACAGTAACACCTCGCTGTATTTCACTGATGTGGATGCCTTGGTGACCTGCACTAATCCACTTGGAAAATTACTATGAGAGAACGAAGAGTCTTGCAATACGAAGCAGGAGGTGGAGTGTTGCAAAGAGAAGTTTATTTCCAGACAAGTCTTTTCTAAATATACACATAAACGTCTGTATTCAACACTAAGGGGAGAGTCACAAACAGAAATGAGCAGAGAATAACCCAGAGCAGGACCTTCCTGCACACCCACATCCACGTGCACTGGTCCAGGAGGAGAAATCCAGGAGCCCTAGTTTATAACATGACCTTTCTCTCAGTATACATGTACTGAAATAACCACCCTCAGCCTGAACATTTAACAAACCACCACGCCAAAACAAAGGCTGTTTTGCAGAGTTCAGGCCAAAAAGCAGAGTTTTGGATGCAGTGATGACCTACAGCCCTTTTCACACAGATCTCTCGCTCCTGAATACCAAAATGGTGCTTAGTTTCTCCACAGGATCCTCAGGAGAGCGTTACCTACCGAGTCCAGGCTCCCACTCCTTGCAGTCTGTCAGCCAGCCGTGTCTGTTCACACCTAGCCTGGCCAATCTAGCTGGATCACAGCTTGAAATCACAGGGCTACAGACTGTGATGATGTTACAGCAATAGACTTCAAGGCAGAATGAGCCAGAAGTGACCATTAAATAGCTAAAAGCATCTATTCCCTCTATCAAAAATTCTGTTTATAATTAAGTATAAAGTCTCCTCCTTCCTCCTTCTCAATCAAGATATCCAACTTGATCCAAAAGCTCCAAGATGACTCAAAGCATGGGTTTTCAGCCAGCTTTGCCTTTTAGACTTTTAATGCTAACTTATCATTATCTGTTACATTTAAAACATTACACACATCTCTGGAGGTGTACCCTGACAGACTCATCAAGTGATCTCATAACATTTCTCCTTAAAGACTTAGCTTTAACATCTTACTGTAAGGCAGATTTCTAGACTGCAGAGAATAATTTTAAACTTTTTTAAGGGTCTTCTGGCTTCCTGTCATACTTGACTAAGGATCAGAACAAAACACTTGGTGTCACTAATGCCATAATATAAATAAAATATGATCTTTGACTCTGTGTGCCCCACCATGCAAGTCCAAGGACTACAACAGCTTTCCTAGTGATTGGCATTGCTTGCTTTCACTTTTCCATAGTGATGTGAGGTACTTCAGAGGAACTATCCAGTCCAAATTTTTGGGATAGCACATCATCAGGCCCACAGACAGCGGCGAGAAGGTTCACTGACAACACAGAGAGGCTTTCCAGGCAGAAAGCAAACTGGAATAACACATGCAAACAAATCATGGGAATTTTGCATCTTCCTGACAAGCAGCTGTAATGATTCCATGTGGGAGACAAGTCAGAGGACTGTCAGAGGTCTGTTTTGGTACGGCTGTGCAGTTGCACAACTCATTACACACAACAACAGTCCACCCAATGTGTTGAGTAAATACCTCTCAGTTTTACATAGCCAAATCAGCCAGGTCAGCCTTTCCCCCACACCCTGCAGCTTCCCAGTGCCTTTGGGCTCCTCGGGGTCGGGGCTGTTTATCCAGTCTCACAGGCAATGAAAAAATTAAAGCACAGGCATACAGGAATGGCAGGAGTGTATGTGTATGTGCAGGCACACACACAGCACCCACACTAACTGCAACACTCATTTTGCATATACTTTCTGGGCACTGGTGATGACAGCTATCCCATTTCTTTAAAAAAAAACACAAAAACAATCCAAAGAATAATCCTTGATTTCAGAATAATAATTGATCGCTGTCTTAGCCATGGCAACTTGCCACCTCTAAACGGATGCAGGCGAAGCATAACATGTCTCTTATTCAGCAGCTACTTCATTCCCATTTACTTTCAGAGCTCACAGGAGGGAACAGAAAAGCCAACAGCTACAGCTAATGCCCAGCAGCTCTCTCCTGATCAGGCCATCTCATTGCTCACCCCGGCTCTGCTCGCAGCTGCACTGTGAGGCTGCCCCTCGCAGCGACAGAGATTGGAGCCGACTGCACTGTTACACACATGGCTGTGCACAGCCATCGCTTCCCAGGCACTGCCCTCTGCCACCAGTCGCCCACGCTGGGATGGAGAGAAATTAAAATCTGTGGTATAAGAGTCAGTTATCTCCTTACGGGGGTAAAGCACAAGGAAAGTAATTGCAAGCGTCACAGCAGTACGTGAGAGTTCGAGTTTCAGACAAGGAACCTGATCCAGGTGTTTGGTGAGTACTCAAGGCTTTGACCTGGCCTTTAGAAGATCCCCTACATTTCTCTGTATGATCATTGCTTTGCCTCATTTGTACACCTTGAGTTCATCACAGTGCTTGGATCAGGGGAAGCAAGTATGTCATTGAATGGTTTGGGTTGGAAGGGACCTTAAAGCTCATCTCATTCCAACCCCCTGCCATGGGCAGGGACACCTTCCACTAGCCCAGGTTGCTCCAAGCCCCGTCCAACATGGCCTTGGACACTTCCAGGGATGGGGCAGCCACAGCTTCTCTGGGCAAATATAATTATACACAAGGCACTGCCTTTTGAAAGAGCAGTGCTTGTTTTTTTAGATCAGGGGTCAGCTGGGACTAGGTAAAGGGTGCTTTGCTTTCAGAGACCAGCTCAAACCAGCTGTGTTAAGTCTCCTGTGCAAAACACAGTTTAGTCTGGCAGATGGAGATGCTAAGTAAAACTCATTAATCTGTTAGCACTTTCACCCACCCACCAAAATCCCAGTGGTCTGAAGTCATGGTTTTCTGACACAAATCTAGAAATCTATAGCTTATACAACAGCTGCAACCAGAATAAAGTTCCAAGAAGAAAAAGAACGTTTATTTTAATTACATGGATAGGTCAGAATTATTCTAGACAAAGATCTCATAGCAAGAGAAATTTGTGTCTGAAAGTATCTGCATGCTTGTTTGTGGTACAGAACTGGAAAAGGCACCTAATGACCCCTGCAAAGTGCCTGTTCTTCACTCTGCACACCTGAAACACGACACAAAGGGTTAAGGCCACATGATAACAAAACCCTTCAAAAAAATAAGCTTTTGTTAAAAAAACACCCCAGTTTTCACCTGCTGATAGAATAGCTACAAAACCAACTCTCATTCATATAACCTCATCTCGTTATCCTCTCCCCCAGACACGGAATAGCAAAGACCAAGGCTGCAAACAACAACTAGAAAGCCCAGAAGCTGGCAAGATGTGCTCAGGGCTGGCTGTTGCTGAGCCTACCTCCATATCTAGAAAGGTTCAACGTGCTCATTCTGGAAGGCCAAGGAAAACTAAATATAGCAGCAGGCTACCAGCAAACACATAACCTGGCACAGCTTCCAGCTACCTGAACAATCCACTCTGATTGCTGCGATCCTTTCCCTTGTTTGGGGAGAACGTGCCGTAAGGAGGCACTTCCAGGTTTTACTTACATGGATAATTGCACACACAAACTCAGGGATGGAGGTAATGCAATAACAGCACCAGCACTCGGGGGATCATCTGGCTCTTTCAGACTGGGTTTTTTATTAAGCCCGACATCCGCTCACAGACAGGAGGGAGCATCCTCGCCTCACGTGCCAGGAGCCAAAGCCTTGCACAGCAACTGCCTCTTAGAGCAGAGGCACCATCCAAGAGCATCTGTTTTGTTTTAACCTCTGCCCTTTAAGGAGGACACAGAAAGGGAGAAAAACCCAAACCCTTTAAGCTGCAGACCGTCTTTGTTGGAGTGTATGAGGCTGGATATCATGGCGAGGCTTTTCAATCAGAAAAGGCCTCGGGGAGAGCTGCTCACCTCTCGGCTTCTGAATGGCATCTCTGCCACGAACAGCCCATGGATGTTGCACTTCAAGCTGCAACCCTGAAGACAGACCCCAATTTCGACCGGGTTTTGAGATTTAGCTCAAAGGCATGCACGCTCCCAACACAAAAAATGAGGTCAAAGAAGCTTCTTTTGAAAAAATAAATAGAGCAATAAAGCATTCTTTCGGATTGGCTTCACAGGGGATAAATCACTGAGCAAATACAACCATCTTATCTCATTGGCAAACGGCATGTTATAGTGTCCAGCTTTACGGGAAATGCGCTGCTTGGTCGGAGAGCAAACCGACTTCTCATTGTCTAGAAAAGTGCTGCTCTTTACTTTTTACAAGACTTGTTTGTTTTTAAGAAATACACCCATGATCTCTAAGCTGTGCCAAGCCTGCTTTGCCTCCTGCCTCTCGACAACGCTTTCCTGGATGCCTCAGGACTTCCTAGCAACCTCACAGCAGAAACACGATCCATCTCCTTCGACCAGGAGGACAACTTGTTTAAAAGAGTATCCCAGTGGCCCTCCTGGCATTCCCACACGGGTGGGACGCAGCAGCCATGGGATCCCACAAAGGCCAAAGCGAAGAGGGTGAGGCAGGCAGGGCTCTCCCAGCCCATGGAGGCAAAGCTTCCCCCAGTCCCCCGTTTCCAGCCTCTCTTTGTCCCTTCTAAAGTCAAACACTGACACGAAGGGCACCCAGGGAGGAACGCAGCCACCCAACAGCTAAAGGGTGGTTACAGAACCATTGCTGGCCGCGGGATCCAGCGGCAGCGGTGCCTGTTCAGCATTTTGGCCCCGATTTATGACAAGTGTGCTCACGTTTCCATTAGCCACAGCTCTCTGAGCTGACCCCTCGGCTTGGAGAGGCAGATTCCACATTAAACTCCCATCAGCTTTCAGTCCCGCTGACCTCAGCCCCAAAACTCGCAGCGATGTTTTACATCAGCCGGGGCCGACGCATTCCATTAATGCTCCCCCGGCTCGGGGAAACATCTGCTCTGTTTACACTGGTAGCAGCACAGAGACCACTTAAAGCATCACCTCTGCCCCCCGAGCCCACGGCGGGAGGAGCAGCCACGCACAGGCCAGGCCCTGCACCTCCTGATCCCTGGCACTACAACCTGGCCTTGAGTTATTCAGCAGGGCAGGGGTCACTTAAACCATCAAGGCTCAGGAGAGGTGTTGGGTAGCAGCAAAGAAGGTGGATTCCTCCAGGCCAGAAGTGCAAGTTTGAGAGGGGAATTTGTGCTGACCTCAGCTGAAGATGAGCAGGCTGAATGGAAATATAGAAGGATTAAAGAACGCCAGAAAACGATTAGATTTTTTTAAATCACGACGGTTTTATGGATTCAGGCAGACATTTTGTGGATATGGATGGTTAAAGCTCCACAGGTTAGAGCTCACACATGGAGGGCACCTCTGTGGCACCTCTCCAAATGGGCCTCTCTAGGGTGCTGGGTGCCAAACCCACCCCTGCACCCCTCCAGCTCCACAAGTACCTGCAGGGTGGCTCTTCCCACAGCAACAGGAAGAGACTGGGTAGCTTCCTGAAAGCAAAGCACAGTTCATCCACAACAATCCCCCAAAAACACCCCAGACACCACCATATACATTAGCATCCACCAGCTTCTTAGTGGGAAAGCCCAACAGCTCTCAAATACCTGTTCAGGTAGGGGATGCTTATCTATCAGTACCATGTGCTGGAGAGTTAGGGCAGGTCTCCACCACATGAAGGGGATGTTACTACATATTTTCCCATGGATTTTTGACAGCTAAGACCTCCAAAAGGCAAACCCCAAACACTTGTTACTGCTATTGTTCCATTGTTAGGGGTGCATTAAATTAACCCCGATGTCCTCTGTTGCTGCTGGAAGCTTTCTTTACTAATAAGCACCTAGTCAAGGCTCTAGCTGCTAACAAGCCCATAAGGACACAAAACATACAGCAGCCTCGGAATATCTGACAGCATCTGCCACAATAGAGACAGAGCACACCACATACAGGGCATTCAGCAAGGGGCATCAGCTTTTAGTATAATGAAGTCAGGAACACAATCGGCTGTTCCCATCTCTGATCATCTCAACGGTTCATGAATCTGCTGCATTCCAGATTTTTGCTCTTTGACAGAGCTTGGGCTATGAGCTCACACAACAGTTAACAGGAGAGGACCACAAAAAGACCCTGACTCTCACAGAGGGCTTAGACCACTGTTCAAACATCCTCCTGTAAAGGAGCAACAACCCCCTAAACCACCATTTTAATTTTTTCTTTTTTTTAATTTTAAAACTGCACACTAATGAAGTCTGGTTTGATCTGGGCTGTGCCATGCACTTCAGTTGATTTAACCCCACCAATCCTGAATGCAATGACAGTATTGGGGCAGGAGAAGAATAAAAACTGTATTTGCTCTCAATCTTCTGCAATACATTACAGAGGAGTGACACAACCTACACAAAGACTCCCTGTTTTTTACTTCATTCCCAGTGTGCAAAGTGTCAGCAGGTCACAGCTTTGCCAATTCTACTGCAAAGGTAACCCACCAAATTAAGAAAGCAATTTTATCTAGTTCCCTTTCAACCCAAGAGATGAAAATTCAGTCAAAGAGGAAGAATTTGGCACTGAATGAGACAAATCAAATTGTCCCTTTCCGGTTCCTTAATTCACATGTTAGGGAACAACCACAGCTGGGAATTTCAATCTCTGGAGCAATTAAAGAAAATTAAATTCAGGGAATGAGGCCTTATGCACTCAAAGCTTCATTAACCCTGTTGCCTTTTAATTAAATACGTGCACATGAAATTTTGGACAGAAAGAGCATTTGCCTTACTGACATAGCTCAGTTTTAGTGGCAAATCAGTACTTGTCTTTAGGGGAAGAAAAAAAAAAGGATACTGGGATAGTAAACTCTAGACCTCTCCAGCTCCACAATGGCTTTATTAAATACAGTAAAAATTACTGCCTATCACCAGCTCCCACTTCGTGGGAATGTCTTCTCTCCCTCAAATGCCCTCAGCTGCACCAGCAACGCTCTGCTTTGGGCTCACTTCAAGATAACAGGCAACCCCCCCACCCGGGATAAAATATGAGCCAGGACTTAAGAGCCCTACACGTATTACGATTAGTAAGAAAATAAAGTTGGCGAGCTACAGCAGGGTAGATTTTACAGCCCACGGAGAAGAGATTAGAGCAGCCAGCGTCTCTTTTAAATACTGCTCATCCTTACAAAAGGCTCAGGCAGGCGCCAAAGGCGGTGTGTGACTAGGACAGTTTAAAGGATAATCTTTGAAAGGCGATATTGTCAAGTCTGCCCAGCCTAAATATCGAGCTCGCTTTGTGTGAGTTACCATCTGACTTGTGAGGGAGTCACGCTGCTCCCGCCTTCCCGGGGAATATCAATGAAGCAGCTCCGAGTTCATCGGGATGCGCGACCGCCTGGCAGGGACCGAGCACCGATTGCTTTGATGCTCCCCCACATCCATCCAAAACGGTGGCACCCAACTGATGCACGGGCAGGCACTCACATGTACTGGGAACAGCAGTACAGAGAGGGAATAAACACATGGTCCCTTCATTGTCTCCAAGAGACTTCTCAGGAATCTGACACCTCGAGCCAGACATTTCACCCAGAGCCCTGCTCTCACCTCTCGTCATTTGCAAGAAAAGTTATACCTCTAGGAGAGATTAGATGTCAGTTTGTTCTTTTAAGGCAACTTTTTGGGAGAGAGACTTGTCCTTTGCCAGCACAGACTGATCCATTTTATGGTTGTGTTTTGTTACTGACCCATGTATTTTAGCTGTTTTGACTACTTGAAGACAACGGTGTGTGTTTGGAGCTTACCTTCCCTGACTGTCACTTACCAAAAGAGTCAATACATTTTACAGCCAACAACACTTCCCGTTTCACACGTGCCCCCCTCTGAAGGGACAAGCTAAGGCAACAGCACAACTGCTCACACAAAGCCTCCAAGGGACACCAGATTCCCAAGTGGATGCTCTGCCCAATTGAGTGAAGAAGCACAGCTCCATTAACCAGAGACAGGCAATTTCTTATGCCCAGCATTCACAGGTTAATTGCTGCATCCCCAAAAGAACGTTCTTGTTCTGGTTTCGTGGCAGCCATGCTGCCTTACACAGAGCAGAGTGAGCTGTTTGCTGCTGGAGGATGCCCTTGGTACTACCAAGGACAACCTGAGCGCGACAGGCTCTCGCTGAATGCAAAACCAAACACAGCCACTTTGCTTCCTCAGCCTTTGACACCTACCGGGGAAGGGGCTTCCTACTACAGTTCCAGCAGCGAGGAGCACATGAATTTTATGATGCTTGAAGTGCTGCCAGGCAAAACACAACCCATCACTCCATTCCTCTGCTCCTGGAAATTACAGGTCCATTAACCCTTCTGTGGTGTGTGAGGTGGTTTGCCCATCTGCAAGCAGCAAATAGGCAAGGAGGATGCACTTAGTGTGCTGAGGGGGGAAGGAGACATTTCCAATGCAAACCTGCTCGTACAGAGTTCTGCTCCCCATTCTGATGCTATCACTTTATGATGACAACATTTCCTGACCCAGATTCTGTCCTGCTCCCCATTCCTCTGCTACAAGTAGTAATTAGTAATGTCAGTGTTCTGGCTGAATTGCTACAGTCCCATTAATAATGCAAGAGTAGTAACAGAGAGAGTAGAAGAAGAGAGGCTTGAAGGTTAAAAGCAATAGAATGTGTTTTGGGGGGCATTGGAAGGGGAGGGGGAAGGAGGAGGAGAAATGCTGGCCTACTGAGATTATACACCATCCACTTCAAAACATATAATTCCTTTCAGGTGGAAGTGGTGGGTGAGTCAGTCATGGCTAATTAGAGGATAATATGCAAATACGAATGACACACAGAGGTGATTTTTACTCAACTAGAAGTAAACTGGTGTTTCACCTTCCCTTTCCCCCCTCTAAACTTGCTGCCTCACCACTTCATGTTCCCGTTTCTCTGTTACTCATGTTTCAGAGGCCAACAGTAACTGGGATCCCCACACATGACACACACTGAAGTTTCCTCTCTCTCCAGAGAACCTGAGCAGAGACCAGCCCATACCTGCCCATCTACAGCCAAACCTTTAATGCCACTAATGCAGCTGCTCCGGGCACACCTTAACCTGAGGCTCTCATGAAGCTGTTTATGACATGTACTCTGAACCTAAAATAGAGCTGGGTTTGAACAGGTAACCCAGCATCTCCCTGTGCTTCCAAGGCCAAGGAGTCTTCTCCAGCTGACAGCAGCTCCCTCGACAGCAACAGCTTCACCCCCACATAGGGCACACAAACCTCCCCATGGCACTGAATAAAGCTGCTGGAACTGCATCCTCAACTGCATCACCTGGGAACTAGCTTTTTTATTTTCTCTCTTCCTGCTAAGACCAGCATAGAAAAAAAAAGCAATAAAGGAGCCTACAGGTCTGGTGCTGATTCCTCAGCTGCTTCTGTTGTTGAATGAAAACTCACATGGACAGTGGAAGGGCTGAAGTGCCTCCTGCACACGAGGAAGGCGGCGTGTTTGGCACTGACTCTGGTCCAACGCCGAAAAGCAGAGGTCTTCTAAAGGGGTTGGTGGCCCCTAGTTTTCTTGAGGATTTATAAGAAATGTGAGCTCCCTTTGAAAGGTTTTCTCTCCTAGTGTTTGGCATTTACAGTTTCCTATGTGGTACAAGGCCTCTTGTGAAGTGATACCGTACAAACCAACACCCGTGCCCTTTCCATTAGCTGAAATCACATACATCTCTCTTGAAATACATATTTCAATAAATCAAGCTTATCAGTGCAATTACTTAACTGCAGCACAGCTCACTCTAACACTAAAGAGAACTACTCCAAAGTCCTCCAGCACAAAGGGCTCAGCTGACTACCCAGATGGGATAAAAAGCCAGCAGGCTCATTAAGATGAGCTCATGGAAGAGTGGCAAAGGAGGAAAAAAACTGGAGGGATGAGCTTCAGAACTGCATGGTGTTTTCAGAGACCTTTCAAGTATCACTTCCTCTGCAGAGAGGAAGTGAGAGGAGTTGGAGGATCTCGGATACAAACAGCTTCCCCTCCATGACAATGAGAGAAAAGAATGGGTGTTTTTGCAATGAAAAAAAAAAAAAAAAAGGAAAGCAGGCCAGCCCTGAGCACACTGTGACCAAATTAGGAAACAAACTCTACTGACAGCCTCCAGAATGGCCATGGTCTGCAGCAGCCTTGTATTAGCTCAGGAAGTCTGATGACTGTGTCATCTGCTGAAATCTGTTTATGTGCAAACAGAAAGGAGAAGCAAAACACCTCCTCGCACTCCAAAGGCCAGGTTAGGCCATCTCAGGCTCTGGCCTGGAGGAATCATCAGCTGCCCTGACATGATGCTATTCCAAACCTCTGCTGCTGACTCATGCCCCTCCAAAGATAACTCTGCCCTGGAAGCACTAAGGTACAGCAAAATGAGGTGTATGGGGCTTTTTAAGTGCATGTTTTAAGTGGTTAGCTGTGGCAGATGAAGCTGAGGTTAGAGATCAGTGATTACTACGACAGGAATGTGAGGGGGAGGAAAGAGAGGGAAGATACAGCTTCTTGAGTAAGGTCGGAACAATGTTTTTAATTTGGCTTAGGAACAGCCTTTTTCCATCCTCTCCAACCTCCGTTTCCACTGCAGCAGCAAAACGATAACCCTGCTCCAATACTCTGCAAACGCAGAAGAGTTTTAACCTCAAACTGCCACAGAGGGCACCTGTACAGGGCTCCACAGCAGTCCCAGGGCATCGTACCTGCTGTGAGGACAGACAGGTGACAGAGGTGAAGCTGCTTCACAGTTTAAAAATAAAAAAATAATCAAACAAATGAAGAAGTCTGAGCTCTCTGGTCCATACAAAGATTTAGGGTGACCATGTTACATTACTCCCTCTCTTGTTCTCTACATGAAATGGAAGAACACCTCTCCTCCCTTTCATTTCCAAAGGGATCTAGGAGGAAAAAGCAAAGCTTCCAGCTCACTTCAGCCTGCAGTGGGTCTCAGCCTCAGCACAACTACAGGTTTCAGGGTCCTTCCAGCCCCAGCAGTTTGGCTATGGGACTGTTCAAGGCAGCCAAGGGCCTTTCACACCCCAGCCAGGGTGCTCTTATCCAACCCCTCACAGAGTCCATCGGCTTATCTCCCAATTCAGTGTCCTCACACCGCTGACCACCACAGGTGTGCTGCTGCTCTCAGTGGCCCCTCTGCCTAAACAGTCACAGGCTGTGCTCAGGGAGAGGTCAGACAAGATGCTGAGGCTTAAATTTCCATCTCCACATGAAGTTGTGCTCAGTTTATTACTCCTGGACCTTTCCTCGGCAAAGGACAAACCTCTGGAGGGAAGGTAGCACTGCTACCCCATATGGACCTGACACAGAGGTATTCACTGGTCAGTGAACAGCAGGACAATTGCCTTTTCATTGAGTGGGTATTGCTATAAAAGGCAGAAAGCAAGTACAGGAGTAAGCTTTGTTGTTTGAAATTGCACTGACTTACACAGTCTATTTTTAAAGGGACTAGTTTGAGTTTCTGCTTTCAGCAGCTTTTTTCTTCCCCTCCAAGAGACAGATACCCCATTTAATCTGACCTCTTTCCTCAGGTCCATTTCCAGGCTGGGCTTCACCCTCTCCTCCTCTGTCAGACTCATTTATCAAGTGAAGCATTTCCACATACCACTGCATAAATAGACTTGACCTTGTTAAAGCAGCAGCAGCACCTGAGCTCCCACTGATGGAGTCTCTCCACCTCACCACAGCAATTAACCCAGCCCACTCCTACCCTCTTTCCAGGTGGGGTATTTTCAGAGCTCCTACAGCCCCTTCCTATGTATCCCCAGGAAGGGTGGCAGGCAGATACACAAGGCAAGGAGTGATTTTGAGCTGATTATTGTGCCTCCTTCTCTACAACAGGGCATTTAGGAGTCATTACTGCTGGCACCACTCAATTCTTGTAACTGCTCCTCTCCAGACCAAGCATACAGCAAAAATCAAGGTGTATGGGAGTATCCCTGGCACGTGGCTTTCCCTTGTTCCGCTTGCAGTTTGCTCCCAGGATAAGCAGCTTGCCCAGCATAAAGCTGGAGATGAGAAGATCTCTGACTTTCAGCACTCTCCAGGCAACTTTGACCCTCCCCACCTTGATGGGGCGGCCCACGGGGGTCAGTGTGTGTGAGCACTCTTCCTACACGGCACCACTCTCCTGTTATCTACCTTCCTTGAGGACTCGGCAATAAAACCTACTAGGCTTTTATCTGCTGCCTACAATCACCTCAACCCCACCTTCGACCTTGGTCCCTCCCTTCGGCCCATCCCTGGGAGGAGATAGGGAGTCAGGAGATAGGGAATCAGCATCGCCGCTCGCCCGCCTGCGGCTCGGCACCGGCTCCGCTGCTGCAGCCGAGCTCCAATGTCCTTTTATGGAAGAAAAATGAAAATCGCCTGCCCAGCCGTGGAGAGCCTGAGCACAGAGCTGAGCACAGAGCTGAGCTGACAGACGGAAACTCACCATTTGTTGTGGTTTTGGCACCGAGGGAGCCGAGCACGGCTCGCTTAAAAGGGGCACAGCCGAGAGCGACGGAGCAGGAGGTGCCGAGGATGCAACGCTGAGGAGAACGTGGTAGAGTCAGGAGAAGATGTGCTGGACTGTTCTGCCAGCACAGACAAGCAGGAAACAGGCCTCTGGACCAAAGTGCTCCATTCCCAAGCCCCATCCCTGGAAGTGTCCAAGGTCAGGCTGGATAGGGCCCTAAGCGACCTGGTCTAGGGGAAGGTGTCCCTGCCCATGGTGGGGTCTTTAAGGTCCCTTCCAACCCAAACCATTCAGTGATTCCACCAAGACATGTAGTAAGGTTCCCCACACTCCATTTCCTTTTCTTCCTTGCCCCGACAAATCCTCCTAAGCCGCATTCCCAAAGACACAAGAGGATGGGAATTTAACCACAGGCATTGGGCCGTGAGGTCGCTGCCACCAGAAGGGTATTAGAGGGGCCTGCCACAGCGAGTGCCACCTTCGGCTCTGCTCCCCACTACAGCTGCGGGGCTAAGCTCCAAGTAACAATCAAATCCAAATAAACAGGCTGAAGGAAAAACATACGGATAACGGCAATAAGAATGTCTGAACAGAGAATGAGATGGGGCCACGGGACTCTCAAAATGTTTGTGCTGCTGTCAGGAAGCTGAATGAGACAGCAGACTTCAACAGCTGGGAAAACATGTTGCAAAACAAGGAGAATTAAATAATTCTCTGTATGTACATCCTACTCTGAGGCATTTTGGACAAGCTCAGTTTCTCTACCAGAACAATTTTTTTCTTTTCCATGTTGCATATACACCCTGCCAGCGACAAATCATGATATAGTTTAAGCCTAAACCCACAGCACATCTGGAGTCAGGCAGGGCAGCTCTGGGCAGCGCAGCCCAGCCTTTAACACAGAAGTAATGGGCCCTGTGGTATGTGTTGGATGACATCCTTGGACAGCTGTGTCATCCTGAACACATCCCCTGCTGCTGGGGGCTTGATTACACAAACATTTCCCCCTGCACCCTATAAAACACTTCTAACTGGATCATAGGTGGGGCTGCCTTGTTACCCACCTCTGAACCTTGCTATACCAGGTACAGAGACCAGGGTGTCACAGCATGCCCCTCACCTCCTTCTGTAACTTCAGGTCTTGTTGATCATGCAACAATTTATTTCAGCAAGACCACTCAGGCCAAAGCTTCTGCAAAGCATTTGGTGTGACTTACACTCATTAACAGCAGCAGCGGTGCCGTGTTGGTGCCCTGCTAAGAGCAGCTGTGTTCAGGCACAGCTCACTAGGCAGAGCTCGCTACAAGTTTAAACCTGTCTCGCTTCCAACAGAAAATGAAGGTTAAAAGCAGCTGGGTGCATTTGTTCCCAGCCAGCACCTCAAAAATCAATCCCGAGACATTCTAGGAGCTTAACAAGACATCCCCTAAAATACCAAGTCTCAGTGCTGCAAATTAAAGCACACAGGGACTGCTGTGGCCAGAGAGCCTAATCTGAAGATGAAAAGGTAAAAGAGCAGAGATTTTCTCCAACTAACACAGGCACATCAACGCTCACTTGTCCAGTGTGGCAGTTCAGGCACCCAGCAGGCAAAGGCAGTCCCCAAAGTCCGCTAAGGATGGATTAAGGAGCTCTGCACAGGAATGGCAGCTGCCCAGGCCCAGAGCAGTGCTATTCCACACTGTGCAGCCATCACCCCTTACACCCTCTGCCAGCACTGAGACAGACAACTCAGTACAATAAAGTAACAAAAATACTACGCCATGCAAAGGAGTTTTAAGGAAAAGTCTTGGAAATGCAAGTCCCTGCAATGTGGCCTGGCTATGCAATGAGTGCTGGGGGTTTCGAGCTCTCCTCTGCTGCTCCGTGCATGCATTATTTCCATGGCAACGGCAGCTTTCACCTCCCCATCTCTTGCTGGCTGAAAGCCCTGCAGTGCTTTGTGCTGAGACTGCAAAGAGGGGAAACCATCTCCCTCTCCCGCAACGCAGCGCCAGGGACAGCGGCAGCAGCTGGGAAAAAAAGCCTTGTCTTCAACAGTGTGGGGTCCTGGGAGGAGGGAGGCTGAGCAGAGAGGATGGGCTTCCTTTTCTGGTGGGAAACAGCACTTCCCCCACCATGCAAAAGTGCACGCTCGCTTCCCAGTGCTGCACAACTCCATGAGCAACATGTGCCTTTCCCTGTTTTACAGAATCACCAGCTTTGGGTTCCCCTGCAGTGCTGGGAGGAGAAATGCACATCATGGAAGAGGATAAATCTGAGCACTGCTTCCATGCAGGGATCACTCCAAGATGGAGGTTGACCAAGCAGGCTGGAAAAAACTCCTGTCAGCGGGAAGGCAGCTCTGTGTGCACTCAGCAACCCATTATGGAGCAAAATCTCCATACTCAGACAGGTCTGAGTGAAAGCTGCCTCTGCCCAGCACCAGCTCACACTGCACCCACGCAGAAGGGGTGGTTTGCACGACATTTTTCCTTGCCTGAGCTTTTCCTCCACTCTGCTGTTTGTGATATTAAGATTCAAGCCCTGGCCACCTAGCTAGCAGCCAAACTTAACGCCACACAGCTGGAGCCAGAGTGGCCCTGGCAGATGGTGCCAGCTCATCCCCGTGCTCTCCGTGCACTCAGAGGGCACCAGCAGCTCTGCCCCTTGCCCAGGTTACAGTTTGCCACATTTTGGTCCCTGCAAGGCTCAAATGACTGAAACTACAGGTGAGATGCATAAGAAGTGACCTGGGTATGTGTAGAGCTCTTAGTGTGGAGCCCACATACAGATACACAGCCAAAATTAAAGCTTCCAGCTGGTTCCCATCACTTGCTTTACAACATATCCATAACTGGCGCAAATATGAATCAACCTCCCTGCAAGATTTGAAGGAAAGCCTGAGAGTATCAACACGAACTCCCAAAGCAAGACAAAGGCTCAGGTGATGGAGCACAGGAATACAACAGGTCCACCATCTGGTCCTCCTCTCCCCACCCTTGAAGAGCCCTGAGGTTTCGGGAGAGGCACATTTTGACCTTCCCCTTTCCACACTTCCCCTCACTTTAGGTTCAGCTGTGCGAGTGCAGTCCTTCCAAGCAGAGAGGGACTCCTTCCAGAATCAGTCATCACCACCACAGAGTCTGCCAGAGGCACTGCTAGCAAAGCCAAAGCATCCTCTCCAACCTCTGTGGAGTTCCCTAGATTAGCCCTTTCCTCCCTAAGGGCAACTGTTTCCTGCAAGCAAGAGCATTAACTGAAATTCTCCATTCTGGAGAGAGACTGAGATAGCGGGAACATGAAGCACCACTGCAGCTGATGCCGTGAGACACCACATCCTGCTCTCCAAATTCCTCACCCTCGACTTCAAATCCTAAAGTCGTTAAAGACTTTTCCTAAGAAGAGCACAAAGCTACTCAGCAGATTTTCAGCTAATGAATCAACACAAGCTGTCCAGGAAACCAGAAATCCAGCCCACTGGAATGCTGTAACCCCGGGAGGGGGGGAACAGGCAGTACACTGGGAAGGAAATGAAACAGCAAAGCAGAAGGAAAGGACATTTCAGCAGTGATCCCTCTTACCACAGCTACTCTGCTGCATTACACATTTCAGGGAAAAAAACTTCAATTCGTTTTGCACACTGAAGGGTTCATGTTTTTCAAGCCTAAATTCTGTTCTGTGGTGCTGACATGTACGTTTTGAAAACAATTCGGTTTTTGCAAAAGCAGTAAGAAAATAATTGATATTTAAACGTGAATCAACATTGCCACCTAGTGCCTAACAAACGTCCTTGCTCCAACACTGGGACAACCTATCAGCTCTACATTCCCTTCCCACACGCAAGGGGTAGATGTCAGCAAAACCTGTCTGCAGATTAAAGATTTAAAATGGAATTGTGCATCTTTCATAAGCAGATTTCTCCCTGTAGCAAGTTCAATTTTCATGTCAGAACGCAAAGTCCACTGCTGGCAACTTCAGCTTCTCCAGACAATACAGGCAAACGGGGATACCACCTCAGTGTGAGAACCCAAAGCTACAGCAGCTACAAGTGCAGGGTTAAAGCCCTCAAGAGGAATTTCAGTGGTTTGCAGAAATCTGTGCTGGGGGACAGACAGTTCCCCAAATCAAATTCATTGTTGTGGCTACAGTGATACAAGAGGCCTTGTAGCTTCAGTGGCAAACACTGATCCTGCCCTGCCTTGGCTCACTGGCAACGTAAGAAGGGTCCCGCACACGTTCACAAGACTGGGAAACACATTTCTGTGCTTCTGTTTTTCCCTGGAACAGATGGTGCAGAAGCAGCAAGTTTTCCCTCACTCCATCCCCCCACTTGGCCTGATGATTCTCCTGTTATGGCCATTAGCAGACTGAGAGGAGCACAAAGATCTGGTGCCCTTGGAATGGCTGACATTTCAGTGAGCTCTTCCAGTCAGTTTTTTTGTCACTTCCAACTGGATCTCTATTCAGGTGACCACATGAAATAAAAATGCAAGTTCTAATTCCCTCAAGGATTGCATGTAAGGCTGTTTCAGCTCATTCTCCATTACGTTTTATTAGATAAAAGATTACAATTTGGTTTTGACTTTTAAACGCCCAGTTCCTCGTTCACCTAAACCCCTTCTATAAAGCAAGACAACAACCTGCACCATCCATAAGCTTTTTTAGCCAACATCTTTCAAGACAAGACAGGAATCCTGCTCTTTATCAACAGTGCCCTGAAATTCATCTGTTCAGCCACACACTTAGGGAATATCAGTAGGATCCAGCAAACACTTTGGCTGCTGCCCTGTGGAGCCATGTGAGATATTCATTCACCTGCTGCTAGGAAGTGTGAGTTGTCCTCCCAGCTCTCCTGCCCAACACTCCAGAAGAGACCAAATGGCAAATATCCCCCAATTACCTTTCTGCAGCGGGGATTAGGGCAGCTGAACCGCTTCACATCGTTGTCCAGTAAAGCTGGGAAGTTACAGAAGGGACACCTGCAGCCCAAAATAAGAAGCCATTAATGCAGAGTGCCAAACATAGCTTTGCTGAAAGCAGATTTAGTCAAATAGCTGTGTGGAAGTTACTAAGGCTGCCAACCCAATGCCTGTCGCCAGGATGTGCTGACTGCTGCCTTTTTGCTCATATTTCTTCGATCACTTCCCTGTTTGCAATCAAAATATTATATGCTCAGCACTGCTTTTGACCGTGTAATTTAGAGGATCAGCACAGAGCTGGCAAGCAAGTCTTGGGGGAGACAAGTCTATTGAATTTTAATCTGCTCCTAGTCAAAGGCAGAATAAAAACAGACCTAGGAAGGCAGAAGCCTGAATTTATAATCCAGCTCTTTGAAAGCTGCCTATCTCAGAGTCAGCACGCATTTAGGGTTTCAGGGAACAATTTTCTACAGCAGTAAGTGCAGTATCCTCTGCAGGACACTCACCTGACAAGCTCATCTGCACAGGCAGCAGCCACCTCCTCCTCAGCTTTCCTCTCGTAGTATTTACAGAGGATGTTCTCTGGAAGCACTTTCTCCAGCTCACTGGTGGGGAAGGAACACGTGCAACTGCCTTCCATGCAGCTGAGCTCTGACTGGGGTTGGAAAGAGAACATTGTTCAGTATGATACAATCAAAAAGCAAAACTCAGTACCCAGAACATTACCAAATAAACCAGTGCAGAGCCTTGCTCAGAGAGAATAAGAGTTTAAGTCAGCAGATCCCAGAATGGTTTGGGTTGGAAGGGACCTTAAAAAAAAATCAACCAGTTTCAACCCTCCTGCCCTGGGCAGGAAGAACTTCCACTATCCCAGGTTGCTCCAAATTCCATCCAACCTGGTCTTGGACACTTCCAGGGATGGGGCAGCCACAGCTTCTCTGGGCAACCTGTGCCAGAGCCTCCCCACACTCCCAGGGAAGGATTTCTCCCCAGTTTTTTTCCCCAATACTTAATCTAAATCTACCCAAGATGACTGCCAGAGAATGGGTTCATTACAGAAAGAACAAGACTAGTTAAACAAACCAGGCCTCAAACAAACACTGGGCATGAAGATGCTGTTGACAGCTGGGATCACAGCTCACTCCAAATCCACTGTGACCACGTCTTGGCCCATTATTATTGTACATTCTCTGCTGAGAACCAGCACTCTGCTCACGAGCAGCATGGTGCATTCATTTCAATTAAGTCATATAAAATACAGCTGCCAGTTTATACATTTACATGAAACAGATCCCAGAGCACAACAGCATCCCACAGTTTGAGCATCATATCCTGAGGCAAAGGAGCACATTTACCTCAGCGCAGGCTAATGACTTGTTTATAGCTCAGCTAAGTACCAGGATAATTGCTACCTAAATCAGAGGCTAAGAAGGTTAGTAGTACCATAGAGGTACCAACCCCCAAATTAAGTTGGGATCACATTGATATTATGAAGGATAAACAAGCTAGGAGGAGACCAGCCAAGTAAGAGAGAGATAAGTGTTCTCTGTGCACATACCACTGGTTTATTAAGTAAAAAATAAAACCCAGACAAGTTATTGTTGTTACTATGAACGTTGCAGAAAGTTTTCCTAATAATCAAGTTGCTAAGCACAGAGCACAAAAAATGGAGGTTAGTAACACTGAAATCCTGAGCAAAGATCTCATTGTGAAGTTGTTGGCTTCGCATGATGGTGAGACCGACTTGGATTTCAGGAGACCATTCCATTCAAATATTTCCTGGGAAGCACATCTGTTTTAAGCAACAACATGAAACAAACAGCACTGTCATCTCCCAACAGCAATCTATCCATCTTCCCCTTGTTCAGTTGTGAAATTCTTACCTTCCCAGAGCCAAAAACTGCCTCCTGAGCATATTTAATTAGGCACTCCTTGCAGAACAAGTGACCGTCTGCACACTGAGTCAGCTCTTCGAAGGCAAACTCCCCGTAGCAGCAGCGGCACTCGATCATCTGCCCGTCCTGCAGCCACCAGAGGAATCAGCATCAGCATCAAAACATCCATAGCTATAGCAACACACACACACACACACACACAACTGCAAGCCATAAACAATGCCAGCATTAATCCTAAAACCCAGCAACAGATATACACTGTTCCGTCAGAGATCCTGTTTGGTGGTCAAAATTCCCTAAGCACCACCAGAAACCCAGTTTTAAGTCACTTAACAGGTACTTGCCCTGCTTGACAGGTTCCAAAAAGCTACAGAACATGTGGTAATTAATAATTCTTAGCCTACAGGCAGAGAAGCATCTTGGGTTTGGGAAGCTGCAGTCACAGGGAAGCAGCAGAGTGTACACCACTCATAGGAAAACCCAGACTCAGATCTGTTACTCTCTAAAGGAACATTTACCATCTGCCTGGAGAGACCTTGTCTTGGCCTCTTCACTGCAGGAGTGGAGAAGCTTGCCACTGCTAAAAAGTTCTCCAAAGTTTGAAGAGAAATGGGCACTGTGACCAAAAAGGTAACCCACAGCTGCTGCAGTGTTCTCTAAATTTTCTTGAAGTGAAAGACCTGATTTTCACGTTTTTAAAGAATTTTTTCTGCAAGTGAGGAAGGCCTTCCCACTGGCTGAGCTCCAACAGCAGTGGATCTCTTTTAAAAAACAGCCATAATGGTGGGAGCAAGAGCCAACCTGGTGCTATTCTATTGCAATGTTTGTTCTGAGCAGTGAAGATACAAGCTGAATTACTACAGATCATTACGTGCATCAATACTGTCTTGCTGGCCTCAGCTCTTGTCTACCTTTCCTAAAAGCCAGCCAACACACACTACACAGGTCTTGCCAGCTCAGCAAGAGCAGCACAGTGCAAATACAGCTTCAGAAAAGCTCCATTCCAGAAGCCAAAAGAATCTGTGAAGCGGGAAGTGCAAAATAGTGTCTATGCATAAGGTGAACTCAACAGATCACATTATAGATACTGACCTTCTGATACTGCTCCTCATTCATCTGCAGAGCCAGGAGGAAGTCTGCATGCTGTAAGAGAGAGTGCATCTGTATTTACAGAACAGATAAAGCAATTTTCCAACTCTACACTCATTTACATTATCTCAGAACTTGCAAACCACCATAAAAGGTTCGCTGTCTGCTTATAACATCACTCAGCCCAGCCCTCCAATCCATTAAGCTATTTATGATTCAGCTAAAACAGATGGGAGAAGCAAAGGCAGCAAGAACAAAGAACTAAATTCTATATTATGGAGGGCTGCTGGTTCAGGTTTCCACGGGCAGAGATGATGTCACCCAACGGGCCCCTCCAGAGAACATGAGCTTTGTGTTTCAAAGGAGACACTATCCATCTGCCTAGGAGACAAGGATCTTTAAGGAGCTGCTTTAGACAGGACTGTGGGTGCAGAGCTGTGAATTCAGTCCCTCCTCAGCCTATGAGGGGAAGACAACACACGAGCGGGTGTTGCAGGGTTCTGCTTCAAGACACACAGTTCTCAGCACAGGACAGGCCGTTCTGGAGCCACAGGATTGCCAACTTGTGGAAGGGAGAAGTGAGTGGACAGCCTGCCTTGGGCCTGGTCATTACTCACCACCACCACTGAGATGCAATTACAAGCCCTAAAGCAGCAGAGAAGCCTGCTAGCAGTTAGAGGAAAGAATTAGTTTTTACCACTTTGCAGCAAAAAAAAAGGCCCAGAATGGTGTTTGCACAAGTAGCAGCTGCACATTTAAGTAAATATGAAACTCTGTGCTTGGCTTCTTTCCTTCAAAATTGAGTTACTTGGGAAGAGACATATGTGTTAACAGGTAGGGAAGGGGCAAACATAGTTACTCAATATTTGGTTCAGTGTTTGAATTTCTGTAAGAGACGGATTTTCACATTCAGGGCCAAAACCTTGACAGTTGTTGAAGTTGTTTGCACCAGAAGATCAAAGCAGCTCCTATCACTCACCTCTGCCATCTCTTTCACTTTCTGCTCATAGAATTCCTGCTCCAGCAGCACCGGTGGGAGAAGAGAGAGCTTGTCATAGGACCTCCAGTGCCGTCTCTTATTCTCCAGGAAGAACATCCGCTTCTCAATTTTCACATCCCCTGAAGCAGAGTTAAAGGCACAATGAAATGGGAAGGGAGCAGCCAGAACAAAGCTTAAACCCTTCGTCCTCCACCTGCCACCAGCTGTGTAACTTCAGCATCTCAAACAGCACTGTACCAAGCAGAGGCACTAATGAAGAGGATCTCCAAAACAGATACCAGGCAGTGACAGAAACTCAGCTGTTTTGGGACCACATCCCCTTTTTAAGAACAGTGCTTTGTGCTGCAAGCCTGTTCTGTTCACAATAACGACACAGAGAACACAACACATGCAGCTTGGCATTTACCTTGCTCAAATTTGAAGTCTATATATGAATATTGATTCATTTCTTTCCTCCTTTTTCGTTTCCCACTGGTTTCGGGAGACAGCTCCTGCCATTTTTTGATAGCATCTGAAAAGGCCTAGAAAACAACAGACAGACTTAAATCCTGTGCCTGGAAGAAAGCAAAAGCATATACTTCAAGCTGAAGCACAGTACAAACATTGGTATAGGACTGATCCAAAACTAAAAAGCCAAACACCCAATATAGAGGCAATTTTACATCCTTCCTTTGCTCACCTTGTTATGTACTCATAAAGTAATCATTCCATAAAAACAAACTAGTTGAATGGTACTTCATAATACCTCATCTAATAACTTGCATCACAGTGCAGTATTAAACAGAGTTGTTTTGGGGTTTTTTGTGGCTGGGTATGGTTTTTTTGTTTAAAAAACTGAGGTTAAAAATACTCAGTGCTCAATCAATCAAGTGAAGAGACAAGAAGCTTTTGTTTTAGTTAAGTCATGGAATAGTAGAGAAAGAAGCTCAAGCAAGGGGAGTGTATCAGAGGAGCAGATCCAAGTAAAAAGCCTGAAGCCACACTGACATTCAGTTTGCTGATACTTAAAATAAGTGTCTTTGCATCTCCATTACAGCAAAGCTCTTATGTGGAATACAGGACTCATTCCACAAGTCATAATAAGAAGAAACAGGACATTGAGGCTTGGGCTTCTTTTCAATTACATGCAGTCAGTTAACTAACAGCAGCAGTTAAATGTTTGAAGATTTAGCTAAATGTCTGGGTTTTATTGGCAATTATACTGCACTTCAGCAGCAACCATAGGGGAACACTTCCCAGTTTAATGCATCACCCACCATCATCTAGACAGTGTTTCCCCAGCTCTCCCATTAGAGAAAGTAAAAACTTCCTGCAGCATTCTGTCTGGCCAATAAATTTCAAAAATCTCTACTAAATGGATTAAAACTTCTTAAAAGGAAAGGAAGATTATTATAAAACCCATAATCACACACTAGCAGATGGTACAGTAAGGCAAAAGACGTCTCAGTGCTCTCTGCAGACATGGGAGATAAGCCTAGGAAGGAAAACAGACTTGAGGTGGAGAACCTTTCGTGTGATTGCATAGTGTCCCTTGAGCTCGTGCAGTGCCCACTTGATGTCCTGGCTGCTCAGCATTTTGAAGTCTGCCATGAGCAGGTCAGCTGCCTGGATAAAGCACCGCTGGTCAAGGGGGGCAAGTTTGGAAAAGTCAAAGTAGTCCACTTTAGGCACCTAAGGAGAAAACGGAAGAGATTAAAAGGCTGCTATAAACACACACAAGAACACCCCAAATCGCTCTTGCAGTGATCAGGACCTTCTGCAAGACCACCCAAAATTCAGGTTACGTGGCACCAGTTCTGAGCACCTATGTAACAATCACCTATATAACCAGAGCATGGCATAGGTGTGCAGCCTATTGGTCTGTGCATCTGTGTAGGTGACCTGCACAAGGTAAAATATCATCATCATCATCATGATAAAGGGTGAAGCTTTATTTGGCTCGAGTTTGAGAGATGCTTCCAAGGGTAGAAAAGAGGTATCCAACATTTCTCTCAGGCTACAGAGAGCTACTGCAACATACTCAAAGCTCAGAGAATTTTTTTGTCAAATGGACTTTTAAAAACAACTAAAATCAAGCAGCTGTAGGGAGATTTGCAGTTGAGAGACCAAAAGGCAATGCCTAAAGGCCTCACAAGGGAGACCTGAGGGTCGAGACTACTTCATGGGAGAACGACTGTGGAATTCTTGTCTCAGTTATCAAAATGAACACTTCAGATGGGGCAGTGACAGGCAGGGCAGAGGGGCTCGCTGGAGGCAAAGGAGCAGACACTGCAGCTATGCCACAGCAAAACAGCAGTCTTGGAAATCGTCTTGCAAGCAACTAACTATTGCTATTTAACACCGTCTTAAACATGCCCAGGGGCCTCCTGTGAAAGCACAGCTCAGTCAAGCACTCTGCAAACACACACTAATCAAACCAGACATCCCAAGGTCCACTCAGGCTGAACAGACTGGCCCAGAGGCACACTGGAGATGAGGATACTCTCACTTGCCTTTGTCTCATCTTGGCTGGCAAGCAGGCTGCTGCTGGGATTCAAAACCACTCTGCCTTCCTTCTTTGGGTAATCTGGATTTTCCAGAAGAAAGTTACAAAGTCTGAAAAGATAAATATAGTTACTTCAGGGTTGGGGAGCTCAGGTTCATTTCTCACTTGTCCAATTTTTAGTATCCTGTAATTATGAGGCTACACAGGCAAGTCACAGTCTGCTCTGGAAGGATCAAGGGAGGTCCTAGACTTGAATAAACTTCAAATAAATGACTGAGAATTAAGTAAAAAATGATCAGCTGTGTGGCTGCATAAGGAAAAGCAAATAGATCTGTCTTTCAACAAGTAAATTTACATACATGAAGCTTGTATGGGTAAGCTATTAATCATCTATGGAAAAAACAGCCTAAAAATCCCTACAAAACCTGTGAAAGGCTGAGGTCTTCCTGAACAAAATATTACAGATTCAAATTTGAATTAAAGCCTCTATTCTCAATCTATCATCACATTAAAGCAACCAGAGCAACCTGGTCTAGTGGAAGGTGTCCCTGCCTGTGGCAGGGTGCTGGAATCAAGTGATCTTTAAAGATCCTTTCCAACTCAAACCATTCTGTGATTCCACAAATAAAGCAGCGACAAAAACATGTTTAAACTATGTGTGCATGCAATACACACTCTGAATACAGGTTTCATTGTAATAAAGCCTGAAATTACACCAGCGTTACCCAAATTCCAGTAGAAACTGGTCTGGTGAGAACAGCACTTAGAAAATAATCACTAAAATTGCTGACAAAAATTGCATAATAGCCTGTAAATGCAGCATACCTGAGGTCCTATCACAAATAGTTATGACTGTCAGGTAAATGTAGTTTAAATGACTATTTTAGCTTAGAAAAGACTCAGCAAGCGGTTTCCAAATATGCAATTGCTGGAGACCACAAACACCCCAGCAGCCCTTCTGAAAGGGCAGCCTGCTGCAGGCTGTCGGGCTGAATCAGACTCTCTCAGCTTGTTCTCAGCCCTCACCAACCAGCTGTGCTGGCTGGGTCAAGTAACAGAAGCTGTTCCTCAGTTTCCCCAGCTGTAGAATAAGATCCCTCTGAAAGGAGCCAGGACAAGCAATTAACATTTGTAAAACTATTGGAATGAGAAGGTGCTAGGCTGCAGCAAAGACATAATTGCAGCTAATTTACATTCCTGATGTCAGAAATCAGGCCCTAATTAAGAAATCTGAACTGGCTGGAAGCATTAACCCACTATCAAGGCACGATTACTTTAGCCCTGCTTTCACATTCAAAGCAGGGGCATTTCTTTTTGCTTAATCGGGTATTGACATATTGAGCCAGAAGCTTTTGACCGAGTGTGAATGCTCCCGCACACAAAAGCTGAATAGATGATACCCTGCTAAGAGGAGCTCCCACATCTTATCTTTCACATCAGTTGGGTTTTAAGACGATCATTTGGGGGGGGAAAACAACAAAATATCTCGGCATTAGGCATTTAATAGCTTTCAGCTCCCAGCTCCCCCCATCCCTTTGGTGAAAGATAACTGTTTTAATCCAACACAACGGCAACTTCAAGGAGCTCAAACCGCAGCTCAAACGGTCAGGAATACGTTTGAACTGCCCTGCATGCTGCCATTTCAACACTCAGGGTTTTTGGGGATGTTAACCTTCAGTGTCTGACAATTAGTTAAGTGGGTCCCGGCGCACAACCACACACACTCACGGCACTGTTCATTAATACCTGCACCACAGGACACAGAGCTGGTTAAAAGCCTCATCCCTGCCCAAACCCAGCCACCCTTATTTATTATATTTCAAGCCTGATTCAGCTTGACACACCGTGGAGATCAAAGAGTCCCTGCCAGCGAGGCTGACCAGTGCTTTGACCCATTTGTTCTCACACAAAAGCTGCAGTGACAACTCAAAAGATAGTTTGGTTAAAGGAATAAAAATATCGAGAAGAAATCTTTATCATCCAGTAAGTGGGTAACGCACCACTGAGCAGACACTGTAGCTGCCTACAGGGAAGCCTGGAAGCACCTTTTCATCTCACTGGGTCTGTGGCACACAATGGGAGAGAAGAGATTTCGGGAGCAGAAAGGGAAGGAACACATTAAGACCGATGGAAGCCGATAGTACGATTTAATTCCATCAGGCTTTGCTAAATCCCCGCAGGACACAAAGATGAGTTTTTTCACACAGTCTGCAAGGGTCTTGCAGCCAGATGCCCAACCTCAACAGACCAATCGCTCCAAGAAATGGCCCTGCTGGTCTTCTACACCCCCACCACAACCATCCACCTCGAGGGGCACCCAGTCTGTGGTAGGGACACCCAAAAGTTGCTCCACCACTGCAGGGAAAGCACTTTGGAAAGACAAGAAAAGTTACAGTCTGATGACTTTCTAACCAAGCCCTACTTTGGAGACACTACTTCACAACACAGGCAAAGCAGCAGAATAGGAAATCTATGCCTAATGGATGGGATCATCCTTAGTTCCTCGCCAGTTAACTTATTTATGGCCCAGTACCTAATTCTAAGCCTCACGCACTTAAATACTGCTTAATTAGTGCCCCAGTTAGCTGGAAAGGGCATTGGATTTATACAAGTGAATACTCTGGCAACCAACACCTATTCTTCATTCCTGTATAACGTGTTGGAGACAGCAGTGACAGTTGCAGAGAGAGAAAGAGAGGCCACCAAGCATCAGAAACCAGTCACAAGTGATTTACTTCAAACCACTCTCCCCCCGGTGCTGCTGGTGCCAACACACGCAATCCTTCGCTCCTCCGCTCTGCAAACTGCACCCAGAAGGGCAGGGAGATGATGCAACTCAGCAATAAGGTTAATCACTTTTTTTTTTAAACTTTTGACTCCAACATGACTCCCAGAGATCTCCAGCATGATGAACACTAGGGTACCCCTGAGCCGTTAACACAGCTTGGAAAGCAACAGTCTTCGCACTGATATTTCTTTCAGCTCCTTTTATTTCACTTCTTAGCTCATATTTCTGCTCAGTTCGACCAAAATTAGTACTTCAGCAGATCTCTAGAACCAATCCTACCAGCCCTTAAATGTGCTTGCTCTATTTTATCTGTAAAAAGTGATGTGAGAGAACTCAAGCAGCACCGCTGCTACTTAAGCAAGTAAAGGGGATAAAAGCCAACATCAGGACACTAAATAATGAAGTCCAAGCCAGTATCAGCTTCACCTGGAAAAAGCCAAAAACCAGTGAAATGAAGAGGCAGGGAACCATTTCTCCAACTCAAAACTCAACAACACACCTTCATACCGTGTTTTATAAAAGTCATCTTAACACCCTAATCCTGATACTCATCCTTTTTAAGAACCCCAGTATTAGGTAAGACTAAATTATATGTAATATCTTTAAATTAGCAAGTGATTTTAAAAGCAGAGAAGCTACAGCACAATATCAGAATTACAGAGGATTAAGGAACAGCTCTACTACAAGTAGAAACCAAAACCACTCTGCTCTTTTGCAGTATCAAGGCAGTGCTGAGTCCCAGACTGGATGTGCTCTGGAACAGCATCACTGGCTGGTGTGGACATGGAAATGTGCTGCAGGTTGTAGGACACGTGGTTCTTGGCTCTGTACTTACACATTTAAGTCATAGCAGTTCTTGATGATGATTAATTCTTCAATATATTCCTTCTTCACATCTGGGAATCTTGCTTCCTACAGTAGGAAAAGCTAAAGGTTACACAGGTATTTGAGGAGCTGTGTAGCACACGTAGCAACAGCACCAAAGACAGGGATTTATAGGTAATTATCTGGCACACTCCTGAGACTGGGGACAAAACCGTCAAGAGACCATTTATATCCATCCAGCCTGGCTACTGCAAGCTGCTGGCTTTCCTTTGCTCCACACCATGATTGCTAACAGTTCTTTCTCAAAGGAAGAGTGTGGGTAGTGATGTGAAAGGCCACGAGCCCTGAGGAGAGATTCAGACTCGATGGAAGCAGGGGAGGCACGGAGGTATGACCTACAACACAAGGAAAGCTAATATTTACCTTCGGCCAGACCTTAAGGAGTTCTAGATTGTGTGCTGAAATACAACATTCCAAAAGGAAAAAACCACCATCACAAATACCCACCCAAAGCACCCAGACACACCAGCAACGAGACCAGGACAGACAACAAACCTTTACTGGCATTTCTGGGAAGGCTCTCCCAGCATTTGTCACATAGTAGAGAACACTCTTTGCTGATCTCTCTCACGTTTCTGTACAAGTATTGCAAATGACTGCACCATGTGGTATTTTGCTTTACAAGACTGGACTGGTCAGGGTTGTCAAGCAACTCTGACAATGCAATAGCAGATTCTTACCCATCTCAAACAAAGTCACTGATCAACGAGGTCTTACTTGGAAAGAACTGAATTTTGTTGAACTGCTAGGAAAAAAATAGCAGTAGAAAAAAATAGAAAAAAAGATATTTTCCTCAACCTCCAGTTTTCCCAAGTAGAATCAGATATGGGATGTGGAAGGAAGACCTGGAAGGGCTGGGGGTGGTGTAAGATACAGATGCAGTAGAATAAGCTTGTTTGCAAAAAAATACTCAATAAGGCATCAAGAGGGATCCTTCCTCCCTAGCAATCAAGGGGAGGAGTATGCAAACATTAGACACATGAATCACCACATTCTTATTTTGCTTTATTTTCAAATTTACACCATGTTGCCCAAGCTGCTGAATATACCAACAGATAAGGAGTGCCCTTCTTGGTGGTTAAGTAGCCAGTGCCCCTCATGCCAACCTTCACACACAGAGTCAGCAAGGAGCATGTGGAGTTAACATACATGAGTCCTCATGCTGCTTATCCAGTTACCTTATCCCTCAGTGCTACTGTTTGGAAATCCACACTGCAAGGGCAACTATTACTCCTTGGCCACAGACTAAACTACTGCAGGAGAGGCAGCTGAAAACAGTCATGGTTCTCAGTCATGTGTCTCTAAGCTTTCTCTAACCCACCCTCTATCCCTTTGTCAGTGTTTGGGGTCTCAGGTTTGCTCAGTTAGCTTTACATCCATTCCTAAAACAGCTCTACAGAGTTGTGTTAGGAATCAGTCAAACAAAACCAAACCAGCAGATCCAACAGGGCAGAAGCCTTTCAGGGAACCAACCCGTGTTATTTCACCCCAAACTACAGTTTTCCAAGACAGTTCATCACATGCTCCTCACCTGGTGCATGGCTGAGCATCAGCCAAAGCAACGAGGATCTGCAGCTGGAGCCACCAGGGCTGTGCTCTGAGCACGTGACACTCTACACACCTTGAAAAACCTGGCTGAAAGCATCACACACACAGGAGGCAAACGAGCCCTGGGAATACTCACTGTCTCTCTGATGAGCAGTGCAGTGAGGTCCTGCTCCTGCCCAGCAGCTCCTTGTTCTGGCACGTTGCTGGAGCCAAGTTCCTGAGAGCCCTGTGCGGGGAAGGCCGGGCCCGGCTGCTCGTTGTCCCTCCCTCCCTGCTGACCCGTTTCCTCAGGCGGATGTGCCGGCTGGGGAGAAGCAGGGCCTGGAATCCCGTCCTGCTGTGGCTCCGGCCGGGGGAAGGCTGGCCCAGGAGCCTTCTCTCCATAAGCCCTCAAAGATCCTGGGTCTGCCTCTGGCTGCCCTTGCTGAGGAGCACAACCATTTGCTACAGCACGTGGCTCGTCTTCCGGCATCGGGAAGTACCGGTGTCCCAGCTGGCTGTTCTCCTGGGTCTCCTGGTCCATGGTGGTTGCAGCAGCTGTTCCTTCGAGGTTTTGCTCTGTCTCCACGTTCTCTCGCCATTCCCGGGCTTCCACCTTTTCCTCCTCTTGTGCTGGAAGGTCTGCATTCTCCAGACTCACAGTTTCTGTGTTAACTAGAGGCTGTGGACTCATCTTTACTGGTAGCACCAAACTTGGACCAGGCTCCTGCTTACTTGTAAGTTCAAAGCTGGGGCCATTAAGCTCAGAGGGTCCAGGCTGCTGCAGTGCAAAGTTCACACTCTCATCCCTGCTTGGTCCAGCACTGCCCTCCACCATGTGATTATACCCGTCTTCCTGGCACAGCAGGGCTGAATCCTGCAGATCCGTGCTCCTCAGGGCTGAATCCTGCAGATCCGTGCTCCTCGAGGGCTCAGCAGCACTTTCAGATCCTCCTTCTCCCCCAGTGCTTGCACCCTGCCATGGAGCAGCAGGTCTGATGACATTGGCACGCAGAGGCTGCTGATGCTTCGGGGTCTGAAAAGAACACAGACAAGGGGTAAGTAGGAATTCCTGTCTGCATGTCAGAATCCTTGTTCCAGATACTTTTGCATCTAATCAAACGTCTGATGGGAAGCAGATACACAGGCTGTTTAGCAAGATGCTTAATAAGGCACAAAACGGCAACTCACACATCTTTGTTTCACTGAACTCCATCCTCAGCCTGTCCCCAGGTGCTAAGAGAAAATTTGGGCAGAACCGAGGATGCACAGGACTTTCAGAGTGGAACAATTTCCTAAGCTCACCTCAGTATCCACTTCCCTCCCAGTAAAATAGTCTGGGAACATGGAACTAACTGATGACATATTTGTCTTCTCACCAACTTATTTAAACAAGCAGGAACCAGAGCTCAAAACATTAATCTCTGGCCTTGTTCCCGCCTCTGGCAGACAGACTGCTGTATGCCAACAGAGCCTGAGTGTTCTCTGCTATTGTTTTCAACTAAGAAACAGAAAGCTCAGCTTTGCAACCTATTTTCTGAATGCTTTTGGTTAATTTAATACAAAAGTGGAATATATTCTCAAGATAATATCGATAAGAAATGCTGCAAAAATATAAGTGCATGCAACAGCCCAACATGAATGCAAACAGCATAGAGGAATATTAAGCATACAAGGTGTGTATATAAATCAAACAAGGCATGGATTGAAAACCCACCTTCTATGGAAGATCAAGTCCTCTTACACAACACACCACCTCTCTGGATTCAGACAGACAACTTTATGGGAGCTACAACCTTGGTTAAGTAGAACTTTAGCTACAATGTAGTTTAACAATCTAGTTCTCCTCTCTTGTGCCCAAATATGATTAAATAAAGCCAGCAAAATGCCATCATTTCAACATTATTTCAGACATCCTAAGTAGATTGCTATAACCACACAGGACTCAGAGGAATGCATCAAATGTTTGCACAAGACTTAGCTATGCAGGCCATGAATAAAGCAGAGCAACTACAAGAATGAAAAATTACCTCTGCCAAGATGAACACGTCATCATCATCATCTTCCTCAGGCTGCTGCTTTTCCGGCGTTTCCAGCAACAAAGGTAATTCTTCATCTGAGGAATCTGATATTGTGATAAGGCCTTCGTCCCTGCGGTCTATCCAGTCTGCAGAACAGCAAGTAAAGCTAAAATTAGCTCTTTGCTCAAGGTGAAACTGGAATTTACAGGGCACATGTAGTACCAAAACACCTGAAAGAGCCATCTTCACATCTGCACTGCAGCAACAGGGAAGAAGCACTCAGAGGTCACCGATCCCTCTCCAAGTTACTCTTACAGCCACTCCTCCCGCCCCAGCCCCTGAGCAAAACGCCTGCACAGCCCCAGCTCACCACAACAGCACCTGCAGGAACAGTCACTGGCACTCACGAAGAGGGTCTTCTATCCCAAACTTCAGCACAAGTCAAGGTGCTGCAGAAGTTACTCTGAACAAGCCATACTTCTGCAGAGAAGTCCTGAACTTTCAGTTGGGGGGGGGGGGCACTGCATTTTCTTTTACTAATGTGCAGAGCATTTTAGCAGAGAGATAAGGTTCTCTGTGCAATTTGGCCTCTTCTGGAAGAGTGAGACTTTGCAGGAGTGCTTTATGCAGGGCTGAGATAGGGCCTGTGGCTGTGGGTGCAGAAGATATCCTTCTGTTAGATGACAACCTTGTCCTCAAGGTCTGTCAAGAGTGGAATATAGATGCTACTGAACACAAATGATATATTCAAGGCAGAAACGGAGTTTCTGTATTACAGAGAGAACATACAACTATGCTTTTCCTCAATTTTGACAAGTTTTGGCGTATTTTTTAGCATGAGTATTCGTTTATCACCTTACAGGCATATGGAGAAAGCATAATTTTGAATTGCACTCTTGGAGGAACGGGTGCCAATGCACACAGCCCTATGAGGGCACAAATGCACGGCCAGCCTCTCTCCTGTGGGGACCTCAGGAGGATGGATCCTCCTTGGATCTGCTGAAACACCTCCACACGGTGTTCCCACGAAGTTAGCAATCTCCCTTAAGGCAGTACAACATGAGAAAGACAAGAGCCAAATATTTTGCATGCCTGCATAACATGAAAGAGCTTTCTGGAGGTGGCTAAGTCAGTGTAACAGAGCAGCCTGTGACGGGACAGAACACACCACCAGCAGTTCCCAGCAATGGCACTCCTGAGAGTTTAGTGACTCTGAATCCTGATGGTTGTAAACAGAGTTTTGGAAATAGGCACAACTCAGTACTCACCTTTCCCTCTGTGACTGCGGAAGCTGTTCAAGTTGATCACTTCTTCATTCCCATCTCTCTCTGCCATTTTAAACAGCTGTACCCACAAGTGTCAGTGCCCAGGCATGGCAGGCAGGCTCACATGAGGAACTAGAAGGTAAAATAAAACCAGGAGAGAGTAAGGCAAACTCAACTGCACCCTAAGCAGACTTCCTCAAGACTAGGCCACTAGAACATTTTGAGGCTTCTCCTGGCTCTTCCAGCTCAGTCTTGTCATGAGGATGTTTTTCTGTGCCCCCTTCTCAGTATCTAAGAGCAGACATGTCTGTTTTCTGTTCCAAAAGTTAAGAAAGTCAACTGAAGAGTGCAATCAGGCCTGAGAAGTTTCTCTGGAGAAGACATGAAGATTTTTACAGCTGTGCAATCACAAAGTGAGGAGAGATGCAGTTCTGTCCAGACAGGACTCGACCCCTCCCCATATATGGATCTTCTGTTTCCAGTAAGTCCAAAACCTGATGCACCAATCCACACAGCAGTGTTCCTTCCACCATCAACTGGTGAGAGGGGCAAAAGCCCCTTGCCTGAGCAGTCACAGGGCAGCTCCACCTAAACCTGCATCTCAAGCATCCCAGCTGTTATTACAACCACCCCGTCACCCTTAATGCCATGAAGTCGAGCTCACTTCCACAACACCCACGTTACTGGCACGTCAGAAGGAAGCTGCACCCCTGGCAGGGCAGTATGGAACAAGTCACATTACAGAGCACACTTTCCTGCCACCATCTGCTATCCTAAAGAAGAGATTTCCCTGATTTACAGTGAGCGTTTGGTACAAATTCCAGGATACACCATCTGCTCTCAATCCAGAAAGGAGAACATGACAGGAATCAGGTTCCTTCACAGGACTGAGCTTTTGGGACTAAATGTTGCTACCCCAGCCTGTTCTCAGAGAGGCACAATGAACCAGAGGCTCTCAAACAGGATTAGTGGGACAGAGGAATCACTGCAACCTGAACAGGAGGTTTCCATTTTATGCTCTGTCAGCTTATAGCTCTCAATCCCTATCATGGAGAGGCTGAACAGATGCAGAAACTCTGAGCACAATTTGATCACTGGAAGGAGAATGAAGAAAGTCTTTTTATTGAAAAGTATTCATCTCCTTATTGCAGCACAGAGGAATCTGTACTATTAAATATTTACCGATGCATAAGTTGGAAGAAAATGATGGGTCTGCTATAAAAATCCTGTTTGCTAGTACACAAGAGCAGTATAAATTCCTCCTCAGTAATTCTACTTAACATCCCCTGCAGGGAACAGGACTTGCAGCTAGGGCAGTAAAATGAAGAAATCAGTTCAGATGCACAGGATACAATAATAATAATAAAAATGTATAATTTAGCACTTAAGAAAGCTCAGCAGCTCAGCTCAGTGCCTGAGGCAGCCTTTTCCAGAGGGAACCTCCAGCAGAGAGGTTTCAAGGCTTGGCTACAAACAGCCATGGCTTGGCTACAAACAGCCATGCTCACCTGATCCCTGAACTGGTGATGGTCCAAATTTAGTGGGACATTGGGTGAGGGAACTGCAGAGGCCTCTTCTAACCAGCATTACCACAAATATGCAACCACCTCTGTACTGAGCCCTGAGACCTCAGCAGCACACCCTGGTCCCAGTAAGCAACTCCAAGATTATCATGGGTACAAGTGATGCTTTGAAAGCATCTGAAAAGCAAGATTTTGGCAGCATTTCCACCAGGTTCTTCAGCTTCTGCCTTATAAGGAGAAACAAGTCTTACTTTATTTGCCAGAATGGCATGAAAGCACTGTTCTCATCATTGCAGGCAGGTGCTTGGGAGCTGGGTCACTGTAAGTGTGCTTGGTGAAAACCCTGGCCTTTCTAAAAGGTCACACCCACATTATTACAGTTGTATTTTCCCTGGTGCTCAGGAATAGCTACCACCTAGTCCTGTGTTATTACTCTTCCATCCTTAGCTCTCTGAGTCACTTAGCAAACAAAACCAACACGCTTCTTGCCATTTAAAATACGGAGAAACGGAGGCACAGATGGGACCAGCGTGGCCAAGGTCACCGAGCAAACACTGTGAAGCAGCACTTGCAGGCTGGCTGGGGAGGAACAAGGACATTTGTGAAAGCCACAAATCAGCTCTCAGAGCATCAAGCAGTGCAGACAGAGGCTGGACAGGTGTCTGCTCGGATCTGCTCCAAGCAGAGCTAAGTGGCTGGATATTCCTCCCCTTCAGGGACATGTGGTTAGCAGGGCTGGGTGTGCAGGTAACGAGGGCGGGACAACACTGCAAGTGCTCAGCACAGCCACCAGAAAAATCTTCTCCCAAACAGCTCAAATGGTGCTTTGTCCAATACTGGCTAAACCCCAGCTGTTCACATACAGGAATGATGGATAAGCCACAAGACATGTTAAGGTTGTATTTTCTACAAGCTACTCCGATCCTGTAGAGAGGAGCTTGCACACTTCAACCTTCAGCATTGAGAAAGGGGTACAGGAAATATTCTGAAATTAAATTTGGGACAAAAAACTGTCTACCCTCTCATACAAGACAAAAACGTGCACACATCACCAACACACTCGTGGTGGTTTAAAAGCAGGAATATAATAAATAGCATTAACAGTATACACAGTCAAAGCAACAAAAAAAAGAGCCAAGCCTGGAAAGAACTGGCAATTCTTTCTGCTTCAAAACAGACTGAATAAAAACCCAAGGAGCTTAATAAAGCCCTGCTTTGAGGGTAAAAGCCAAACTTCCACCAAGAGCTAGCAATTCATTTTGTCAATACTCAGTACAGAGCTGAAGTTTAAACAAATATCTATAAGCATGGGCCAGTTCCATCTAGTGGCATGAATAAGAAGTTTATTCATGTTTATAGCACCAGGCCGCCAAGAATGTGAAGTAACAAGATCAAAGCCACCCTGGGGTCTTGCCCTACATAAACAACAATAAAAAAGCAAGGAAGACAGATGGAAAGAAGCTATTCCATGCTACCTCAGTGATTTCAGTGCCTATTTATAGGTAAAGAATAAGGCTACCTATAAGCAAGCTCTAACATGCCCATCAGCTTTTCTGCAATGCAGTCAAGGACAGGAAACTAGAACTGTTCTAAAAGCAAAGGACCTGGCAGCAGCCAGATAAACATTTTGCAAGCTTTTTAGTTTTTCTTTTTTTCTTAAAAGGCTCCCACCTGCACTACAGCACATCAAGCTGGATTTGGGACTGGAATCCCTATGCAGTATCCAGGTGACACAAAACTCATCATGACTTCTAAGACTGACAGTGCAGTGAAGACCACCCCAGTTCCACCCAATTTCACCTCCACTTTTCATATTACTCCACATATTCATGGCTCAGAATCACAGAATATCCTGAGGTGGAAGGGGCCCACAAGGATCATCCAGTCCAACTCCTGGCCCAGCACAGGACATCCCAACCATCCCACCCTGTGCCTGAGAGTGTTGTCCAAATGCTCCTTGAGCTCTGGCAGCCCTGGGGAGCCTGTTCAGTGCCCAACCACCCTCTGATGCTGCACATTCGAGTTATTTCACTGCACAGGCAATAAAATCCTCCCCATTATGGATTTTCCTACAGCAGTTTGAGAGGAGAAGGACCCATTAACAGAACAGCTACTGGGAAAACCAGAGACCGTCAGGGATTTACCTGTAACAGTTCTCTGAACTGATCAGACCTCAGACTGACAGCTGAAGTCACATGTACTTCCCGACAAGCTCCTCAAACATGCAAAAATATAATCCACAAAACCACTGGTCCCAACCACTACTATGACTTAACGGATCAGCTGCTATGAGGTGAAACAGGTCTCGGGAGCACACAGAATGCTTACACAAGGATTTCCAAAACCCAGGCAAAATCCTTTCAAACACCACATTACATATTTTTAGCCTAACCTAAAAATAGGCACCATCAGTGCTGTGCATATATTTAATCTCCTGGTATATGGAGGAGTTTCTGGGCTGCAGTAACTGGAGCAGAACTCAAATCTGCTCCCTCCACCTCACATTTGTGCTGTGATGAGCATCTTCAGATGGTGCTGGAATTTAAAATGACAGTCAAGGGGAGACCCCCCCCCCTCTCCTTACAGTGTAATGTATTTTACCCCCCACTTACAGCATTTGAAATCTGGAACTCCCACATACCCAAGATGGGACTAGACTCAAAGTGTTCTTTCCTGGCTCCAGCTCAAGGCAACAGGACCAGACAGAAAGCACTGCAGGGGAGGTAGGAATTGAGATCCTAAACGAACAGGGGGGAGAGGGGGGAAAAAAAAGAAAAAAAAAAAAGAGCAACTTGAAAGAGATGTCAGCAACATCAAATCACTGTGTTTTAGCCTCTCCCCCACACAGCAATACCACTGTTGCTCACCTACATTGACAGAAGAGCATCAACTCCTACTTTGTGCCTGCGGGCAGCAAACGTGTCTGCTGGTAGCCTGCGAGCAAGGTGAATTCCTGGCTCGTTTCAAGCTGCTAAAACAAAGAGAAGCTACTTAAATAATGCATGGTTTGTGACAACCAGCAAAATGAAAAGCTAAAAATTCAGTCCTTAAAAAATGTAAAAAAAAAAAAAAGGCACAACAGAAGGGAAATAAACCAGCCTGACTTACTGTCAAGCATTTCACCGAAATATTTCAAAGGGTTCACAATTTGCTGGGGGCTGCTCCTTGTTAAGAGTCACTGAGCAAAAGCAGGGAGAGTTTAACAGTGGTTTATCATGTTAAGTGGCATCATCCCAAGCAAAAATTAGAAATCCCCTGATCACAAGCCCAACAAGAACTGCTGGGCACAAACGAATCCCGTTTGCTATTCCAAGGCAGCTACAGCCACAGCATTGCATTTCCCAAAGGGACAGAGCCAGAGGTGGACATTATGAAGAGGGACAAGAGGGATGAAGTCGTCAAGCTTTTCCGGGAGCAACCACAGCTTCTAGTTCCTTATTCCTCACCCCTTCTTACCTAGGAAGAGCAGCACTGAAGGAAGCAATGTTCTTTCCACCCAGGCTCACCACTGGTCACTGCAGAGTCAGCAGCAGATACTCAGATCACATCAGGAGACTCTGATGTGAGAGGGTCTGTGGATTAACAGGGGATGAGCCACATCTATGTGTCACTGCTCCAGACTAATGAGAATTGCTTACTCAGGAGCAATCAAGAGAGCAGATATTTAGAGATTACTTGGCTTCAAATCCCCAACCAGATTTTTCCCCATTTTGTAACTCCACTCAGGACTTACAGGAAATATCCTGGCTGCCTGTACATCACAAGACTTCACTTCAACCTTATTTGCAGTTCATCATTCCATTAAGGTCACAGTATCACTTAATAATAATTTTTAAGTACCCAATTGCCATTTTTATTGCATCTAAACCACAAAGTACAAGAGGAAAGCAATCTGCCCAGTTTTACCTAATTCACCTAACAGTGGGCCACATACATTGACACCAGTTTTCCTCCCCAAACCTGCAAAATATTTGCATTTTCCTGACAAAATCTCTTCTCTGTGAGCTCCTCTCTAAAATGTACAATGTCTTGCAACAGCTGTATTCGTTTTTCACTACTGGGCAACTCAACTGAAAGTTTCAGATTCCTTTGAGCTATTCCCTGGTGACTGGCATCAAGGTCAGCAGCTGGACACTCGAGTGCCTTCCCACGACCCCTGTCAGTCCTGCCAAAAGAAGGGCTCTGTGTCATCACATCACCCTGACCAGCATGAGACTCCTCATTTTGATACAGGCAAAAAACCACTCTCTGCACAAGAGGTAGGGACTCTGAATGAGTCATTTGCCTCTCCTATCAAACTGAGTCCTGAAAAAAGTTGAATTTACAAAGTCTGGTTGGAAAGGAGAGTTAATGCCATCACCTTGAGCAGCTCATTTTATGTGCAAAGTATAAATTCGAGGCTCTGAGAGGAAGAGGCATCCCTGCAGTTAGTTCCTGTTAAGGGCAGTACTCTGCCTACCTCAGACTTCTGGCATGTGCAAGATCATCCAGTATAATCCCCTAAATCCAAAACCTCCCTCCCACATCACAAACACAGGTGCCAGATTGGCATTTCATGTTCAAGCAACAATTCAGGCACCAGCAGCTCAGCCCTTGGCTACAGCACATACACACAAACCCGGCCTCGCTGGGCTCACAGAGCCTGTCTCCCAAACCATCATTTTAAAGAACTGATTTATTCTGATTTTGTGGTATAAGGGTGGAGGGGAATGCAAGAGCACATGAAGCCATGTGACTTGCAGCTCTGTCGCTTCCAGAGCAAGTTTTACTTCCAGTTTTCTTTCCCTGCATTCACGTGTCCTTTGAGCAGTGCCCTGACTCAGACACCACATACAGCTCCAGGAGCTGCACATACCTGTCACAGCTCCACACAGCATTAACTGCAGCTGCCTTCCCTTCCCCACAAACCCAGCAGCCACGTGGAAAAGAACAGGAGAAATGTCCTATGTGCCCCAGGGTACACACCAGAGTGCTCCTCTGTTACTTGTACTTCACAGAGCTCTCCAGGAGAAAGGATTCCTCTCCAAAGCATTTCCTCTCCAAATCCTCAGTAGTTTTTCTTCCTTTTTTTCTTTTCTTTAAAGGATCCTGAATCTCACTTTAAAAGGCTTAACAGAACAAATAAGTCCAAGTGCAACCTTTTAAGTAGTTATTTAACAAGTTGGATGCACATCTTCAGGAACCTTCAGGTTACCATCTCAGCACTGCTTTTCACTGGAGAGGAAACAGAAATAAGGGATTTAAGGCTACTGGGACAGGCTGTGGCATTGACATTCACACAGAGCCTGCTCTGCTCACAGCCCTGGTTGCAGGGGCACTGGTTGCAGGGAGAGCCAGGCTGCACACAAACAGCAAACTGCTATGAAAAGCAGCAGCGAGGGACTAACTAGACCAAAGCCAAGAGGGTTGGAAAGCACAGAGTCAGGTTTAGTTCCAGGACCAGCCAGAGGACTTTAAAATCACAAAGAATTGATAATCTGTGATGGCATCCTGGATGTTGAGAGGCTGCCCAGCAGACCAACTTTGGAAACCATCTAAAACTGCACTTGGGAAGTTGTGCTCCAGAAAAAAAAAAAAAAAAAAAAAGGCATAACAAACCACCAGGAACAAATGTAGAAAGAAAGGTTCAGGTCACACTTAAAATAAAAATACAAAAATATCCCCTATCACAAGAAACTTTGCTTTCAAGCATAGCACACCTCACCTCATTCACAAAGCTGCTGACAACACAAAAGGTGAGACTTGACCTTGAGGTGGCACAGGAGGGAAAAAACCCAACTGACTGCAGCAGCCCACCTTAGCTGAAAGGAAGGTGTCCGTGTCAATCTGCACAGTGCTTTTAGAAGTATTGACTTCAAAGCCTGCCACCGACCATTCCAGGTGTCAAACATCCCAGAGAGAGGGACTTCCAGAAAGAATGACCTCACAGGTCACATACTCTGGTTATTACAGCCATGCCCTTTTTTTAGAGCCATGTTAAGCATCTGCACTTGCCATAATTCCAAAGGTCAGTGGCCAGAAGCTGTGGCTTCACATTCAGAAGGGTTCCACTGCAATGCCTACTTAAGGTGGTCACATTCCCACACCACGGTTTGTCTCCTCCTCTCACACAGTTCCTCCAGCATTTCTTAGAGCTTTGAAAGGAAATGCCCTGGAAAATGTTTTTGTAGGATTCAGATCAGATACCTTCTCTCCCACATGGTGGAAGTGGGAGAACAGAAAATAAACTGAAGGCAGGGAGAAGATCTTAAACTGCGGCCACAGCCAATACCTGACTAACACTCAAACTACACGTGCTCCGAGTCTAAGGTCAGGCACTGCCTCTGAAAGATGCTTTTACACAATAAATTGATAGGTTTAAATATGTATAAGAGCCAGTTTAGAGCCATAATGGGCCAACAGGCCAAGCTCACTCCACAGTGAAACAAGGTTAAACAGCCTAATGTACTGAGAGTAAAATACCAACAGAAACATTGTAAGGCAGGTGCAGCACCCGGGCAGCAAGGCCACGCTCTGCACCAATTTCTGCTGGAAAGGGTAAAAAATGAGCTGCCTGTTGCACTCACAGAAGAACTGCTACTATGTCCTTGCTGCTCCAGCACCTCAGATAACCAGGTGTCAAAAGATTTTCAAGCTGGCTGGCAACAGCTTTTGTAAAACCGGGTTTAGTTTTGTTTGTAGCCACGTGTAGCCTTGTGGCCATTTCCATCCCAGCAAGCTCTCGGCAGTGAAAACCCAGGGCAGCCTTCCAGGCTCACCACATCACATGGCAGTGCCACTGTGGGGTTTAGGCAGAGTGGGCTAAAAGAGCAGAAAAGCAAAGAGGTTGTACTTGAGGCAAGTGCCACTATATGAGAACTGAGAACAGTGAAATTAGATTGTGGCTGGATTTACAGATGCTCCACCTCCAGCATGAGTCTCTTCTGAGACCAATAAAGTTCATGAATGAGTGAATTATCAGCTAAAAAGCAAGGGAAGAAGAACTGCACGTGAACTCTCCAGGTCCACAGTCACACAGATTCACAAGGCTGCAAGGTACCCACCGATATCATCCCAAGGCAAACAAACATTTTGCATACACAAGACACAAAAACCATCACGGGCCACAGCCAAGGGGTTGCCCAGGCTGCAGTCAGAACTTTCACCGAGGACACACTGCTTGCAGGCAGCGAGTCCTGTGCCCACCCTTAGTCACTGCACTCAAGTGTCCAACACTGGTTTGAGCCTTCACGCAGCAGAACAGAAATTCTTTCCTGTGTGTTGCAATAGCAGAAAGATTATTTAACCACCTGGGATGGAAGGTGAGTAAAAACAGCCACGAAGTGCTAAATAAACACAAGCCCATTCAGCTGAGGAGCACCCTCCAGACACTGTGTTCAAGGAAAAGGTGTGTTCCAGCTGCTACAAGCTGGTCTGTGCTAGTCCTGGCAGATCCAAGGGTACCTCCCAGTAGATACACAATGAAGCCTTCTCCACTACAATAGGATTCTGGTTTAACAACCCACAGAGAGGACATGAACTATTTACAATAGCCAAGTTACTGCTCACGGGTCTTGCTCATCTGTAGCTGGAAATCCCAGCAGCAGGGGAGGGATGAATCGCCCTGTGCTGCTGGTTTCCTGAAAGGGAGAGAAAGCTGCTTTTCCTGCCTCCCCATTATGCTGCTGCTGTCATCTCCCTCAAATTGCATTACAGCACATGATGGCGGAGCAGGGAGAGAAGGAAAGCCCTCAGCAGCACTGTGGCTGTGCTGCAGGCAGCTGTCAGCACTGCTGCCCCTTCCCTCTGCCAGCCCAACGCGTTCGGCCAACAGCAGCTTGTACTTGCCAGGGGTACCTGGGCCAGTGCTCCTTCCATGACTGGCCTTCAGGTAAAAATCGATGTACACGAAGCATTAGGGAGAGTTTTCCCTCCCCCCTCTATCAAATATAAAAACACATGCTGTCTTTGGGATGGGGTTTGGAAGTAGAGGTGTAAATCTGTTCCTAACTCCGGTTTTGCAAAAGCTGCAACAAACCAACCTCTGCCTTCCTTCCTCCAAGGAACAGCAGGAGCAGTGCCCACAGCTTGGTAAGAGCGTGTCAGTCTGGATAAAGCAGCACAGGAGCCTTGTGCAAGGAGTGCTTCAGACAACACATATTACTAGAGGCCGTTTTCCATCCTTATATTCCCCATACAAAGATTCCAGCTAGTGCGAATCCCGATCACCTTGTACTGCAGAGCAGTATCACGTGATGACTCTACAGATCCTGTCCAAATGTTTCTCTGAATAATGCAAACAGTAGCTTGGCCTCCTTACAGGGGGAGCAGGCCGAGGGTGAGCAACACCACCAAAGCCAACTGAAAACATTTCAGGTCACCCTGACACCCACACACACTCACTCCCAGTTTTATTTCAGCTCGACAACTTTGCTTCTCTTTACAAGTGACAACCACAGCCTCCAAAACTCACCTTGGGAACAGCCAGGCACCATCAGCACCAGCACAGGAGTGAGGCTCCCCAAAGCCAGCAAGGAAGCCACACTTAATTTAAATTCCCCCTGACCTGGATCAGGAAAACTGGGAGGTGGCACCATGACTCGGGGCAGCAGCTGCCCTGCGTTGAAATCTTTCCCCAAAGCCCAATGCTTTTTCTAGTTAATCAGGCACTGACAGCTCCCCTCATGAACACAGGGAGGGAACCACAGCGGGGCTGGTAATTAGGAGAGAGGTGTCATTCAGAAGGAATATCATTTCCTGTCCTCAGGAATTAAGCTTTCTCAAGGATTGTTACAAAGTTTAAACCACTACAAGCTCTTAAGCACTGAGCCAGAGGAAAAACATCACTCCCAAGATATTCCAAAATAAACCTGAAAATCTATAAAAGTGACATGAAGGCTGCTGAGCACGAGATTGTCCCATCTCAGTGAAACATTCCTTATTATCTCACATCTCAGTGCTTTGGCAAGGGTAACTTATTCAAGCCACCAGGATGCTGCTAAGTGGCTTTTCCCCCCTCTTTTCCTGTTTTCTCTGCCTACTCCTCCCCAATTTCCCAGACTTCCCCATTCCAGTAACCTGCTTAAAAACAAAACTACTCCAGACTAATGCTGGTCAGCACATTATTCAGCCCCACTTCACACACAGGAACTCCCAGTCAGCACACAAATAAGGTTATCTCCTGTGCTTCTACTAGGAGATAGCTGGAGTCTGCAGACAGATGTGTTTCACACCTTCCACTGCTCACTGTATTTAAAAAGGCACCTATCCCACCGGGATAGATCCCAGCAAGAATAATCTCAGTTACATGGAGCAGCTTGAAAAGCCCACCCGTCTACCAACGGCAATAAAACACACCATTGTTTCAGTGCACACACAGACCTCTGAGACTATTATTGCCTTGCCTTGAAGTAGTTAGAGTGATGCCTGAATTCAATAATGTAAATGGAGGCTTAAAATATCTCCACACCAAATCCATCTGTAACAATCCCCAAAATTCCAGTGACAGGAATTAGCGGCGCAGTTCTGACTGTCCCAGAAAGAATGCAGCCAGTGGCAAGCCCCAACACCCAGTGCTGTGACACAGTAAACCACTCACAATAAAAAGATATAAATAAAAATAAGACACCCATTCCAAGCTAATGAATGGGAGCTTCTTCCAGGAGGCACTAAACAACACCCCAAGGGCTCCGCATCTCTGGCACTTGGGTTTGTGCTGCTCCCGGTTGTTAACCAGCTCCTGGCCCCTGGGATGTGCTTCCTGTCTCTCTCCAGCTGTGCTGGAGTCCCCGGAATTGCGTGCTCGCTCCACCTATTTTTGCCACAGGACTTTTTGGTGATTTGTGTCCAATTTCAAAGCACAAGTCACGCTGCCAGCGATCGCAGCTCCCGGTGGCAGGAACGCCCACTGCATTCTCAGGCAGACAAAGCACTGCTCTACCCAGGAATTTGGACTTCCGAGGCAGCTTCTGAAACTCCAACCCTGGAACAGGCTGCCAGCACCCTTCTGGAAACCAGAATGTACCTTATCACCCATAACACTGCCCCAACTGCTCTTCCAGGGCCTGCTGTTTGCACCCTGGCTGCCCAGCTGCAGCCAGGCCAACAGGAAAACATCCTAGGAAGGGAGAAAAAGAGATGGAAGAAGGCCTGTTACCAAAATGCAGAACCACAAAGCAGGCTGAATGTCTAGAGATCTTCAGGAAATGCGTCTGAGTCCCTTCCCAAGTCTTGGTATTCGAGGCACAAACTCCTGTCAAGATGATTGTTTATTAACATCGAGTCACACCAGCAGACACCCAGCACATGAAATCTATTAACATGTTTACAATTGCAGAAGGCCTGATGTGAGGCAGTGGAATTTTTGCACAGCATTCACCCTAGAAATTAAAAGCTGATATTAAAGCTGTAAATCCCACAGTCCTGGGATTAAAAGCTGTCCCTGCAATCCTGCAAGTCCTAAAGAAAATGGGTTCCACCACATGGTTTGAGCTGCATATTCCCATGTACCTGTTCAGGGATGTACCAGAGCCTGCTCGAGATTTGAGTCTGCAGAATGATGGGTCTCAAACATCCCCCCCTTGCTTTCCAAACAGGTTGCTGGAGGAAAAACCCTTATGTCCCTCTTTGGAAGCAGGAGAGGCCACCTTAACTCAGAATGCAAAGGCCAGTCTAAATGCCTGATAGGGGACACCTGCCTTCTCTTCCACTGCTACTGCTGGAAACCTGTGACAGCTCCAAAGTGCAGCAGGTGAGAGAGCAGAAATTGTAAGAAAGAACCAACCACCACAGAGACAGAATAGAGAAAGAGGGATCTGCTCACAGGTCTTAGCACCAGGACTGCCTGTGCCCCTCAGACACCAAGGCAACGACTGACTGTCTTTAGAACTGCTGCCCAAAGCAAAGCAGGAGTCTGCTGTTCCATAGGGCAGGAAGGGAAATGGGAAAGAAACACAACAAAGAAAGCTGTGAAAAGCACATGGACAATAAGCTGAAGTCCCTCAGCATCACACCTTGAAAACAGAAATAAAAGTGCACAGCAACGCCAGCTTTTCTCTTTCAAAGTACCAGAGGTCTCACACAGTGACCAAACCATAACACCATGTAAGAAAATGACCCTTGCTCCAGGAGCTGTAAGGAAACACAAACCCATGAACGACTAAACTTATTTGCATGAGAACTACCACCCTAAGCATCTTTCAGTAAGACCTTAAGGTAAAGTACAGGATGACTCTCAAAGACAACACTCCGGGTCAAAAAAGCACAGGTGAGATGAAAAGAAAAGCCTCGTGGGCTGGACCCACAGGTGCAATCAGCCCTTATCCACCCAGCCTCCAGCCAGCACAGCTGCAAAGCCAGGGATCCATGAGATGAGGGCAACTCTTAAATGGTTTTAAAGAGTTGCCTTTTTGCCCACCCCAGGGTGCCGTGTGGGCACTGCCCGGGGAGCTCGGGCTCCTCTCTTTGTACACACACTGTAGTTCACCACAGCTCTTCAGCCTCGGGTGGAATCCCGACCTGCCTCCAGGTGTCTAGGCGGGCAAGGTCAGCTCCAGAGGCAGAAAAACTCACTGGACACGTCCCGCACATAAAGGCAGAGCGTGTTAAAACTTCCAGGCTTTGCTCTCTCTCCACCGAGCCGAGCCGGCACTCAGATAAACAGAGGGAAAGAGGAGGAGGAAGAGGAGTATCTCTTACACAGATCCCTCAGCTCCGGGGACAGCTGTGTTTGGGTTTCCTTCCTGCAGCAGCTCCCACGGCAGATACCTGAAATGTCGAGATGTCCCAAAGGCACCGAGTGGTCCCACACCGGGGGCGGGGAGGAAGGGGACGGGCAGGAGAGAAGAACAACCTTTTATCCTCCTGCCCCCACCAGCTCCGGTTTATCCCCGAATACAAACACCTGGCCCGGGGTACCCGGAGAGCAGCACCTGTACCGGGGTGTCCCTCGGTGCTGGGGGAGGGGGGGGACCCCAGGGCCGGGAGGGAGGTGGGGGGACCCCCCTGACCTCGGGAAGGAGGAGAAGGGACCGGCCTTGAGGGGAAGGAGGGAGAAGGGAAAGGACTCGGTTCTGAGGGAAGCTGAGGGGGGACGGAGTGTCCCCGATCCCGAGGGAAAGCGGGAGGGCCTCAGGGGAAGGGGGAGTGGTGACGGACACGGGGACGGACGGACGGACACAGGAGAGCCGGCTCTGAAGGGAAACAGGGGGAGAACGACCTGTCCCTGAAGGGAAGCGAGGGGAAGGACCCGGCCCTGAACGGACGGACGGAACGGACACCGGGCCCTCAGGGGTGGGGGGGACACCCCGGGCAGGCCCCGGCCGGGGGTCCGGCGAGGCCCAGGGACGCCCTCTCTGTCGCTCGGTCCGCCCGGCGGTGGCACGGCGGCACTCCCGGGCCCCGCGGGGACGGAGGAGCCCCCCCGGCACTCCCGGACCCCGCGGGGGTGTCGGAACTCCCCCCACACTCACCGGCCCCTCCGGCCCCGCTTCATTTAACCGCCGCTGCCGCCGCTTCCGCCCGGCCCCGCGACACGTGACCGCGCCGCCCCGCACCATAGAGAGGCGCGGAGAGAGCGGCGCCGGGAGACGAGCAGCCCGGGCGGGCCCGGAGCGGCCGACCTACCATAGAGAGGGGGAAGGAGTCCGGCGGAGCCGCGCCACGCCCCCTGCCGGGCGGGAGGTGTGCTCGTGGGGAGGGGGCGGGGCTTGAGGGAAAGGGGCGGGGCCAGGGCCTGCACGTGTGTCCTGGGGGCGGGGGGACAGGGAGCCCTCGGGGGCTTCGATGGGGGGACAGGGACCTCATATGGGGTTCTGTGCCCGGGAGGGCGGCGGGAATCCCCTGTGGGGGCTCTGCTGAAAGGGGGACACACGAGTCCTCGACTCAGACTCGCACCCGTCCTCCTCCGCTTGCAAAACATTAATAATTACAGAAAACCCCAACGGAGAAACAGAGACTCATCAGCGTTAATGACTGTTCTTCCAGCTCCCGTTAAGGGGGAGATCATAATTTCCTTCTGGAAACTGAGGATTTGGAAAAGTAACAGGGCAAATGATAAGGTAAGAAGGGAAAAAGGTTGAGGCTGGTAATTAATCAGCTGAAGAATGAATGAAACAAAGTGTTCTGCCTGCAGGGGAGGACTTTCATCTGGGCAGTCCGTATAGATCAGTTAAACCAGTTGCATTTCCATGCTTTATCCACTCGATTCCCATACATTTAAAAAATTTAACAACCCTTAACAAAAAAATCTGCTGGATACCAAGAGTTTAAAGTTGTGAGTTTATTGCATATGTAACAAAAATGAACATGACCTCCTGGGTCCAGCCTACTATACAATCACTGTTTATTCCAGCTGGTTCCATAACCACATTAAATAGAACTAGTATTTCTTTAAATACTTTGATTTAGACATAAAATGAAACATTAGTGTACAACTTTCACAAAATAAATCTGCAATAAAAACAGTGGGAAGAATAACAAGGATAGCAGCAATACTTAAAACATGACATTACAAAATAATAATAAATTAAAAAAATACATTATAAAGTGGTTGAGGAACAACAACAACAACAAAAATTAACAAATTAAAACCAGATCCATACTGTGTTTCTGGGAACTTGCTGTACCACACGGCCCTGAACCTGGGCACTGGCTCCAGAGGGCCCGGTGGCTGGATCAGTAATTTACGGAATCTGCTGGATTTTAGAACCACCTCGACTCGAAGCGAGGACAAACTGCTGAGCGAGCGCCGGTCGCACCGTCTGGAGCCTGGAGCAGCCTTTGTGGAGCAGGGTCTCCTCTGACGTAATGCCCAAGTGAACACTCACACCCATCCAACAGTCTCGTTTCTTCCCGGTTGGAAACACGAGCAGAGTGGTGGTTTTCCTACATCCCTGAGCGTAGAGTAAAGGCTGAGGAGCAGGATCAGGGCACGGCAGGGCGGTGCCGACGGACCAGCTGCTGGGTTTGCCGTGAGGACAGGAACGACAGACACGCTGTACCTTGTATTCCCTTCGGGCCAGATCCAAGAGTATCCGCGCACAAGGTGGGACGTGGAATGACAAAATGGACACCGGACTCGATGTTATTCTTTGGGCAAGTTTGAGAAGTTAACAACCAGTTCAAGTGCTGGCAGACCGAGTGGGAATGGACACACCAATTCAGACAGCTGAGGTTATCCGAGACCTCCGGGAGCCGCTGGCTCAAGCCACACAAACTCCTGTTTGCACTCCGTCCTTCCCTGGCCTCGGAACTGGCCTCGGGAAGAACAAGCCATGGCTCCAAACCCTCTCTGCCTCGCTTCTTGCTGCTCCTCCATCCACCCAACCAGCTTTAAGGCCTGCCTCAAACGCACGTACAGAACGAGACAGAAAATGTCTTCGTCGTCACTGAAGTGGCACGAAATTGCAAAGACAACACGATGGGAGAGGTGGTGAAGCTGTTGGAAAGAGAACTGAAATAATTAAAAAGACAGTGCCCCATTCTCGTCACCGTCGGCACGGAGGAGGTACCTTGACAAGGGCTTTAAAATACAGCAAAAAACAGACGGACTTCTCGGAACAATCCTTGCCTAATCTTATTTTGTGCATTCAATAAAACACTGACCTAGCAAAGACATTAGGAACTATCATATGCCAACTGTGTCATTGACATAAAGCTACTTGACCTACAGATCTCCAAATCAAGGACTTTTCCCTTCACCTTGCTTGGTTTGCACAGAGCCACTTGTGCTGCAGGTAGAGCTTTGTGTGATAGATTTTTGTTAGGGCTGGCCTTTAGTATCTGGGTTTGGGGTCTTTAAACTCCTTTAGTGAAAAATCCACATGAGACTGCATGCAAAGCTTTTGGGCAATAATCCATTTTGCATTTTTCCTATCTGACTGGTTTATTGCACATTCAAACGTACTGAAAGGATTAAATACACTCTAAGAACAGGTCTGACTTCGAAGCCATTTGGAAAAGCCTGGGCTGTGGGGACTCTGCTGCTCAACCCGAGACCACACAGGTGCTCTCTGCCACAGCTGCATTTCCTCTCTTCTCTGCAAGAATTGTGTGGTTTCATTTACGTCCCAACAACCAGAACTGCAGAAACTGGTCCCCAAGTGCCAAAAGATCCCTACAGAACATGGGTCTGAACAGGTCTCTCCTGTAGAGTCTTGCAGGATGAGCATCTTCAGCCACCCCCTGCAAATCTCACTATATGGTACAATTTCAAACCTCCGATGCAACCCTTACTCCCAACAGCAAATCACAAGAATTATGGTCAATGGCAAAAAGAAAACCACAAACAAACAAAACAGAGAAAGATGCCAGGGTTTTGACACGTGTCTACTTTCTGTCCTATCACAGTTTAAAGCTATTATCAAATTCAATTAAAAAAAGACAAAATAGAAGTATTCCAGTAGACGTCTCCTAAGAACGATCTCTTACCCACAGCTGAATTTCAATGCACTATTCCATAAACATAACATCTGTTAAATGTTTCAGTAATGAATCTCTCTAAATATCAGGCTTGCCAAAGAAAAAAAGTCCTATACAAGCAAGTCTGCTTGACTTAGGTCTAGACATGTTTGATAGATAACTGGGTCTCTCTGAAGCCGTGTTATTTGTTAAAATACTGTCTCATCTTGGTGTGCAAAGTGGAAAAAATGTTAGTGATTCAGGTATTTGATTTGCTTTTGTTTCCCCGGTGTTAGAGAACAAACCTTTTAATATTAGTTTCAGATATTTGAAAAAATAGCCTTATATGGCTCTCTGGAGAAATTTTCATCCCTACAGAACTGAAGTCATAAATTCTTCCAATAGCTTTCCATAACATTTGAAATGTACTCACTATGTAGTTCACCTTTTACCTCGACCTCCAAATAAACCTTTCCCAAGGCCAAAAAATTTGAAGCAGAAGTTTGCTCTGTTAACTTGGCTTTTAGTGATTTCCATGTGAGTCTTTAGAATTTAAAGTCAGGCAAATGCATCTCGGGTAAAACAGTGGCACAGAAATCACAGCTCTGGGACTGAGCGGATCTTTATCCTCTGTCTCCTCCTCACAAGGCTTCTCTGCAACCTACTTACATCTGAACAAATTATAGAAAGTAATTTTGCAGGAGGAAATAATTGTTTTCATGTGCAAAACAATTAGATTTCAGCCAGGACAACCAAAAAGAAACCATTCAATACCATTTAAGCTGTCTCAGATTCCTTCACTTTTCTCAAGGTGAGCCACAGCTTCCACTGGGAGCTTCCTGCTAAGGCAGAACTTGGATTTCTTTACCTTTCAGTTAAGTGTTCATATGGAGGTATTTTCTGCTAGAAGTTTTACTTTTTAAACAGGTGTTTAAAATGTGCAATGCAAATTCTGGTGCCAGTCAGACACTCTGCACCTGCTGGACTCTACAAAGGCTCAAGTTTGATTTAAGACAAACTAACCATGTGCACCTACCCCGTTGCAAGTTCTCAGCAAATTAAGCTCATTCCTAATTAGACTTTGATTCTCCTATTAAAAAACCCCACAGGTCACTCACTCTATCACAATATGTGTTACAAATCTAGCAGAATATCCTGTGTAACCAAAGCCAAATGCTGAACTTGGCTGCATTTCGTTTCGGGGGGGGGGGGGATGGAAGAAGAGGGAAGGGGTTATTGTAACAAAGGGGAGAAAACAGAGTTGGGAACCACCAACAAAAGCCCCGACCCCCCACCCCTCATCCACCAGCGGCGGAAGGGAAACAGCCCCATCTCTAAGTTGTCAGAGTTCTGATGCTTCAGACAGCTTAGCAGGAAGTTCACAGCAAGCTTCTTCTAGCTTTTGATTTGGTGGTCCATGAGCTAGCATCTGTTTCCTTTGGTTGCTTTTTCACTCGACAGCAAACCCACATGTCTCTTCCACAGCTGTCAACAGCTTCTCATAAAGCTTCTCATATGACTCATAAGGCGGAATGTCGATCCGGTTAAAGCTGGAGGGGAAATAACAACACACTGGTGAATCTGAAATATTTATTGGGGGGGGAAAAAATGCTGGAGCAGCTACATATAGATAGAACTTGTGAAAACTCAAAGAAAGCCTCAGCCACTTCAGTGGCCAAAGGAGACGAGATGAAAAACAGCTATTTCTGCAGCAGGAATGCACAGCTTAATAGGGAAGCATTTGGGGAGGAGGAGGAAGAGGAGGAGGCCGATGCATGAGACTCGCAAATAAAGGAAGACATGAGGCAGGGCTGCTCCCTGCCCTGCCTGCAGACAGTCTGTGCTGCTGCTGAAACCATTTCCTGCCTCTGATGGAGTGAGATTTCCGTGCAAGGGCTCAGGCTGTGCCTATACTGCACCAACAGCACGAGCTCCTGACGTCTGATGTGTGACAAGGATGCAGCTTTGTAATAAAGAAATAAACTTACAAATGTCTCACTATCCAGAATAATCAACTCAGAGATAAATGAAAACCACGGAGAGGAGTAGAGAAGACAAATCAAGTTTTAAGAAAAGGAAATTATTTTGCTGACTGCAGAGTACAGATATTTCCAAGCTAACAGAGCACACCTGGAGTCATCCATGTGTATCCCATGGCTAATCCATACCCAGTACAAATAGAGATGACTCCTTTAAATCAAGACAAATGGAGAGCAAGCACTGCTGTACGGAGTGTTTCCATCTTACCAAGTGTGGGCTTTTGGAAGGTTGTCTGTGTTTGCATCTATTAAATGGATGGTAAACAGTCTGGGTCCTGCAGCGCCTGTAGAACCTTAGACAGACATTCTAGTTAATGCACTTCAACAAAACATCATTCACACACACAAATTTTGCTGCTTATAAAAAGGCAAGGGAGGAAATTACAGTTCCAGCTGCAAACCCATGTATGTCCTGGGCTAAATCTGCAGAGATATTTGCAGCTGATGAAGGGATGGCAGATGCAATAGGGCTGCTCAAGACAATCAGTTTGCAGACTGATAGTTTGGAAAGCTGCTAAATTTGGTATTAACAAAATTGCACCTTCAAAAATGAAAAGACTGAAGTGCAAGAAGGTTTTCCTTGTAAACCACAACTATATATTTTAATTTTGACCATCAATTTACTGTCAGCCAACAAATGGAATGTGATCAGGAGAGCACAACAGCCAAGGCACTGCCACCTTTTCGATGACAAAACCTGCGACTTCCAGGAACTTGCTTTAAAGTCCAATGGTTTGTTGCCAAACTAAGAAGGGAGTACAATTCTCACATGAAAAAGTCGTTCAGTCAGCTCTATATTCATGTGGACGTTTGCATGCAATGATTTTAACATCAGTCCACAGCGCTGGAGGACACTGAGGAGCCAGTAGTGACACCACCCAAAGCACTGCATGGTAACCACAATGTCCGGCAGCCGCAGAGCTGCTGACAAATGTAACTCTGCTCTCAGGCTTGGAAGTTTGCAAAGTGCTTGAGTTATCCAGCCTTACTCTGATACTTTACAAGGGGCCTGTAAATACCACAAGGCTTTTATCTCTTTCCCCCACCACAGATTAACTCGGCCTCCACATCAGTCACCTTGTAAAGCCTTGAAACCTTGAAGTGGGACACGCGTCGACCCCGTCACGAACTGCAGCAGCCTGGCCCTCCTCTCCTCATCAAAGGTTTCCACCGCCTGCCAGAACCACTTCACGATGTTGCTGTCTGCCATGCAGTGCTTTAGGCGGGTGTTGGACTTCCAGTCGTTCAGGTCTATCTTATCCAGCCCTCCTATGATGAGCTGTTGGAAGATCAGAAAGCGCTTTAACATTCGGAGTCATTGCACGGTTATAAAAACACACATCCAACCACATCACGTGAAGCCTGGAATTGTTTAGGTGCTTCAAGCAGCTTTTTGGTGCAAGGTAGCACTCCAAGCCAGTATAGGACAGGCAGTAAATCTTTGAGTTTAACTGCAATGAATTACCAGCACTAGAACTTTTCACAAGGAACTAGAGTCAGAGGGCCATGCAAGACCTGCTTTATTAAATCTATGCTACCTGAGAGGTACAGCCTCTCTTTATGAGGGTACAGCACAAATCTGGAAGAAGACAAGCCATCTGCTGCCTGACACAGCATCATTGTCCTGGTGCAGGATTGTCCCAGAGGTGCCAATAACAGCTATGACAGAATCCTGCTCGGTTTGTGGGAACATCTGAGCTGCTTTGTTGTTCCACAACAAACTACAGAAACTTTTCATCTGTTTTCTGCTGCCATTTGTGAGAGGCTCTGACACAGACCAGACATATCACTTCAATCTCTTTTCCAGATAATGCCAGGTTGCAAAAAAATAAGAAAAGGAAATCTAACCACTTCCCCATCAACGAAAATAAAAGGCACAGAGAAAACTTCATCCCTCAAAACAAAATGTGTCATATTCTGAATTTCCCCATACTGAGGATCACATTTCTGAGAGCTGCCATTCAGCAGCAGCCTTGTTGTGCCACCAAGGCAGCACCCACTTAAACTTGTGCACATAATCAGGACAGTTGTGACTGTTCTGACGTGGACAGTATTGAAATATTTAATGGATTTCTAACCTGCCTTTTTAAGCAAATGGAATGCAATAACTTTGTGGGATTAATCAAAATGAATGACTGACTAGCACAAAGCTCCAATACCACAAAGGCTTGCTATTCCACAGGTTGCCTTATTTTTTTAAAAAGGCAAAACCAAAGAAAACTTGCTATAACAGGTATTACTTTAAGAGCCTTCTGCAGCTCAGGATTTAATAATAAAACAAATTATTTCCCTTTGTATATGCTCTACCCTTCTATTTTAGTCCCTGTAAACCATGTCCTGTGTGCATATAGAAACAGCCATGCATGAAAAGTTACTGGACAAAGCAAGTCCTGGGGTAGGTAACATGTCAGGTCTTGCCAACAATTCCTCAAACTGGCAGTGCTCCCTCCCTGTTCAGACCACCTGCCTTGAGCATTAGTCCTTGCACAGACACCATGGTATATTTGTCTTTCCCTGTTTAAGTAGCCCTCTCGATAATATTAATCCAAAGAATGTCTAAAATAAACCACTGAGGGTTTGGTTAAACAAATACCCTGCTTTCTGGTATGTAAATTGGAATAAGTTTTGTGGTGTTTTTTTTTCCTTGGTTGGTTTGGCTTTTTTTAATCAGTGCTTGATTGTGGATCAAACAAATTACAAAACAATACTCCATGTGGATAAAACATACCTCAAGTTCCTTCTGGTCGAAAGGCTTAAGGAGATGTTGAGGAATAAGTTCATTAAAACCTTTCTGCAGAGCCAGGAACTGTGCCTCTATTCCTCTCATAAACCGCCAGTTCACATACAACCTGTGGTGGGGAGAAAGAAAAAGTCAGGGATGATGAGCTGGATGGGACTGGGATATTTGCAGTAGAGCTGGGAAATGCTCATTTTACAAAGAAACCTGTTTTAATACACACATTTTGTATTATGAAAGAAGTGCTTATCAGTTCTTTGCACCATCAACAATTATTGCACCATCAACAGAAAAACCAGTGTACAGTTCACAGCTTCATCCTCCCAGGCAATACAATAGTGCATTGTGTGAAAACATTCATGTCATTTATGACTCAGGTATTTCCACCCAAAATACTCGTTTCACTAATCTCCCTCTATACAAAAAATGAATCTGTTTACTAGCTCCTTTCCACTACACTGGCAGGATGTCTTTCTGTTCTGCAATACCTGACATATTCTTTCTTGTTCTCTTCTGTCACTTGAATATTCCTGCCATTTGGTTTGAGCTCATGCTGTAAAATCCTCCCGAAAGCGTTGTGTTCCACACAGAAAGTATGGTCCAGGACGGGGGTGATGTCATTCTCTCTGGGAACAGACAGACAGAGGGCAGACTTACTGGTTTTGATATTTTGGTAACTCTCAGTGGTGATGCTGACAGGTATTTGAACACTTAGGTAGTCTTCAAGCTAAACCTACTAACTACCCATCTGTATTTCGCACACGAGAGGAATGTTGCCACAATCACCTATTTCTGTATAGGTCAGAGCACGTTGAAGAGCCTCATCAGATATGGGACATCCATCTAACTCTAGCAGAACTCAGGATAATGAATAAAACCAGATACACAGAACCCTCCCACACACATATACATAAACCCAGCAGGAATCTGATCTGCTGTCACATATCAGTGAGATTAGGGAAGAGATCACACGCTGTGAACTCAACATCATCAGTAACTTCAAACACAAAATTCAAACAGCATTTAGGAAAAGAAATTGAGGGAATGCAAAGCAGTGCTGAAGAGTCTCAAAGCTACACTGAATGTTGGATTTTGTTCTGAGCTGTAAGCATACAGAAGCCCAAATTACTTCCATTTATTTTAATTTTAATTGAAGTTGGTTTTCTTTTGAAGGCAGTGGTACTTCCCCTCAGAGCTCTGTCCCAAGTTTGGATTTTGCTAATGTTATATTCCACCACACCCATGCAATGTTTAACAATTTAATATCTACTTCACTGCAAGGTGAGTGAATATAGAGTTTGCAATGAGAACTTTTCCTCAAGTACCTTGAGCTTTCTGACACAGAAGCAGTAGTTTACTGATTTTGTACAGATCTCCACCATTACAGGTTTTTGCAAATATTTTCTGTAAAGTGTTATCTCACTATTGCCAACAAACTCTACCCCATTTTCTCCACAGTAAGACTGTTGACAAATGCAGTACTTACAAGATCCAGACTAAGCTTTTGTGTAATTCTGGGTCAACAGACTCCAGGTCAGAGAGCTGGATGGGCTTCCCCAGAAGCTGTTTGTAAAAGGGCACCGTGAAGCCCCCGTTGATATAGTGTCCATGGAACACAGCCAGACCCATTATCCGACCCACAAAATGGAAATAAGACAAATGGTCCTGCGGGGAGAGAGGAGAGGTTGGAGAGAGAGGAAAGGGAATCAGGCTTTGGGAAGACACTGACATCTTGTGGCTCCACCTGCGCCCTCGGTGGAACGTTCAGTACATCCTGCAACCCTCCAGGCAGGAGGAGAGACAGTGTTTTCCCTCATAACACAACCAAAATGATTAAATACCTCAAACAAGTCTCTGTGCATTACTTAATTAATAAACTGGATTCGAGTGCTCTAGACCTCTCAAAGGGCAAAACTTGGAAAAAGAAAATCCCTGTAAAATCTCCAGGATCCAAGAAGATACGACAATTCCAAACAAATTAGTTTATTCTTTGTTTAACCATCAAAATGTATTTGCTCTTGAGGAAGCAGGCCACGTGCTTGTTTCCTTCATTCCTTTCATGTTTCTTTTAAACTGACTTTTGAAAACTGAGGTGTAAGTCCTATGGTTGACATTCTTCCAGTCTCCCTCATCTTCCAGTGCAAATGTCAGGAAATGTCATGTCAGGAAGAATTCCCTCTACTAATACAGAACTGCTGCTCCTTTTAGGGTCTGCATCAATATAAATCCTCCAGTAAGAAAAAAAGCAAGCACAGGAGTGTAGTTGAGAAAGGGCAAGCAACGGATACATTCCCAAAAGTCACAGGGTGGGCACTGCTGGGAATGCAATGCTGTGTGCACAACCAACTGCTCACAGTGAAGATGAATTTCATCTGTGTCTTGTCTTCTCAGAATCACTGTGCATCCCAATCAGTACTGAGGAGTCTCAAAGAAATCAGGTACTGATCAAAGGACACCTCCTTTATCATGTTTTTAATCTCTGAACAAAACCCCTCTGCTCCATACCATATCAATATAGAACATTAACACCACCTTATTCTGCTTCACCCTCCAGTTTAAACTCTTTTCGTGGAAGAACAGCTATAAAACACTGCAGGGGACATCTGTTAAAGCAGGAATGTCACTCAGAAATTACTACTTACAGGATTGATAGAAGAGTCTGGATTGATTTGCAGCATGTAAATATTATCTGTGGAGTACTGGAAGAGTCCATAATAGGGATTCAACATTTCATGGCACAGCAAATACAACCACTCTCTGCCCCAAAAAAAAAAATAAAAAATTTAGAAGGGTGCAACTTCCACTGAAGTTTCAGATAACACAATTATTGTGAATTATCAGTTGTGAAATGCTTATTTCAAAATCAGATCATTCTGATTTTGCCCTCCATTTGCAGATCAAAAAGGTATGATTAAAAACCCAGTGTCCTGTTCCACTCACAGGCAGACTTGGTTTAGGTTAGAAGCACTGAAGAGATTATCATCAATTAAAGAAGCTACAGCAAGCTGTCAGACAATGCCATCAACTAATTGAGTCTGAACAACACAGGCTTCCAAAAAAATCCTGACTTTGTACAGCTGAACAACACAGGCTTCCAAAAAAATCCTGACTTTGTTGTACAGAGTTCAGCTATTTGCAGCCTGCACGATCTGCTCCCCTGCAACCTGTATGGGATAAAGAAGTATTCCAAAAATCTGTTGTTTAGAATCAGTTCAATCACTGGTGATCTTTAGAAAAGCTGTTTTCCCTCCAGTATGGTGACTAGAGAATCTCTGCTTTCAGCAGAGGCCAGAAGGGATGGAGACCAAAGAGGAAGGGTTGGGTAAATTCTCTCAGTAACACACAAGGACCAGAATGGAACTAAAGCTATTTCTGACCTTCCACCTCACCCTGACAAATACCTCTTTGTTGTTAAATTTGGACACTCATCCCAGGTCCAAAATATTCTGAGAGAAATACCAATTTTAATGCTTAGAAGTGGAGCTGTACTGATCTGAAAGAGTCAGTTGCAACTAATGGGCAATTACGAAAGACATCAGGGCAACAGGATGTCAACACTGGAGCCACCCAAGGTTGCCTCGGGTAACGCAGCTCAGAATGTTCCAGCTTCTTTCCTTTGTCCAGGGATTGATTACTGAAAGACACCTAAGTGGGCAATGCAGCCTTTGTGGATTTGAGAAATTTCTCAGTGAATGTACACAAAGCACCTGAGCCACCACAAAGGTGAGCGTTTCACTGATGCTACAATCAGCTCCAGAACCTCAGATCAGAGGCACCCACAGGGAATTATTGTTATCTTTAAGAGGGAGGCAAGTCCTTGCTAAAATTTTAACCTTTGTTTGGGATTAGTTCATCTCCACTGCTGCTCCAACAGATGAGAGGGCTCTCCTGAATGTGCCCTGGAAATCAGAAGGGTGTGTTTAACTAAACGGTTTCCATGACCCGGATCTGACATCAGAGTCTGGACACCTCCTGAGAGACCTCACAATCTGAGCTGATCACACTTTCCAGTTTCATGACTTTCAGTGGGACAACTATTAAATTATAAACCTGCACTTTTCCAATCTACCATGATACAAAGACCGAAGCTACAACCTCTGCCTGTAAAATACACCACAAATAACTTACACACACCATTAACAGATAACTCAAAAGGGAATGGTATCAGCCACAGGGAACTTAAAGGACAATTTTACAGTTAATAAGTGTCAGACAAACCCCCAAATCTCACCTTGCTACTCCTCCATAGTCCAGGCCTTCCTCTCCTCGGAATTTCACCATAAGCCTCTTTTTCAAGTCCTTTGGCCTCATCTTCATTATCTGACGGTAGGATTCCTGTGGGGGTATTTGTACAATTAGATATTTTATTTCCTCACTGTAATTAAGTCTATTAAGATTTCTGTAATACTGCAATTAAAATTTCTGCATTTCTGTAATACATTGTTACTCAACAACAGAAGACATGATTGTGCTTGAGTGCCAGTCTGGAGCAAACTCCAGTGACAACTCTGCACCATGTGGGGGGTGGGATTCACTCCCCCTCTCATGAGAAAATTTGCTATAACCAACATACAGTTTTACTGAATTCTTGAGTGACAAAACCTGCTCTTAGTAGTTAAACAAATGAAATACCTCAAATATTTCCTCTCTGGATACTTCAATCCGACAGTGACCAGCCTGAGGTTGCTGAAGAGAGAGCTCGTGTCTAAGGACTTTCAGCTTTTGTACCAAATCTCTTTCATATCTCTGTGCAGGCAACTCCTCCCCCTCTTCCAGTGATCCCTCATTTGGAGCTGGCAAAGGCTGCTGGCTGGGCTCTTTTAGCTGGCATTGATGGCTTTGAAAGAAAAGGAAAATGTTTATTCTGGAAGCATAACAATAAGGGATATGTAAAACAATGATGGAAGAACTCATTAAGCTTCCCAAGTGTGTATTCAGGTGAATTTTTTAATTTTCTAATTTTTTAATTAAGTAATTTGTGTAGCATCATTACCCAACATTCAGGGATGTAAGGAACACAGGTGTTTAAAATAAAGAGTTTCAGCATTTTTGAGCTCCATTTTTATAGTGCAAATAAACTGTGGAAGGTTGTGGAGCATGATCACTGAATGCTGACTAAATTTGTGTGGCATTCTCCCATATGGAGACAACTTTCAAGAGCTTAACACAAAAAGAGATCTCTAATGGAACAAACAACAGCTTTATAAATGGAACTGTCTAACAACTGCAACTAATTTTATTCCAGCTCCATGTAAAATGAGGCTGGGGATTCCAACACAGTAAAAATACTGCATCTATGGGTGTCAAAAGAGAAAGATGTACTTGTCCCAAATAGCTGCAGCTTCATACATTCAACTATCCTTATCCATCAGTGCTTTATTTGGGTTGTGAAGCAATTATTTTTCAGCTACAGAGATTCCCCAGCTGGTTTCAAGCACAGGCAAGTCAGGTCCAGGAAAAGTCTGATCTTGGGCACAAGCAGCACTGCTTCCAGGGTCAGTTCCACAATAGTTCAGCTGCCTTTGCATGATGCAGAGCTTGATCTTACTAAATCCTGCTAAACCCCAACTGGCTGTGCACAGCACCAGTTGACCACACTCCAGCTGGCTTTATATTCCTGTTGTCTGGAGCTCCAGGGAACACTGAGCCAGTCCAGGTCCAGCACAATCAGCACAGAGCTAGAACTGCTCATCCACACAGGCAAGAACTGAGTGATGGGGAGCCCCTGGCAGACCCTCGACCCCACACCCCAGCAATTCCAGAACTGTGCATTTGCTCCAGCACTGCTGGGGGAAATTCTGTCAAGCCATCTTAAAAGAGATTAGTGCTGTCCCAAAATAAGCAAGGTCTCCCTCAAACCTGAGCAGAGTCAAAACCTTTCTGAAGAGTTTCTGCAAAAAACTTCGATAAAACCAGCACTGAGGACCAATGCTCAGACCCTGAGTACAGCACTGGTTGCATCTGTTCCCCAGCATCATTATCATTCAGGTTTTCAGCCCCCCCATGACTCTCAAACTGTAGCTAAAACTGGACAAAAATTCAAGGCTTAAGAATCCAAACCAGACATGAATTATTTATCAGGCAAGACTCTCACTTCATGATGTGATGTAGTCGTGGATCTGTGAATTGTGTGGTTCTGTTGTTGTGATCTACAAAATATATTCTTCCTGAAACTGTACTTCTGACTTCCCAGCCTGGGGGCAGAGGTCCCAGTTCATCACAATTCACACTGTTAAGGTCTCTAAAGAGAAAAACATACAAGACGTTAATGCACATCTGAAGTTAAGATGAAACCAGTTTACATAGAGGGGGCAGGAGGAATGAATTTGGTGCTCAGTGAGGCCATGGAAGTCTTGGGAAGGACAGAACACATTTAGGTGTTGACAGGGACTCTGAGGGCTGTAAAAGGAGGAAAAGACTTTTTTTTTCCACAGCAAAAATTTCACAGAAACATTCCCATTAACGCTAATGAGACCCATGTGCAGAAAACCAAACAATTAAACAAAGGTCTCTGCACCAACCAAAGTCTCCAAACACCCCATCAGTTAGAGGTTAAAGCAGCCAAATACTAAGGTCATTTAAAAAATAAAAATCACCTCTGAAGTTAGACATAAGAACCCTCAATCCTAAATATTTGACTGATAAATCACTTATAGTAAGGCTTTACCAACAAATTCACCCCTTTCACCCGAAATAAATTTCAGGTATCACTTCCAGGTAGTGTTTGAACTCAGTATGTAGGATGTATTTACACCTAAGAAATTGAAGATTAGGCTCCAGCCCCCTAAGAGAGGGAAACATTAATAGTGGCAAGAAAAGGGAGGAAGGAAACCCGAGGATTATTTTTAGGCACAAAAACTATTGTTAAGTAAAGCATTCTCTAGACAGCTGGCATGGATTCAGGGTTGAAGGCAGCACTTAATGTATTTCCTTACCTAAATCTAACCGTGCAACTTCTGTAAAAATGAGTTAACTGAGAGGCTTTAGAAAGGCAGAAATGCTTTGTACACCGGAGGTTCCTTGGTGTCACAGAGAGTATAAGCCAAGGGGATACACAGGCAGACAGACAAGCCCTTGTTAGGCTCCTTAAAGAAGATTATGGTTGGAACCATTTGCTGTGATCAGCTGTGCATCTGAAAGTACTGCAGAGATCTGACTGCAGCAAGTTTTAACCTACATCTCTGCTGAATGCCAAGGTTAGGTTTTTGCACCACAAGCTGGCAGGAGGAGTCACCTTTAACTAAAATAAATGTGACCTGTGACTCACAAGACACTGCTGTGCCCACTTATATTGCTGGTCCTGAAACCCTGGCTCTGGGATTTGGGCAGAGAAGCAGCAGAACCTTTCATCAGGCTGATCAGCATCACTTGAAGAAGAGACAAGGCTTTGGGCAAAAAGCCTGACAGGAGTGACACAAATGAACAAGCACTATCATTTCTTTTCCCAACAATACCAGCTAATCTAACATCAGCTATTTTCTGCCTCTCTCTCAGCTTTATTTTTCATTTCCTTCTATACACTGTGCTTTTATCAACACTTCTGCCTGCACTACTTTATATCATTTCTCTAATATCCTGTATCACACTCCTGTATTATCCAGGCAGTGCAGCAGCTGAGAGTTAAAAAACTTATTGTTTTACTCCTGAATCTGGTGTGCAGGTGGTCCATGGAACAGCCCAGATCCAGAGCTCCTCAAGGAAGAGCACCAGACCTTGCTTACAAAGACCTGGATTAATTGCAGGTTAAGGTTTAAAGAGGCTTTGCTAAATTAATCATGTGAAGGATTCAATTTTCCAGCTGCAAATCACTGGCCTAAAGCATAAAAAACCTCAACTCCATTTCAAGTTTAAATATAACAATCTCTGCTTCAGTTACACATAAGTGAGCAATAATAAAGCAATAGTTGCAAGTTCAATACTCAAGAAACAATTATTTTAAGAAAGTAGACATTTTTTTCTTCAATTTGCAGTCCAAACTGTTTTCATACAAAAAAGTAGGTAAGATTCAGAGATTTGTAGCTTCACCAAAAACCACAGTCACATCGACATTTTAGGAAGAATTTTTCAAGCAGGAATTCCTGTAGGGCTACATATTTTCCTCCTTTTGTTTTACATGATTTACAAGCAAATAATTTTTTCTTTCAAAAAGAGTAATCCTTGATGTCTGGCAAAAACTTAATTAGAAAGATCCAAAATTACTCTTCTGCTGGGAGTTCCCCCTTTAAATTTAGACAGCCCATTTCACAGAGCTTTGCTCTTAAAGATCCAGCATCCTGTCACACACACACACATCCCAAAACCCCCTCACTTTTAACTATAAATACATACCTTGGTATCCTTGGGTCATGCCATGTGCTAACTCCAGTCTGTGTGTGCAAAAAATAAACCTGTCCCTGTACCGTTGTTCTTTGCTCTATTAAAAAAAAAGGAAGAAAGATTGTTTTAAATTACAAATCTTGAAAAAAAATCTGAATAAAGTGTTTAAAGCCATTAGAATATTTTGTTTGTCAGATGTAGGAGAAAGTACTGGAGCCATCCCCCTGATCTCTGGCAGAATGGACTGGTTTGTCCTTCTAAAATTTGCTCTGACTACACATTTCAGCATTCTTTTGAAACTCACAGATCCATGCACCAACATGTTTTAGCTGATGTTTTTATTTTTAGATTTTGAGACAACCCAAACCCCCAAACTAGATTTCTTTACTCCTAGATTTGCTGTGCTCTTTCCTACGATTTAGATTCTCCTTAATCCCATCCTCCCTAATCTTCTGTACTACTGCCTGCTTTGTTGCTTTTATATTTTCCTCATCTCTTCTCAAACGTGGGCTCGAACCTACACAACATGCCAAGGGGGAAGGAAAAAATAGCATTATACTGCTCCAGTTTAAAGAGCTCTTTACATTCGTTCTCCCCAGATACACAGCCAAGATTAGCAGTGAATCCTCTGCACCAGCATCATACCACAACCTCATGTTTAATTTACCACCAACCCCTCAGTGTACCCTGGCACAGCCAGATAATTAGCCAGGCTCAGCCTCCCATCTGCACTGCTCAGTTCCTCTTCCACAACACAGTCCACGAGGTGCACGTGGATGCTGCTTGTTTTAACAGGTGAACCCCCTTCCGTGTATTAAAACTGGAGGGGTTTTTTTTGGTTTTGTTTTGTTTGTTTCTCTGAAATCTTCAGAAAAATTAAAGAGGCTTCAGCGTTCCAGCCGTGGGACGTTCCTACCGTAGCCTTCGGGCAGCTCGGGCGACTGGTGCCCGTGGGGCCTGTTCTGAGGGGTCTGCACGTGGGCTCTGACTTCGGGGGTGCGGAGCCGCTGCGCCTGCAGCCGCTGCTCCTGGCTGGGGGACTCCCCGAAGCGACAGTTCCCTCCTCCGGCCGCTCCCGTCGTGTCCGTGTACGGCGCCGGCTCCTCCATGAAACAGCTCAGCGGCCTTCCCGGCCCGGAATCTTCATAAACCGTTCTGAAAATGGGGAAACTTCAAGAGTTTCCATCACAAGAGAAGTGAATGCAGAAATGACTGTTTCTCTCTCTCTCCCTTACGTCAAGCGCTGCGGCTTTTAACCCAATTTATGCCGTTTTCCTAATGTTTTAATACCCAAATTTCTCAGGGAAGTGCCACAAGCACCGGTAACAAAAAACCACAAGTCTTACCCATAAGCAGTTAAGCTTATTTTCTTCAAGTAATTATCCTTACTTTCTGGATAATTGATAGTAGATAGTGGATACATATTCCCAGGCAATATATTAGTCACACTGATATTTAATATTTCTCATGTTAATTACAGCCTTTCCACACATAAACCATTTTTATAATTAAGTGCAAAGAAAACAATCCTTACCCTTCATTCTCCAAAAGCCCTCTGCAGTCTACTACAGAACCTCCTGTGCCTATTCTGTCCCGTGTCTGTAAACTGACTGAAATAAAAAACCACAAACTCAGGTTAATAAAAGAGCAACTGCTTCCTTACAAACAACAAAAAGCTAAAAAATCCACATTTTTACAGGGGAAAATATTAAGGAAAGCTCTATCCTACACAGGACAGCACTTCACTTACCAGAACTCCTTCTATAATCTTAAAGTATTACTGATTTTTTTAAAAAGGAGAAGAGAAACCAGAAGCTCATCCCCTCAAAACTTGAGTTTATTTCTGTAAATATCAAACATGTCAGGTTCTACATCTGGGTTTCATGAGGATCCAGAAAGGGAAGCTGGAAAAAAATTGTTCACCACTAGATGTCATCATTAGGGTGAGAATTTGGGGTTTGCCAAATGCATTTATATATCACTGAGACACTTGGCTTGGGTGGGGGCAGCAAAGGTGGGGTGAATTAGCTGTAAAACTAGCACTGCCTTGCTGAAATTTGGAAATGGGTTACATCAGTCAAAGGTAATAAACCAGAAATTTATAAAATTTCTCTTAGCTCCTCCAGTTCCTTTTTTCCACCTAAGGTTCCCTCTGCCTGTCACCTTGGCCAAATGCTTGAGTTTCACAGTGGCATTCACCCTCCCAGAGCTGCTGCAGAAGCCTTGCCAGACGCATTCCCTCTTTTTAACAGTTTCCCATCATCAACTGAGAGGAAACAAACTCCTGCACGGGAGCACAAGGAAAACTTCCAGGTTATGTAACTTAATCCCATTAAAATCAGAAGAAGAGGTTTCTTTTTCAACACAACCTTTGTCCCTGTGGGGATTTGCCAAGCAGGTGAAATGTAGCTGAGACCATTCTTACCCACTATTTGGCCTCGGACAGCATCGGTGTCCGTGGGGTTGAGTTTGCATAGATCCAAACGCTGGTCTGCAAAGGAGAATGGGAAAGCTCAGCCCTGGGAAGGGGGGGTGGGAACACTATTCACTACTCAGGTACAAGGCACGGAGGGTTCTTGATCACCCCAGGCAGGAATTGCTCTTACATCCAGTATCTTTTAGCCTGCTGATGGCATTGGAGAGGAGTCGGACACACCCCAGGAAGCCAGCTCCCTGTTTCTTATGGATTTTTTTATGGTTCCATACACTGATGGTTATGGAATCTGTTTTCCCGACATATCTAGAAAAACACATATTAAAAGAGTAATTTTAGAAATAACAAGCTCTTTTTACTCCACAGAATCGATGCTGTAATTGGTACAAATTCTGACACATTTTAGTACATCAGTCATGCCTCTTTATTACAAATACACAAGTGCTTATGCCCGAAATGCTGTTATTAATGAATTACTGCACAATGATTTCACACAGCATGGGAAATTGATATTGCTGCAGCATGAATTTAACTACAGCCAGCCTCATTAAAAGCTAAACAACAAGTCAATTAACAGACAAAACTTTAGAATTTATGGTTCTAATAACTTGAAGGAAATAAATCGTTACAACAAGGACAGTCTCCTGTAAAAGCTGGATGGCACTGCTCCAGCAGAGCTCACTCCAAGCACTTGTGCTGTGTACCTGACATGCAAATATTTCTGGACTGAAACACCAAAAAGCAAAGTACCAATCCTTTATTAACAGGTGATTTTTTTGCTGAAAAAAATCAGTACTCTGAGAGGGCAGGATATTAAGATATCCCATCTGAGATGGGATATTAAGAAGAAATTCTTCCCTGTGAGGGTGGTAAGGCACAAGTTGCCCAGAGTAGCTGTGGCTGCCCCATCCCTGGAAGTGTCCAAGGCCAGGCTGGATGGGGCTTGGAGCAATCTGGGATAATGGAAGGTGTCCCTGCCCGTGGCAGGGCGTGGGACTGGATGAGCTTTAAGGTCCCTTCCAATCAAACCATTCTGTGTTTCTATGAAATGTGAACAACTGTTGCTAACACGAAATAAAGTTGCAGTGCCAACCCTTGCCTTCCAGATAAACCTCTGGCATATTGTTTACTTATGACCTTACAACCAACTCACAGATCATAATGCTGGTTCCATTTGGGGTCCAACGTGTTCTTCACAGTGTCAGTGGAATGGCACTGACCTGACCCATCCACAACTATTTTTGCAAATGGGTCAGGAAGTCCTGTGGAAGGGAAAAGGTGCTATTAAACACAGCCCTTTGTTTTGGTTCTTCTAAGATAATGCCAGCATGAGCTTCTGCTCCCCCCTCCAAGAAAGGCAAGTTGCCATTATCCTAAAACTATTTGAGTTAATCCTGTCTTTGAGATGGATGCTACTGGTACCCCCCAACACAGAGCTGTGAGCAGCAGACTGACTGTGGTATCATCAGCCAGACCTTCAACTGGAATTTGGGAGCCCTCAGCCTTTTCACCCCTAAATTCTACACAACCTACAACTCAGAGTAACATGTACTCCTGTAGTAATGCAGTGCTCCTGCAAGAGGGGAACCACAGAGCAAATGACACACACAGAGGAGCCACCACAGTAATGCACCATCTACAAACAAATCTGATTAATCCAGAGCAGAAAGTTACACAATTAGGACATACTTACTGAAGAAATCTTTCTTTGCAAGATTCTTGGCACATAATACTGCAAAACAAAACAGCAGATAAAGAAATCTTAAGACCATAAAACAAAGCTTTCTGGTAATCACATCAGTTAAAATAATACCTGATCATAATTCATAAAAACCACCTAAATATTAAATGTGAGCATTGTTTTCTTTATCTGTGATTGGAATATGGATTTACATAAAAATTCCTTTGCTGCTGTAGTTCTATTGTTACAACACACAGAAGATTTAATGAATGTCCTTTTGCATTGAAACCTCCTAATTTTCTATACTTTATGCTTACATAAATGCTAAACCAGATTTTTGTTGTTGTTTCAGAATCCACCCAGTTTAGAACAAGGATTACACAGTTTATGAACTAAGAAAATTGAATTCCCAAGTTCTGGGATTCCTGGAAGAGACCTCTATGCTCAAATTCAGTGCAACCTCCTGCTCCTTGCACACAAAAGGGACAGGACACATGGTGAAACAAGACATGGGAGGAATCCTACAACAGCAAAAGCAATCTGTAAACACAGCAAGGTTTGGGGGTAAGTATGACAGGAGAAAAATAAACATCCTGGAAGAAAAATCTGCATCGAGAAGTTTTCCTTACAAAGAGCCACAAATGAGACACTGATTCCCTCTCTCCAGTTCTACTCACCAGCACAGTAGTTTAAGAAAAAATTAGATGAGGAAACTCACATCAATCTCCATTTCTACCAGGTCTATTACCAGCTACGAGGCTAATTTTGCTTTTCCATAAGGACTGCTCAGTACGATCTCAGCAATCCCAGTTGTTTGGCATAAATTAAAAACAACTCCAGAGCCAAAGACGAAAACATTAGAGCTTTAACTTATCTCAAACTAGGATCCAAGAGAGGAAGGTAACCATAAAAGACCTAATTACTTCTGAGGGAATCTCCTTCCTCCAGTGAGGAAAAGAGACCTTTCAGGATGAGAATGAAGGCTCAGAATATACTCAATTCCTCTTGTGTAAGCCATTCCTCCCTCTCATCTCCATCTTACCCTGTTCCTGATTTACCCTCAGCCTCACTGTAATTCTATATTGTGGAAAGGGAAGGTGCAAAGGAACAGATACTTTATTTATTTATTTTTATATACTTCTACTAGAATTGCACCTCTCAGCATTCCCTACCCAACACAGCCAGCAGAATAAAAACTGTCTCACCTCACGTGTCAAGTAAACAGACCAAAGAAATCCACTATTTAACCCAGCAGCTCACAGAAAAAAAATACACAAATCCTCTGTCTTAGCAATAATTAAAGCAGTCGCACAGGAAACTATTTTTAGAATGGATTAAAAATTACTTATTTCTTACACTGGCAAACTGTATAATCAGAGAAAGCTTCTCTTGTATTTTTCCTTTTAAACGACAAAAAAAGAAAAATCTACAGGACTATGGCAATTCAATGGGAAACAAAACAGGATTACAGAATCACCATCCACTGCTCTATGGAACCACGACAGACCAACCTTTTAACTTCCTCTTCCTTTTGTGAGTGCTTCAGAGGAAAAAACACCCAAAGACCAGGGACTGAGTACAGGTGAAATCAGAACTTTTGTGTGTTAGTTCCAGACAACAGGAATTTTAAAGTTCCTGTGAGATTTTTAAAGCCCAATAACTCATTTCAATTTGCCATCCCTAATTTTAAGAATAATTTATTGAGCTGGAGAAGCATGACAACTGTAACTTTGTGCATATGGTCTGTCTATGTAATTATTACCTTTATTCTCTATTTTCAGGTGTGCCTTCTAGAGCTAAATAGCAACATAAATTTCTAAAGCTATTACTGAAGAATTATATTTTTCATTTAACTCTTTTCCCTCTGCCACAGCCTTTCAGTCTACAGCAGATGAGCTCAGCTGCCAATTTTCCACTCGTAGCCTGTGAAACCCTCAATTTTAGGTTGCAAAAATCATTACCCTTTCTTGTAAGAAAAATATTGGCACAGCAGCTAATAGCTGAAATAAACCTTTATGGAGCAATCTCCAGGATCAGGCTGCCTGAGATGGACCATTGGCTCCGTTCCACTATTTGCATATTAAACCCACTAGAGCAAAAAATATTTTCAAGAGCTCTATCACTTAAAAGCCATAGATTTCTAAATTCCGGTAAAGAAACGGGTGACAAGGGTCAGCAAAGGGAGACTTGGATGTGAAACCATGCCAGCAGTGGAGCAGACAGCCCCTCCCTGCTCTGCAAAGCTGGGAATGTGCCAGACTTCCTTCTTAAACGCATCAACTCCAAGAGGAGAGACCTGTCAGCTGCTACTTGAAGCCTGAAATCCATGAACTCAGGTAGGTCTACCTACAAGGGCTTAAAAAGTCATTAATTTTATCCCTGGTTCAGAGGTGGTTTAGGAGAATGGGATGGATCCTTAACTGGAAACCAGGTGCCCTTTGCCCAGGCCTTGCCCAAACCCCGTCGTTGCCCATTTTCCAAAGTGTTTTTTCTTTTGGTTTTTCCTTCTTTTAAACGAGAAAGGTTTCGGGCTTGTCAGCAGGAACGATCTCCCTGCATTTGTTGCAATGTTACAAAAGGTACTAATTCTCCTGACTTGGGCATTTACATTCTGCCTCCTCAAAGTCAACCGACTTGTTTGAGCCTGACACAGGATTTGTTTATGCTCCGCTCTGGATCGCTGCACAGCGCTGCAGAACTCCTTCTTTTAATACAACAGATCCCAAACACCACCGAAACAATGTCTGCACATCCAGATTATAATATTTATAAAGGGATGGGAATGTTTTTTTTTTAAGTACCTGACATTATTGAGATAATTTCAAAGGCCAAATTAGCCAGCTGGGTGAAGTATTAGCGTGAAAGCATATTTGGCAGGAGGTGAAGAAAGGACGAGCCTCAGACAAAGTCAGTATCCACCCTGGGGATGTAACTTGAGTGAGCTGAGAGGTTCCTCTGCCAGCTCCTGGTTGTCCACCCCGCTTCCAAACAGAAATGAATCATCTGCTGTGGTTCAGGAGGTGCCGCAGGAGCAAGACGGGTGTAGTAAGGAGAGCCCAGAGTGGCACCAATGTCTGAACAACCCAGCTGAGAATTGCATCAGAAAGCTGCTGCTCCACCATCCCTGCAGCAGGAGCAGCACTTTCAGGAAGGAGGCACAGTCTGGGTGAGGACAGACCCAGCCTAGAAAATCAAAGCCTTGGTGTGTAAGTTCTCCTCCTGAGCTGTCAGCACTCAAAGGATGGATGCTGGTCTGTGAGAGAGTCCTCACATCACTGACTCTGCATCAGCACTGGATTTATTCACATACAACACAGAACGCCTCAGTTTGGAAGGGACCCATAAGGATCACCAAGTCCAACTCCCATCCCAGAGCACTCTGCTAAGATGCTGCAACTGTTTCCAGCTGCCCAGGGTACGAACAAGGCAGTTGTGTTTTGAGACCTGGGGGGGGGAAAGTAAAATAAATAAGGTAAGCAATGAAAATATTCCGTAGGTCCCAGCCTGTACCAATGCAAAACAGCAGGCAAATCTGCACCTGGGCCTGCATTCATTCCCACTTTGCAAGTTAAAGGGACAAGCCTCCTTAGTCAAATGAAGGACCTTTACATGTGGATATGATCTGAGCGACCATGGCCTTCAATTTAGTACCCGGGTTAATTCTGGAGACAAGACAAACCAGCAGTACGTCCACATCTCCCTTAGGAAAGGTGTGGGGGGAAGGTTACAGCGAAAGATCCTGGCAAATACAGCTTTCAGCCATCTCTGGCCTTCCCCTGGATATTCCAGGTTAATAATTTATGCTTGTACAAACAGGCAGCCAGATTCCAGGATATATTGGTTTTACTTTCTGACAGAAGATAAACACAGGCCAGCAGGCTGATGACACAGAGAGGACTTCACTTAGTATTTCCTTCTCTGCAGACCATCTTTAATCACAGAGATATGCAGAATAATCATTACAAGCATCACAGGTTGGTTGGTTAGAAGACAGAAGCAAAGAAGAACAATGAGGCTTTGGAAGAGAAAGTAACAAAAGATCTTGACATAAAATGAAACTAAAGTTACTGCATACTACCGAAATATGACAAAAGCCACAAAGCAGGTCAAATTTGATGCATCCAAGTCATGGAAACATCTCTGCTAATGCTTCAAAGTCTGCCCAGCTTTTGACTTATGAAGTTGCTACCCTGTGTTGGAGGTAGAGTTGCTTCAGCTCTCCTGTCCAACAGCAGGACACCAGCTCACAGCAAAAATCCCACCATTCTGAAAAACAGTTTTTGGAAGGCTGCATGGCAAAAATAATGTGCCTGAAGTGGGGAAAAAGTCTCCAAAAAAAGGAGAAAAAGCAAACATCAGCTATTCACCACACGCTGCTCTAATGGCCCGAAGCTCACGGGCCACAATTAAAATCTTTGCTGAATCTGTTCTGTGAAATCACGTCTCATCCAAATGGTTCCGGGTATTTTGTGGAAAACACTCTGAATACCACAAGCCACCCCTTCTGAACCACCTTTAGAACAACTCTGCTTATCCTTCTGTTCCTGCACATAACCTTAAACGAGACTTCTCTGCAGATAAACGTCTGGGTTTAGTTCTACTGGCAGGCAACCCTGGCAGGAGAAATGCGAAAGTTTTACGTGTCTGGTTTTTTTAAGGGTGACAATCATTTATATGTGGCAGGGTACAAAAAAGTGGGTTTTATGGGAAAGATGGCTGAAGGCACCAAGTGTGTAAAAGTGCAGTTTCTTTACAACTCCCACATCACTGGACTGAAATCCACCACTTTATTCACAAATTGCAGTTTAAATCGTCACCGCAAAGGCCAAGGTTTCTATTCTAGTCCTTTTTTTGTTTGCTTTAGGAATACTTTTGGTCTTTCTCTTCGTCTGCTCGAGACTGAAATGCAGGAATCCACAGACGGCTTTAACTTCCCAGTAACCGAACCCAAACCGCTGCAGCGCCTGCAAGCTGGGAGAGAAACAAACCCACAGCCAAATAAACCAATTAGCTGTATGGAGCTAATTTCATACTGCCATGTACCCTGAGTGGCCTTCACTAATGATCTCAGCATCACAGTGCCAACCAGATTTGCAACCTGAGACATAAGCCCAGCAAAAAGCCCCCAAGACCCCTCTGACGTCAGGCCCCGCGTTCATGCCCTGACATTGGAAGACTCGCCCTGAACTCGTGTTAAACCAGACCTTGACTACCAGATTAAAGCAATGCTTCATTATAAACCCCTCAGTTCTCAAAGAGTCGCTGGAGTTGATACACGAAGCCTTTTGTGGCCCTTTTGTGTAGGCTGCAGTAAAAATCAAAGCCTCTTTTCAAGGCATGATCTCCTCGTGGGTTGGAACTTGGCTTTGTGTAGCCAGTTGCAAACACTAGACAACTTTGAAGAGATCTTCAAAAAACCACACACCCAGAAAGAGCCATTTTTATTAGTCCATTAACATGTCATTAAAGTTTCTACTTAGCCAGGAATCAAAATTCCATCCTACCTAAGCAGAAACTAGTCACGAATGAGAGGCAGTTCTCGTAGTGCAAACAAAACCAAGTTGACAAAACACAAGAGTTTCATCTCCAGGATTCCTAGGAATTACTCAAACTGAAACATTCTCCTGGGCACTGACCAACCATAAGTCTTCATGTCCACACCGGCAAGGGCTGATTTAGCTCTCAGTAACATAAATCATTGAAAAACCCAGCACAGGGCTGTTGGAAGAACAACTCATTAAATTCCCAGTTAACTGAGACTGTTAACACAAGACCAGTAAGGCAAGTTTAAGAATGAACTGACTGAGATGTAAAACTTGGAGGAACACTTAAGAGTTATGGAATCAGCTGAAGAACTTTGCAGGGATAAAAGAGGGAGATCAACAGGAAGCTGAATTAATGCTGATGTACAAAATCAGAGAAAGACACACAAATCAGAGGTGGAAATAAGCTTATCAATTATCCCTCATACCAACTGTTCTTTCTCTTCTTCCCCCTCTGCTCACCCATAAGAAATGCCTGAGATAAAGGTTACCTCTCAGATTAAATCTTTCATTAAATCCCAGCTACTGCATCCATTTCCTTATGACTTTGCTACACCTTCCTGTAATCCAGGCCAAGAACCTTGTCATTCGCTCCACAGAGTTCCCTATTTCCTAGATAGGCATAAACCCCAAATATCCCCGAGTGCTTGAGTCTTACAGACCTACCCATGGGATTTATCTTTTCCATGTACCACAGGGCAAATTCCAGCCACATAAAGTTCCTATTTCTCACTCAAATTGTACTTCCAGGGGCTTTTTTTTTTAAATGTTGATTTTTTTAGGGCAAACCTTTCATAAACTGCTGTTTCACCACCTTTAGCTAATTATTGGCCTTACAGTGGCTGCTCAGCTTGTAAGAAATACAGATGGAGATGCTGGGAAAAGAGTGAGACTGTAACTGGTGACACCTCCTCTGTCATCAAGATGCCCTTGAATTGTCACCCTTCTTCATATCCTTCTGCTTTTTCTTTGCAGACTGTCCCCAAACATGTCCACAGCACAACCACTTTCTGTGAGAACTGGAAGTTAAGAGGTAAGTCAGGTATTGCTATCACCATTTTACAGCCATTTTCAAAAACACCTCATCAATCACACAATTTTACCAGAAAATATGTTAACAGAACACAAAGTCATTTATGCCCACTGCTTTTGAAACTCAGTCCTCCACCCCCACCTATACATCTGTCAGAACCACAGCCAAGTGGGATAATGATGTTGTAAGGAGAGATTTCCCAAATTCAGTCAAGTTTTTGCTTTGCCAAAGAGTCCACAAATGGTCTCCCAACTCCCTGAAAACAAAGGACACGCTCAGGCTTCAGCTACAGCATCAGCTTCTGTACACATGAGTGAGATACAGAAATATCTGTGAAGAACTAAAATATTCCGTTAAAACCACACAGAATAATATCCTGTTCTCAGGGCAAATACAACCTCTTAGCTGAGAACTAACCAAAACCAATTTCAATGACAAAATTCCTACCGGAAATACAAAATGGCCTTTTATATTTCCTCCACACTTCCCTGCACAAGTTGTAGGTACTGGGATCAACACAGCTCTGGAATTCTTCCCTTATTCAATCTCTTGCATCTCCAACCACGTGCACTTGCATTGAATAATTCATATTTCCAAGCAAGTGGTGTCTACCAGGACAGGCTTCTCTGCAAGGCTTGCACATTCCTGTGCTCACACTTTGGATCAGACACCAACGTGCCCTCGGCGGCATCATCACCATAATAAAGCTAAAAACGCACCAGGAAACTATGTGGCTCAATTTTCTTAAACTGCATTAAAACTAAGGAATAAGTCCATGCTGAAGTCTCAATACATTGCTTTTATAGTTACCCAAGCACTGCGAAAGCATCTGGAAAAAAATTCCTAAAGCATGAAAAACACGTTCCTCCACCCACATGCACTCATAGCTCGGATTCCAAACTGACTTTTACTAAGATGGCCAATATTTTGTACTTTTAACACTTGGGAGTTTTCAAAGCATCTTTTTCAACCCCCTACGAAATGTCAGTACCTAACGGGACCATAAACTCATCCCAGCGTTGCTCACAGCAGGTTCCAGGCAGAGCAGGGGACTGAGCTCAAAACCAGCCCGACTCCCAGAGTCCCAGTAACAAAAAGGTCCTTTCTAGAAACACTGTCCAAATATTCAGATGTATGGATTTGTTTCTCTGGAAAATGTGAGATGAACAACAGTGAATCAACAATCAAATATAAAGAAAACTTGAACACTCTAGATATTACTTGGGCAGAAATTAAGTATTAGTTGACACTTCTGTAGTGGAGAACGAGAGCTCCTGTGCTCAGTCAGCATTTCAGGGAGGTGTATTTCATTTAACGTGCCTCTGATCTCCACTTTCCCAAGTTAAATGTGTAAAGCCTTGGATGCCTTATTTTCATTACCAAAAAGAAGCCTGGAAGGACTCTCCCGTGCAGCTGATCATTTGCTTACTAATTCAGTACATAAAAATGTACTCCAATAAATATTATGTTCGCTGTAAAACACAGAAATTTAGATTCCCCTTCTTCCCAGATATTCTCCATGGGGGTACCCAGGCCACTACTACAGCTCTATGTTTTATAACCAGCTTGTGAGGCTCAAGTTACGTTTCTGTACTAACAGCAGCTTCCCCCCCCCGCCCCGAAACACCATCCAATTAATGGACTTAGAGCTTTTACAAGCCATTCATTTAATAATTCCGTGAGGAAAACCTGCACGACTGCTCTCTGCTGCTTTATAACGGAGAGAAAGTGCAGAACAAGAGACCAAAACCAGAAGCAACACATTTGCGGGTGCTTAGCAGGGACCGGCAATTATTAGGAAGCCGGAGCACTCACAGCACTTAAAGCAGCTCCAGCCCTGGGGTCCTGTCCGTGGAGCAAAACAGTTTTGAAATGTCAGGAACACAACACACAACTTCTGTATTTTCCAACCCAGTATTATCTCCAGCTCTGCTCCTATTTATATATTGTCTTGCCTCGAAATATCTGCTTGTTATGCAGAAAGCAGAAAGGAGTCTGATCTGCTGCTGTGAAACACGTGTCACCTGTGAAAGCAGAAACCTTGGTATTGAAAATCTTGGCAGGGTTTGACCAGATACAGCCAAGCAACAGTTCAATAGAAACATTGAATTTCTGTCAAACAGCAAAATGTCTACAACTTCCAAGGTAAAACGAAGCAGATTTTTCATTTTAAAACCTAAAACATATGTTTTGTATCTCCAACGAGTGGCTGGTATTTACATCCCTTCACATACAGGTAGTGTCAGTATTTCAACAAGGCCATTTGAATGTTAAACACTATTTTAAAGGAGAAAAAAAAAATGCAATTTAACACATTCTCAATCTCAATTTAAAACTGAGATTTGCTTTTCCAGACAAAACCAGTATTTGGCTTCTTTGATATCTTCCTGCAATTAAACAAGGTACAAAATCAACTTTACAGGAACAAAAGGTTCCAATGGGGGTATTTTAATAAACAGCAGAAAGTTAATGTCTGGTTTTCTTCAAGTACTAAGTAGATTGTTCAAAAGCAAGAACACTGTTATTCAAAAAATGAATGGTGTTATGTGTAAGTTGTAAACTATGTAAACTATTAGTTCATCCCACGAGGGCTTAAATGTATCAGCAGAAGAGTTATAGTTAAACAATCCACATGGAACTTTGCCTTAATGCTCAGGATTCAGGTTTGGCTCTGGGCTGCTTGGTGTTAAAACTGCCTTGTGAACCAAGAACAGGAAGCTGGCAATGGAATTGCTTAGGTGACCCAGGATGCTGCTGATCCTGAGAGTAACTAACTGCCAGCAAAATGAAGAGAGAAAAGAATTCCCATTTTAAAAGCACTGAAAATACAAAACAACAAATTTTGGCAGAGTAGTTTTTAGAAGTCGTAAATGAAAGTATAAAACGCTGCTGGCCACCACGGTCACAATATTCCCATTTCTTCATTCCTACTGAAGCACTTGAGCACAGAATCTCCAGTACAAGAAATTCCATAGAAAAAGAAATTTAGCCTGTACGCTACTGGGTATATGAAAAGAAGAAACCTCAGGGAAAAGCAGCACACTGGGCTTAAGCTGTTTCAGTATAACCCACAATCTCATAACAAGCAGTTGCTAGAAATCTACTGCAAAGAATAACACTTACCCAGCACCTCTTCTAGCACTACTAACTTCAGTAACTGCTACCAGAACAAATTCCAGCAGGTACTGGACGACTTTTCAAGAGGCACAGTCAACACCCCAAATTTTTCTGCAAGTAAATGAAAAGCATTCTTTCTTTCAAGTAAGGCATCAGCACCGTATCACTGCTGTAACACCACATACCTCAGGTCAGCAAATGCCTCAGAAACCTTCCCTGATTTCCAGCACACCTCGCTGTTTTCCAGGCTCGGATTTTAACCGAGCTATGCCGAGTGCTTCTTGGCATGCTCGGAGAGAAACATAAAAAGCCTCAAGTCTTGTCATGTAAAGCTTTTCAAAGCCACGGGCCTTGCTGCCAGAGAAACTTTTTCATGCTCTTACAGCTTTTGCCTTCCTTATTCTCAAATCTGCTGTTTTGTGGTGAGGATGAAAACAAACAGGTGAGATGGAGCAGTTCCTTCTGAAGTGACCCAGAGCAGGCTTGGAATTAAAACTCAGGGTAGTGAAAGACCACATTCAGTGAAGAGTTAAGAGAATACAAAAGCCTAGAGCCATGGGTTCATTTTGTTCTAGGCTACTCAGCAAGTGGCCAGAAACTGAACCAGCTGGAATTCATTCAGAAGTACTTCTTTCTTCCCAGAGCTCCCTGGGCTGTCGTTATCAACCTGAGGATAACAAACACATGGATCATCAAGAGGGAGTTGGTGCTGGAAAGAAGTGGCAGAGCCTAATAGCCCATAATAAATAAATGAAGTTTTGATCCTAACTTGGATCTTAGAACTGAGGTATAAATGCTTTTAATGTCTTAAGGGGAAAACTGCCCACACTAGATGGAATTAAACATTCCACTGACTTCTTTTCTTGATGGTTTCCTTGTTATCAGCTCTTACATGCCTCTATTTTTGTCTTCATTACCATTCCATATTCAAATTATAATCATCAGGTTCCAGACGATTCAAGAGGCATGTGCAAAAAACTGGGAAAAATTACACCTTGACCATCCAGATAAAATTTTAAAAAATAATTCAGGCTGATTAAGTGCTGAGCTACAAAAGGGAAAAATGACTTTAATTTCCTATACAAAAGCTAAAATAGAGGTGCAAAGTTTAAAATCAGGAAGAGGGAAGAAAAACTGCGTTTGCCCAAATTAAATTCTTGGCATCACTTCTCTTCTGGAATAAGGTACATCAGCTGCTTTACAAGATTGTTTTTAATTCCTGGAAATTTTTTCAATCTCCAGTAGTTTGTCTTGTGATTATTCAGCCTGTTATAATCCCTTTCAACATCCGCCCAAGAGGCTGCAAAGCGCTCTCCACTGTCTCTAGTCTTTCTTTTTTTGTTCAGAGAACTCGGCTCAAACCCTCCTTGTTGACAAATGAAAAAAACCGAGGGAGCCCCAAACACGCCCGTGTTTGTGAAGGGCACAGACGGTAAAAGGTGAGCAGCCACCTGGACAGCAGCCAGGGAATCAGCTCGTCTGGGCTTTATCAGCCCGGGCCCTGTGCCAGCCCTGCTGAACTCACCGGGGGGGGGAGCGGGAGGGGACAGAGGTGGAACCGGGGAAGGGGGGGCTGCCAGTGGAGGTGTGGGAATAAGGAAGCTGTGGCAGAGGGGAAGGAGAATGGGACAGAAACGAGGCTTGTTCAAAAAAGAGACTACAATTACAGAGATATTAATAGCTTTGGGAAGCCAAACTTTTACAATTCATTCACCTCCTTTTGTTCTTTTGTTAACACCAGCAGAGAATCACTGTTTTCTTCTATAGGATGTTTGTCCATCTGTTGCAGGAAAAACATCCCTATGTAACAAACTTTCCAAAGAATTAGTAAGAAAGCTTTTATGTAGAGGAAAAAAGTCTGATTTAATAACCAGTCCCATTGAAAAGCAACAATAAGAGAATGATGCATAAGAGACTTTTTTGGTGCTGCCATTGTTACAGGGTAAGCCCTGTCTTCAAGAAGCACGTAGACAGACTCCCTCCAATCCACCTAATCACCTATTAGTCACCCAAGTGGTAAATCCCTAAAAGCACTTTGGCTGGGGCCCTGCAAACTGCCAGGGTGAACCAAGTGACATCAGCTCCCGTCTGATTTCCTGGCAGTGGGGTGCACGTGACGGCCGCTGTGCCCGAGGGAATGTGGGTCAATCCGTGTGTGTCCCGGTGCTGAATGTGCAGGCTCTCGAGGGACACGCAGCACCGTGACTCAGGAGCAGCCCCAGCAGTGGGATCATCACTGCTCCGTGCCGGGCCCTTCCCACAGTGCTGCCCGACCTCTGGAGCGGATCTGGGAGCAGCCCGGAGCTCACACAGCAGAACGTGCCACGTGTCCCCCGGCCACGCTCCATCCACAGCCTTACGATAGAGAAGGGTGTCGGGCACGGGGCACGACAGCAGCCACCACCAAAAGGAAACATCTTCCTTCAGAAGTCATCAATCACCCGTTGTGTTTGGGTGTAAACACCCAGATTTAACAGCCCTGTGTTCCTCTCTGCAGCAGCGAGATGGACAATCCAAAACTGCTGCTGCTTTGGAGCTGGGAGTAACACTGCCAGCCTGGAGATGGAGTGGGATTCCTCCCAGAACATGTCCTAGCTGGATGTGGTTAACCAATAACCTCAGGGTAGCACCCCCTTCTTCCAAACAGGACTTGCAATTAGTATCAAAGTTCAGCAGATCCATATTACACCCATGTTATCTCTCTCTTACACAAGCAAAGCCATCCCCTTCAGGTATTTTAAGCAAAACGTCTCATTCTTGCGTGACCTAAGGGAGGCACAAAACTGAGGGCTGAATGGCACCAAACAAGATTCCATGAAAAGAAGGCTTTTATTCCAAATAAAGCTGTATCAGCCTATGTGTTACTCCCTTGTTCTAATCATATAGGCCAGCATCTATTTAAACTGCCAAGTTAATGACTTCAAATTTGATCAATAGTCTCTGTTTATTCAGCCCAGTGCTACTGACAGTCACCAGGGCTGAACAACAAAACAAACACACTGGTCGGGGCCAATCTATGGCTGAGGAAGAAAATCCAGTCCACGACAGCAAATCCCCTTCAGTGGAGTCGGAAGGTGGGGAGGGAGGTCTGTCCCTATGGACACGGACACAGCCCCTGTCCTTTGTGCCCACTAAACATTTATCCACATTATTCTGCTCACAGCCACCTCGTGAGGTGAGTGAGCTCAAGCAGAACTAACATCACAGATCCAGGGTGACTCCAACTCTTCTTCTGTGCCATCAGGCTATGCTAAAATACTTCCATTTGTTTTCAGATTAAGCCTAGTAGGACATGACAACAACAAGGGGATGTCACTAAGCCTTTGGACCATAAGCAGTGATTTCCCTCACTGTCACCATATCCACTACAGAAGGAAATTTCCTTTGGAGAAGCTTCAAGAAAGGCTGGAATCATCATCTTGAAAGCAGGATGAAAATGTCCTTGACTGAATCTCCAGCCAAAAGATGCTAGGAATGTTTTAGTTACAGACTGGCTGCAGAGAGCAAAATAAAAATAGAGTTTAGAATGATAACAGATAAGTAGAGCATGCCTGTAGCATTCTAGCACAGATTTTTCTTTTTTAAAGAATAAACATTTTCACTGCAAAGTCAGTCTCTCAACAGTGGCTCAACAACAATGTGTGGACCTTCCTCCCCTGGGCAATTTTTATTAACAAGCTACTCACTAATGGAAACTCCCTTTCCAATCCCAAGTGAATCCACAGTCACAAAGGCTGGGATCTTGGTGAAAACGCTGTAGTGCATTATTCTGACCAGGGTGTTTGGTCACAATTTTCTCAACATTATACATTCATCACTCTGCCTGCAACAGCACCTGTTTGCTGTTTTCCTTGTACAAAATGTCAGTCTCCATCACATCAATAAATTCTAATCCCACTACGGCTCCGAGATGCCTCGATCAAAGGTATTACATAAATAAACTGGAGCTTGAAGGAAAAGATACAATGCCTCTTCCAATACAACCTTAATGTCTGTGTTTCATATTCAGACACAGGACTTTATGCAAGTGACTGACCACTTGGCTGCAGGACCCTGCAACAAAAAATACGAAGAAAGTTCTCTTAAACAAAAAGTTATTTATCAAACTACTATATTAACACATCCAAAGTCCCAAATTTAACATCTAAAAAAACCAATACATGAGGACAGCTGGTTCAGTCAAAGCCTAAGACGTTTGCTTTCCACTTTAAATTGATTAAACAGATTCAATACACTGCATTTCGCATGGATGGTTAACAGTGCTAATATTCCAGATAAAATGAAATGCTGTATGAGGAAAATTCTCACTAGGGCTACCTCCCCCTGGATATATTCCTCGCTCTCACAGTAATTTAGTATAACGGAGGCCTAACAATTTCACTGAACAGGATTACAAAAACCAGCTCTTCACAGTTCATGGCACAGAAGCTCCCAGAAATATCTATTTCTCCACTACTTTCTCCACACAGGGAATGCACTTGAAAAACAGGCTGATGCGGCTTTGTGGGCAGCATAAAATAATATAATGTTTGTCTGTTGTTTTGTTTTTATTAAGAAGGGGATTCTTGTTTATCAAACAGTCAAGATATTAAAAGTCAGCCTTTTGTTTGCATTCATATCACTAAGAGCACACCTCAGAATCAGATATTGTCCAAGCACTGAATGACAAACTCTAGATAAAACCTAAAGAGAGCGAATTTTAATAAAAAATTTTCACGAGAGAAAAACCTTTAAACACCATTTCACTCCTTACTCCAATAAGCTATGTGGCACTAATTTGAAGTGATAGTGCTGTTCTTTTAATTAAAAAATGCCAGTAGGAGGTTGATGCAGTGGCTGATGCTGGAAGCGACGTGCTCACAGGGCACAGCTGAGGCTTTGTGTAAGGAATTAACACACGATTTCAGCTGGGTTAAGAGGCAAAACAAAACCCTTAAGTCAAAACAAACATATAGGGAGTGTTATTACAGGTGCTTGATAAAGTCATCTGGATGTTTGCCTCAATGCTGTTAAATTCTGGAGGAAAAAATAAACCAAGAAAAAACCAAAACACTCTCACTGCAGTTGTGCAAATGCATGAATCTTGGTTTACCTATTTATGTGGAGGACTTAATTCATGTATATCCCTCCCCTTCCTACCTCAGAGCTCCTCTCCCACTCTCCTGGGTTGTTCCTTCCACATCTCCTGTCCACAGGGCTGGGACCAGGACCTGGCACCCCTCCTTGTCTCCTCTGTCAGATCATGGGAGGGTGGATTTGCTCTACCAAGCTACTCATCCCCATGAGTCCTGGAGCCCTGGTATGCTTAACATCTCTGCCTTCATCAAATTTGACTGAAATCAGATGAAGAGCCAAAAATTAGTCCAGAGAAGAATGACAGGTGAGATCCCTTTTCAGCCTGGTAATTTTTTACTCTGGAAAGAAGATTAAGCTTGTCCCTAAGTTTATCCCCTGTAGACAGCTTCCATGTGCTTCACTGCTGATTTGTGAAACACCAAAAGCCTAGAAAACCAATAAATTTAGAAGAAATCCCCCCAAAAATATTTGCTTGATCGTTTTCCCCTCGGTCTTGCAACGTTTTTAACTCCACCAGCCCAGAGGAGGCTGGCAGCCACAACCAGCACATAAAAGAAGAGCTGTACATTGGCATCTGGGAGCACAACAATCCTTAAAACTGGCAGCTGCTCCTCCTGATACAGCCTCCCTGGGGAAGGAACATCCCAGAAACAAGCAGGACGTTCTGCCTTTACTTGGCATATGGAGCAGCAAAGAGAAGTCAGCTAATCCAAAGGCTTCTCTTATATTTACTCACCACTCCTACAATGACTATTTCAATCACGTTTACACTACCAGCATCACCTCAGACATCACAGATAAATCTGTTTTCTTCGGCTGTTTCAAAGTCTGTTTTCTCCCTGCACACTTGTAGGATTTACATCCTAAGGCAATGAGAAAAAAAAACCCGTTACTACTTTCCAACTGGGCTTTATTTTCTTTTTTTTTTCCCCCTTTCTATCAAAAATAGCTCTCATCTACGTTCTAGTTCAATTTGGAAGTAGCACATGCAGACTTGATAAGCATCCTGCGAAGGAAATGCCTTGAATTGCAGACTACTTACAACACATTTTCCCAAGCAACTTTCTATAAATCCCATTTGATGGCTGGTTTGCTAATTTCTATTGAAGTTTATCAAAACATTATTTGTAGACAAGCCCAATTACTTCTCTGATTGCACAAATAAAAAAATTATAAAAGAAATGACTGTGGCTGGAAGTCTAAGCCAAGCTGCTGGGTTACACTGAAGTGTTATTTATCCTGTTAGCCGACAGACCTTTAACTGCAAGGAGGTATTTAATTTTAAACTAAAGAACACAACACAGAAAAGCACCTATTTACATGTTTCTTTTGTCTGACAAAGTCTCCTTCTCGACCATGTAAAAGCACTGCTAAGAGCTGGTGACAGCCCAATTATTGGAGCTGATTCCATTACCCTAAGCAGATCTAGGGGTTGCAGGTTGGTGTCAGGCTGCCCGGCTGCCTCTCATAGCTGTGCTCGTTTATTGTGCTGGAACAGACACATTGAAAAATATCTCTTAACATTCAATTCCTTAAAAATCTTGGAAAGAAGGAATAAAAGACGTAGGTGTTCCTATTATGGCGTATTAGCTGTAAATGTAACATACTGTATTTTAGTTAATTATTGCCCGATATGCAGAAGTCGGTCTTACAAAGAGCCACACACTTATTCCCACAGCCTGTGCTTTTTACAGGACGTTGGATTATTGAATGAGTGACAGGATCTCTGGGAAAAGGGGCAGAAATGTAAATCCGAGTCTGGTTACATCACACAACTTGCTTACATCACACAGTTACCAAGCTGTATAAAGTCATTAAAGCCTGAGTTCACCACTGAAGCCCTTCTCTGAGTCCAGAACATCCACGGGCTGATGGACCACACCATGTTTCAAAGAGCTGAACCCCTCCCTGGCACCTCTGAGCTCCCTAATTTCACTCCTGCCTTTTAACCTCATCCCACCTTATTTCAGCACTCATCTGTGCAAGGGGGGGGGCTCAGCAGAAGTATTTTCACCCTGGTTAAACAATCTCAGGGGTGGGTTCAATGCATCAGCCCATCCCAGCATACACACGCCACACACAGGAAATGGCTGGGAGGCGAAAAATCAGAGACACAGAAGTTCTCTGCAAGTCTCAAAAGCCACAACATTTCAGGCATTGTTTTTTTTCCCACCAAGCCATTTCTGCTCCCTCTGATCTGTTCAGTTGGGTGTTTACAGACATGTGAGATATGGAGATGCCCACTGCAGTGCTCAGCCTGACTGTTACCCGTGTGATGTTTTTGAGAAAGAGATACGAGGGACACTGCTTGGAATTCCTAGGAATATATAGCTCTGAAGCAAACAGCTTTTCTACAGCCCAGAAAATTCACCCAATTTCTCTTTCGAAGGCTGACATCAGACCTTTAGCTTACATTCACACACTCCGTTCTGAACTCAAAATTAACGGATTCTCTTCCTGTTAATGTTAAAGAAACCCCTCTCAACAATGAGGTGTCTGCTAATCAGACTTATACTTGTAGGATATGACACTTCTGCATTTAAACCAGAGTTTAAAGAGAAGTTCCCCCATGCTTACAAAAATGTCTGCACACGGGAAAAGAACCAAAACACATCAGCTGCAAGGATGAAGAACAAGGATTCCCCTGGAAGTGCATCAATCACTGGAAGTCTGAATCAAATTGAAATTCCTCGTTTTTCTAAACTCTGCACTTGTGTAGTGAAAAAATTATGCTAAGGCACCAGCACAATCCATACACTCAGTTCATTTGCAGTCTGGAGTTTTGGTGTTTTTTGGGTTTTTTTTCACTTTTGCTCTCCAGGAAAACGGAGCACATGCATTTCAAAAGACGTTTCCCTTCCAATAAACTTTGTGGGTCATACACCCAGTGTACTAAAGGATGTAAAAACACTGACCACAGGGGCTGAATTTTCTGCTCTAATGTCCAGTTGGCTCAGGGGATGCAACACAGAACCACATCCGGGTGTGAGGAAGAAAGGTCAGGACCATGAAAAAGAAAGTTCAGGCTGATGTTAGGAGTTGCCAAAATAAAGAAATTATTTTTCAATATAAATAAGAAGGCAACTGTCTTCCGTGGGGCTTTAACCTTTATTTTCAGGAGAAAAATACAAAGGAGAGCTTTTAATACAGTGTTCTGGAAACACCAGGAAGATTAATCAGAAACACAGATTCGAATACGTGCAAATTTAGTTTGCTATTTTGTGAAGTAAACAAGATATGGAAACTTTAAATTCATAAGAACTTAGGCATTTTATTTTAGTCTAATTATTAGAGGAAATAGGCAGATTTTTAAGGAAGACAAAAATGTATACATATGAAAAGGTCAAAAAACCCACCATTTTTCCCAATTCACTCATCCAAAAATGGCATTTTACTCCAAATAATGAAGTGTATCTAGAAAGATCTCATCTACTTGAGAAAAAAAGATTGAATCCTATCAAAAATATTTCTTTACCTACTACTGCTCACCTATGAAAGTGAAAACTACTGCAAGAGAAGGATAATACCAGGCTACCTATGAAGGGAAAAGAAACACGTTTTATTTTCTTCAGCAGGGCTTCTTCATAATGGGCTGGGAGGGAAACATCCACCATTCAGGAAAACCAATCACGGGTAAAAACTGTACATTAGTGAGGATATTCAGGGACACACAATACTCCTGGTCAATAATACTTGGGAGTTCATAGTGTGGTTTAACACCGCCTTCATCCCTAAATGCGCTGCTGGACAGCCCCGGAAGAGACTCAGGACCCGAAGTGTAAAACAGGAGGCTGTTACAAACCCCCGATTCCACGGGATTTTCCATCGTTTTCCTACGGTTTAGGATTATGAGCTTAACCCCTCTGAGCTGCTCCATCGCACGGGAGCCACCGCGCGGGGCCGGGACGCGGGGCCGGAGCCGCTGCCCTGCCAAGGACAATCCCCTCCAGCTGTGCCGAGGTGAGCACAGCTGGAACAGCTGCCTGCGGCACCCGCCGGCACCGCGGGGATTGTGCATTATTCCTGCGTGTTGCTCCCGAACAATAATGGATTGTTTCACCCACAAAACAGACGAACAAACCTTCCATTTAAATACTTTCTGTTAAATTGTATTAGTATGCGGAATAGTGCCCATATCCACCAAAAAAAACCCACAAACAAACAAAAAACCCAGGGAAGGGGATTTTTTTCGTGGGGGAGGGGAAGACGAGTAAAGCAGGCTCTGCCAGCTTTATCTATCTATGCTGTGAATTGGGTAGCCTTGGGGATTTTTGCCTGCTGTGCTTAGTGTCCTTGACAACAAGCCAGTTTGAATTTTGGCCTTTAACTTGACAAAAATGACTTACTGAAGAGGAAGGCATCAAGCTATTACAGCCCTGTGGAGAGATTCTTTCTAAAACAGCATGGATGCTTACTCTGCCAATTCAACTCAAGCATCCTCAGATTTATCATCCAGCTCCTACACCCCCAAGGATTCACCATGTCCATAAGAGAATACGTGAAAGAAAAACTTTCAGCGTTTTTGCTTTGTCTCCCCTTCGCATTTTACGACTTTCACAAAGAGACAGAAAACAGTAAAATATCCCGACGGATCCCATCTCACAAATTATTGAATTTCCCTTCAAAGGGGTGTAAAGCAAAGTTGAAAAAAATGTAGCATCCTAACCTGTTACGGACCTACTGACTCCCTTTTAGCAAATATCCATTGCAGCTTTCTTCCAAGATTACATTAATACTTAAATAAATATTTTTAAATTGATACATACACACTTGCTGCGTGGTTTAAGAAATCACTGCTGTCTCTGCTTTTCTGTTCCATAAACTCTCAATGCATGCACATACCTCAGCTTTTCACTGTTCAGCATCTTAGTGTGAATTCTTGAGCTAGACTTACAGGGGGAAGCTGAGTCTGCACTGAAGCAGCTGAAGTGTGACCACAGGTTTTCTTCCGCCAGTTTTCTCGCGGCAGGTGACAAATTTTTGGCAATGAGGGTCAGCAGACCAGCAAGGAGATAACATCTTGAGTTACTGCAGCAGCATTGCAGGAACTCATTTGTAAGCACCTGAAACATCACAATCTGAGAGTCTGAGAGTGGCAGCCTCCTCCCCACCAGCCAAATGCTCCGTGTCAACTACCCGCAGGCTCAACTCCAGGTTTTCCAACAGACATGCCAGAGAAGGTGAGATGGTATCAAGGTAAAAAGAGCTGGAAGTGGATCAACTCTAGTGCTGTTCTCCCTGCCAAAAGAGGAGGCATCCTGGGATGGCAAAGCATCGAGGACTATTGTGAGACCTCGACAAAGACATTCCTAAACCTGAACAGATCCACAACACAGTGGTTGTCAACAAGTACTTCGAGACTCAAGATGTCCCCAACTCCTTTGTCCCCTGGCAACTGTCGGTACAGGAAAGAACAAATAATTTTCAGTAAGTTCATTTTACTCTGGGAGAACAGATCAGCATCTGTTTCCATGAAAAATATCTAAGCCCTAATACAGGTAAAAGCTTTCAATTATATTCCAGACTTCAGTCCTTCTCGAAGTAATATTTTGACTATTTCCAGAGGAATCATAATGGAAAAACAAAAAAAGGTTCAATTCCTAACTTAGGGAAAAAGGTGACAGATGGGACATCTCTTCTAGCCTTTTTTTTTTAAATATTCTCTTCACTCAGGTCTTAACTGAGTTGCTCTGCTGTGCTCATACCTCAACTTCGCACCCAGCAGACCAATTTCATCACGTCTTCTCCAAACCACTCTGCCCTATCACGCTGCCTCCACCAGGAGAGCCCAAACCAACACGGCAGCCGAGTGAGTAGTTAACTGGAGAACCATAAATAGCAGCAAGTAATCCAACCAGAGTAATCCAACTCTAAGCATTTCAACTGGACTTGCTTCAAGTTGGGCAGCAATCCAGGTAAACCTCCAAAACACACACAGGGATGGTGTTTCCATGCAGTACTTCTGTGACCCACCATGCAAACCTCCAGCCAGCCCAGAAGCATCCGAGGGGTCTCGTGCGTCTTTATTTACAGGGGCAGTTTGAGCAGCCCCGGAGTTGCTGTCAGGAAAGTTCCCCTACTGGCACTGAGAACACTGTGGTGTAAAATCAACTTCCTCCCTGAGAAATCAAACACTGCCTGTGTTACCCCAGAACTGATGATTAATTTTGAAACACAAAGAGAAAGGATGATGCTACAAATGTTTAGAAATGTGATAGAGCTGTTCCAGGAAATGGATGAGAAAATTGTTCTTAGACTGGTGGGTATTATGGAATAAAAAAGAAGAAACCATGAACTGCACAACCACATCCCAAATTGCATTTCTTTATATGAAGACATTCAATTTGACAAAAGAAAGTTTCGAGTTAGGAATAGAGTAGTTATTGTTTCTACTTTCCCTGCCTGAGGGGGATATTCAAACAAACTCCTTCTGGTGATTTAATTTACTTCCACCGGGACAATGGTGCTGGCACAGCTTTGACTTACTGGGAGAAACAAAAAAGGAGACTCGCTCCCCATAGCCTGCCCAGAGGAAAAGGCTGCTCTTTGGATTCCCACTCGGGCAGCCCAAAAATGCCAGCTGGCTGGCTGCAAAGGCTGTGCTCTCCACTTCCTCCCAGGAAAGCAACATTTTATTTTATTTTTCCTAAAGTCCCCGTAGCTATATGCCCTGAGCCTCTTTGCCATCTCTATCCACGGGGCTCTGAACAGCCACAAATTTACCTTCAGGAAAAAGCTCCTGCCTCCCAAGGCAAATGGGGAAGGGAGGCAGAGGCAGATTAAGCTCCTTGCTCAGCATCACACAGGAAATCTGTGGCCAAGCTCCGTGTCGAGCTCCAGCCCCGCGCTCCAATCCCGGTTGGGCCCCCGCTCCCCGCAGACGTGGGGCACGGAAAATCCTTCGGAGAACAAAATAACGAGCCGTGGATTTCGATGCGCTCCCAGGTCACCGCGCAGGAAAGGAATAAATTTGGAGCTACTCAACCGCCGCTTCCCACCGTGTTCCCCACGGCACCAAACTGGCTCGATATTCAATTCCGGCTGCCAGGGAGGCTGGGATGAGCAAGGAGCTGTTCCTGCCTTCCTGCCCCAGTGCTCTTCACCTGGAACCTGTGGTGGTCTTTCTGATGTCCAGCCCTAAAACTACAGCCACCCTATGGTGTATTTACCATGTCTGACAGAGGGATCCCTACACAGATATTCATTGTTTCTGACCATTGGACATGGAAGTGTCCAGGTCACCAATATCAGTGTTGCCATCGATCAGTGAGTCAACTCTGCTGCATCAATCCACGCATTAGCCATGAAAGGGAGGCAAAGCATCCTGACATTTGGGACACATTTTAGCCTGTGCCTCTATAACAACCCTAAGTGAACACTGCTCTTAGGGAAATGCGATGTTTTATCTTCTACTCAAAATCACTGTATTCCTTTATGGATTCCTTAAATTACAAATGGAGAAAGTCCCAAAGTCACCCATTTACCAGCTATCAACTGGTCAGACTGTGTGGCTGGGGGTTCCCTAAACTGGGCTGACTACAGTGAACTGGAAGTGTGTGCAGGATACTCCTCTGTGTCACTTCTTTCCTCTTCTCTTTCCCAGCTGCTGCCAAGCCACCACCACCTTTCCTACAGGAATCAAACCTGTCACTTATGAATCCCCTCCGGCTCTTCCCCTCACTTCACCCAATTCATCATCATCTTCCTCACTCCTCCCTGATGCTTCTGACACTACACCTGGGAGGATTCTCACCTACACCCTCCTTCCAAAACTGCCACCACCAGCAGCACAGCACCTTCCCAGGCCAGGTTTTCCAAGGAGGAAAGCGTTTCTACCCCCCTGAGGACTCTGAACTGCAGCTGAGGGAGATGCTTGGAGATTATTATTTGTATTCTCCTGTTACACAGGCTCTGGCTTCTCTGTTAAGGAAACTGTTTTGCCATCAGTCCTTGACGTGGCCATCTATACAGGAGAGCTAGGAAGTGATCCATAAAGTTTAAACTAATGCCTTTCCCTTCCCAATCTTGTCTCAGTTCCATGATGGCCCCAGAAGCCAGGCAGCTTTTAACACCTCAGCTGAGCCCCTGCTGAAGAATCCACAACCGATGAAGCCACAACACAACTTGCAGCCTGTTTTGGTAGGAGAGTTCCATGTTTAGTCCATTTCTTCATGGCCTTCCCAATTCCATCTGCATCCTTTGCCCGCAAGCTGCCTGGAACAGGCGCGTCTCCGATACCCAACACAGCAAGACTGCAGGTTCCACCAGTACTTGTGGGTGACAGAAGAGTGTGAGCAAGACAAGTTTGAGCCTTGGGCACGATGAACCCTTTGGAACTTCCCCAGGGAGCAGCGACTGCAGCAGCAAACACAGGTTTCAGGGAAGCACACGGGTAAAAAGGGACACGTGCTCCGTGGAGGATCCCGAGCTGACCTGGGGAGCACAAGCACTCACAGTGTCACTTGATTCTTTCCATCCTGGTGTTGGAAAATCTGCCACTGCTGTGCTGCCCTGATGACAGCAAGGACAGGAAAAGACCACAGGCTTAAGAGGAAGTTTTACCTTACTTTGCCTAGATCTGCTCCAAGGGGCAAGAGACAAGGCCACGAGTATCTGTGGCTCGTACGTCACCAGCAGCGGTGAAGGGTTCAGAGGAAATAAGAGGAACAGGCTTTTGGAGGAACTGAGATATGACAGGAGAGGAGTATGTTTGAGATCCACAGAACATAAAGTCATTTTAACCTCCATCCAATTCACTGCTGATGTTGTTTTTTTCAATATTTCCACACAGGATGCATTATTTGCCATTTTACTTCGCTGTGATTTGCATCAGGCTAAGACTGACACTGCAAGCTGGGAGATCACTTCTGGGGATCATCAGAGGATCCAGAACTTTTACATACATTCACACAAATAACCCCAATGTGCTGCTGACACAAGTACCTGTCCAATATATGAAGGAAAAAAATGATGTCTTTAAGAAGTCACCAGAGATTCAACCACTACTCCCTTCCCATTGACACCGTGATGCTCACAGGAATCCCCAGCCTAAGTGATGTTTACCCAGCTATTTTCAGTACTGCAAAACTTAAATGGTTTCTAATTACAGGAAACACAAGGCACAGAATAAATCATAACAGAAGAGGTCCTCTGTCTTGATCTAAATCTGCTCAAACCTCCCAATAGCCAAAGAGATGAGAAAACAACAGCCAGGTTGGCTGCAGCCATTTGAAACAGGTAAGTCAGCACCCAGTCCCAGCCAAGCCAAGAACTCAGATTGCCCAACAATTCCAAAGCTAAACCTCTCCCAGAGCAATTTATTTGTTGATTAAATACAGCAATTTTTGTCACACCACCCAGATTTCCTGCTTGTAAAAACAGAAGATGTGTTTGAGCAAGCAGGAGATTTCTTCAATACAGTTAAAAAATGGAGAGTAATAAAAAATAAATCCACCAAGTTGCTCAATAAACTGAAACTTCAGTCTCTTCCAGGAAACGTTCCCAGCTCGGAGAGAAGGCTAGTGCATGCTAAAATTTAAAAAGCATTTTGCTGCAGCATTCAGCCTTTAAAATTAAACCCAACAGCTTCTCTCTGTTATTTAAATGATCTCCTCCAGCTCAGAAGGGCTATGACCACGGCCTAAGTTACTTAACTCACATTTCTATTGACTGACTTGCATAAAAATAAGCCACATTAATGACTGAGCTGACATTTGGTATACATCACCACAAAACTCATTTCAGATCAAACATCATCCATACAACCTAAAAATATTTCCAGCCTTCTCACGTCCAAGAAAAGGATTTTCAGATTTACATTATCCTCACAAACTTTGGTCTTCTGAAGCACCAGCGGTGCAGAATCAAAGGATTAAAAGAACACCAGGATTTTTATTTTATTTTGCCTCTGACTGAGTGTGTTATGTGCCAGGAGCAAGTTAACCTGTAACTGCAGTTTAACCAGCACCGTTTTCTCCTTATGTGCCAAGGATTTATGCACCCACAGACATGGGATTCCTCTCTAGGGATCAACACCGGTCACCCAGAGCAGCTCCGCGGCTCCTCCAGCCCAAGAGATCTCCAAGCACCCACTTGTTGCCTTTGAAAGACTGGATTGGACCTCATTTTTTTAATAATTCACACAGCAGCCTCAACAAACAGGAACTGTGTCTCTTCCCATTAAAGGAGCAGGCTCGGCAGCGACCGGAGCAGCTTCCAAAAGACTTAATCCAGATCTTCCAAGGTACAACACAAATTGGTTTATCCATCCGTGCACCCTCCAGAGGCCTCTCGGGGAGGCAGGACACACACACACAGCCCCGGGTGTCACCTCCTGCACGGGGAAGGAACTTCCAGAGTTGAATGAAATATTTGCCAGGTGAGAGAGTAAGTCAGGGGGAAGGAGGGAAAATAATGAAACATACTTAAAAAAAAAAAAAGAAAAAGGCAAAAGCAACTAAATTAATGTTTTCTCGTTAGGAACTGAGTTCTCCTCCTCGGCACCCGGGAGGCGGGAGTGGGGGGGTTGTTAATTAAAGTGAAGTAAGGCAAATTATGAAAGGCTTTGCTGCAAAGCCAGTCTGTGGGAGAGGTGGCCCTGGGAATCCTCCTGGTGGAGACCCCAGGACGGGGCAGGGTGGTGTGGCTGGAAGAAGGGGGGGACACGGGAACAAGCCCATGAGGGAAGGTGCAGAAGAGCCCCCAGAAAGGAGCAGGGTGCCCTGGTCTGCTATTGGGGGTGCAGAAGAGATCCCAGGAAAGGGCTGGGAGGGGGGCAAAGGGTGTCACAGGGTCCCCCCCACACACAAGGAGGGTGCAGAAGAGACCCCATGGAGGAGCACAGTGCAGGGGGGGTATCACAGAGAACCCCCCAAATTGGGAACAGCACAGAAGAGACCCCACTGAAGGGTCAGGGTGTGTGGGGGGTGAACGGCACCTTCCACGCGGGAGGGTGCAGAAAAGACCCCAGGAAGGAGCAGGGCGCCCTGACCTGCTGGAAAACGAGGGCAAGACAGTGACAAACCCCCCCGGCCCCCAAATTTCTATCACCCCAAGGCGGGGCTCAAGCACCCCACGGAGGAGCGGGGAAGCAGGTTAAAAATATAAATACATAAGAGCGAAGAGGAGGCACCGTGGGGCCACGGAGGTGGAAGCGGAACCGAAAAGCCTTGGATAAAAGTTAAGCAGCGCTGGGAGCTCGGGCCCGGCCGCCCCTCCCCTCACGGCCAGGCCGGGGAGGGGGCGAGGGGAGGGGGGGAGCGGACCCCGGGCCCTGCGGCCACACACACACGGCGGTGCCGCCGCCCCGTTACCTGTGAGGCGGATCTTGATGCTGGATCCGTTCCGGCGGGTACCGGGATTCGACATCGCGCCTGGAGCAGGAGGAGGAGGGCGAAGAAGAGGAGGAGGAGGAGGAGGAGGAGGAGGCGGCGGCGGCGCCGAGCTCAACCGGCGGCCCCGCGCACCCCCGCCATGCGGGCCCGCCCGCTCCTCACGATGCCAGGGGGTGCCCGGCCCCGCGTGTCGGCGGCCACCGCAGGCTCGGTCACCTCAGCCCCACGGAGCCCCCCCGAGCCCCTTCAGCCCCCGCAGCCGCCGCCGCCGACGCGCCCGCCCGGCCCGGCCCGGCCGCGCACAACGGCGGCCACGCCCCCGACACGCCCCCGCGCACGCCGGAGGGACGTGACGTCAGCGCGCACGGCAGCGCGGCCGCGCACGGGCGCCATGATGGGAAGGTCGGGGAGGGAAGGTCGGAGTGATGCGCATGCGCCGGAAAGGGTGAGGGGAGCGCCCCCTGGCGGGGGGAAATGGAGGAGAGAGGGGGTGGGATGGGGGGATATGGGGAATGGGGCGGGAACGGGGCTGGGATGGACGGAACGGGGCAATAGAGCTGGAATGGG
>NW_016690221.1:0-72226 GCF_001604755.1 Lepidothrix coronata | reverse complement strand
GGGTGGGGGGGGGGGGGTGGGGGGCCTGGGGTTGGCACAGGGTTGAATAAGGGCTCTCAAGGGTGGCACAGAGGGTGGTCAAGCACTGGCCCAGGCTGCCCAGGGCAGTGGTGGAGTCACCATCGCTGGCAACGTTCAAAGAATGAGTAGGTGTGACATTTAGGGTTTGGTGGGCTGGGGTTGTTCAGCTGAAGGTTGGACTGGACAATCTCTGAGGTCTTTTCCAGCCTTTATGGTTCTCTGACTCCAAATGCTCCCCTGGGGGCAGGACACTGGAGGCTTTAATTAGAAGAATTACCTTTTTTCACGTGTCTCTAGAGCGAGGTTGGGCTGCCCTGAGGAAGCACTGGGGGTGCAGCACAGCAGCATCTCACCCTCCCTGCTCCCAGTGGATGCCCCATCCCATCCTATTGGGAGAAGCAGGTGCCTCCAGTCCCCCAGAGCAGAGCACCAAAGCCAAAACTGCTCTCCTGGTGCCTGTGCCCCAGGCAGGAGAGCTGGGACCAGAGCAGGGCAGCTCCAGTGAGCCAGGCAAGCAGCTGCCTGCAGGTCCCATGCCCACACCACAGCAGCCTTGGTGAGCCATCAGGCACTGGTCTGGTCCCAGTCCTCCAGCTGCCAGGGCAGGCAGCAGGCACATCCCAACACTCTTCAGCAGAGGGATGTGCTCTCCTCCTCCTTGCAGCCAGGGCTGCAAGGACAATGTTCTAACTTAGGGGCACAGCAGTGGGAAGGTCCCAGGGCTCTGTGTAAGACCATCTGTCACAGGTTTATGTCCAGCACATGCAGGAGAGAAGTCAAAGAGATCTGCCATTTCTCTTTTTCTCTTGGTTTTAGGCATCAGAGCAGCAGCAAGGGACAGCCCTGCCTAGCCATGGGAAAAGCCACATGGGATGCTCCACACAATCCAAAGTCAGGGTGGTCACACAGACCCCAGCTCCGGTCTGTGTCTCCACTTACACTGAGGAAGCACCTTCCTCAGATTTGTTTTACCCAGTGAAATGTGACCATTCCCAGGTGCCACATCAGCCCTGTCAGCAGCAGGAGAGCACACACACAGCCCAGCCACCACCCTCAGCATCAATCCCCAGGCACAGAGGGTTTCTTACAGGCTCTTTTTTCAGTTGCACATTTGGGCATTGCTTTAAGTGTTTTTAAGGCCAGAGTGTTGGATGCAGGAAGCACTTTGCATTTCAGATCCTGGCATTTTAATATTAAATAAGTGATACTCAGCTCTGGCACCCACAGCTGGGGCTGCACAGCTCCTCCCAGGGCACAGAGCACAGACTTTGCTACCAACTCCCTGTTCCCTGGGTGGCCTGCAGGAGAAACACATAAATCCTCTGATGAGCAGGGCCAGGGTGGAGGAAGAGTCTCAGCTTCCTGAAGAGGAGATTTTCCCTTCAGATTAAGCTGCCTGTCACCTTACCTCCCACTGCAGCTGAGGAAGCAAAGCCCTGAGCCCACCGAGGGTCATTTTGAAGAGCCAAACCCTACAAAGCCAGGAGGGAAAACTGCCCCCTCGTCTCACACTGAGCAAAGCCTTTGAGATGCTTCAAGCCCTGTCCACCAACACTGCAGAGATGGAGTAGTGTCCAACAGCTTGTTGTGAACCCACAGCACAGAACCTTTGGACTCAAGAGCCACATCAACTCCATCCTCAGCTTCTGCTCACAGACCACAGCTGGAGGGCTTGGAGAGAGGAAGGACAAGGGGCACTGAATGCAATGGAAACCTGAAATATGGGGCCTCAGAATTAAAGGGCAGTCCAGATCAATGGGCTCCAGGCTGGTGGATGGCACTAGGGGAGCTGCAGCAGAAGTGAATCGTTCCTACTGCACCATCTGCCTCTGACAGCTTTCCTTCCAAAGGACCAGCATTTACTCAGCATCCAGACTCCGATGTCTCCATGGGCAAGTGAAGCAACACACAGCAAGGACAGTGACCCACCTTCCCCTGGCTGAGTTCCCTCTCTGCCAAAAGCATCTCCTCTTCTAGAGGTGATGGTGTCTGCAGAAGGGTGAAACCCTTCTCAGAGCTATTTCAGCTACTCCGAGTCAAGCCTAGAAGTTTCAGGACAAGGATTTGGTGGCAAGATGCTGCTCTCCAGCAGCTTTATGTACTTAGAGGACAGTTCCCACCCAGAAAACATGCCCAGGAGCTCCAACACATTTTTGCAAGGCCTTCAGATGCTACTGGAAAAAAACAGGCCATGTCATTTGCAGCAGCACCTTAAAAGTGGGGAGAAAATAATCAAAGGCAAGAGGTACAAAGCCAGAAGTGCAATTTATTGACAAGTTTCAGAAGTAAAAAGACTCAGCATCTCTGCTTCTCATGAACTGGATGTCTGAGCTCTTTCAAAGCACCTTCACCCACCAGCTCAGAGCTGTGTCATGCTTTAATCTTCAGAAGTTGAAGTCTTGCTTCTCCACTGAGAAATCATACAGCCCATCTTGGCCAGTCTGAGGCTCCAGGTCTGAGTTTTCCTGTGAGGAAAGTGATATCAATCAGCTATAGGGTCTGCATCTGAATAAACCTAAGCTTTTTTTACAGCAACTTATTGTTTTATTTTTGTTTTAAAGAGAGCTTCTTACAGCAGCTGAATAACAGAGCCCTGGGAGACCAGACCCAAGTGCTCCTGTTCCTGACAGCACACTGAAGCTGCAGTGTCCCTGCATCCCACACACAAAGGCAGCCAAGCCTATGGGCTGAGACACCAAAAGAGAAGAAAAAAAAGAGTGGCTGCAGTGGCAGAACTCACTCAAATTTAAGTGGAACAGCAACAAACCAGGACTGCTTAGGAGAGATGTTCCCCCTGGCATTCAGCCCCTCAGAAAGGTGCTGGTGTGTGGGAGAGCTTCCCCCACAGTCCCTCAACAGGGACATCCCACAGACCCTGCTCTGGGCAAAGGACTAAACCAGGCATTTGCTCCCTGCTGCAATCACATCCAGGCTGAGCCTCAGCTCCAAGATATGCCAGACCTTTAAGCCTCTTCCCTGATGTTTTCCCATCTGCAAGACTAAGGTTGGGACCAAGCATGGCATCTGTGACAGTCACTGGACTCCTGCAGCTCCTAGCTGGCGTCCCAGCCTCTTTTTCCACAGATTCATTACCACGAGAAGGGTCAAGTAATCCAAATGCAACCTAAGCACTGTTATCAGCAGAGTAGGAGGCTTCCATTCATAGTGACAAGCCAGCTCAGCTCCAAAGGAGGAAACTTCTCCACATTTGGTATTCATATCAGGAACTGCAGTAACTCCAGCTGATGCCAGTTTAAATTCCAGCAGCAAGATGCTATCAAGGCACCCATGTCTGTTGTGCAACTCACAACAACTTGGAGCTTTCACAGACCTTTAGAAGCAGCTGAAAGAAGCTGCAAGGACTACTCCAGCCATGTGGAGGTCTCCTCCAAAAGCCTATTTCAGTATCCTGTTCTTCATTCCAGTGCATAACAGCTTCAAATTTTCAGCTGAGAAACAGCAAAGGGTCACATACCTCACCAGAGAAGTATTTCTCTATGATGTTCAGGGCAGCTCTGTAGACTATGTTGTTCTCGTGGTTTTGCAAGTCTTCAATTTTCTCCAGACCATTGAGCTCCTCCAGCAGCAGACACAACTTCTCTGTCTCTCCCAGCTTCTCAGCTGCCTGTAACATCAGGAAACCAAGCAGGAAAATAGAACATTGCATCAGTAACAGGTCTGAGATGGTCTTGACTGTAATTACAACCCTGATCTACAAGTCAAAAGGATCATAGTCCCTGAATTTACAGTCCCTACCTGATGCCAGGGATATGGCTGTGGTGCCTATGGAACACCAGTCCCTGCTGGGACAACTGCAGTGGCTTGACTGCCAACCAAACCAGCTGGCAGGAGGTGAGGAGGGAATTTTAATCTTGTCAAGCCCTTTGGACAACCCAAGAACAAGCTAGACAGCATGAAAATTATCCCTCACTCCAAAAATCAACAGCCACTGTTCTAACCATGCAATGTGAGCACTTGGCTCACTCCTTGCTGCTCTTCTGGGGAAGCAATTCAAGAGATAAGAGGTCTTACCAGGAAGAGATTTGAAATGGTATCCAGGATAATCAGGATAGTTTTGCTGTCCTTGGCTGAGAGCAGGTTGAGCAGAGGTTTGAGGACCCCGGAACGGACGAGCTCCACCACCTGATCCACCGTTCCTCCAGTTGTGATGTTGGCCACTACCCACACACCCTCCTTCTGAGCCTTGAAGTCACCCTGGAAAAGCAGCACAGGGAAGGCATTCCCAAGCTTTATCATCCCTCCAGGATCAGTGTGAGGTGAGAATAGTCCTTTCCCTTGTACTCCAGCTTGGACTGACCCCCCCCTTTCCCAGTCCTTCGAGGACACCTGGCAGAGCTGCCAAGAGCAGCTCCAGGACACGTTTCCATGCAGGTGTACTGACAAGTCTGAATGCCCAGGCTGTTCCAAGGACCCCAACAGCTCTGTAACAGCCTGTTCAGGTGGCTCTTGGGGCAGAGTCCTTCACGAGTGAGGCACCACAGACCTCAGGAACCTCAGCAGAACTTCCCCATCCCTTACCTTGTCGAGCAGCTCCACCAAGGGTGGCAGTAACCTGCAGGTGATGAGCTGTTGGATCTGCTGGGAAGACCCCGCTGCAATGTTACTGAGTGTCCACGCTGCTTCCTTCTGGATCCCTGGCCTCGAGTGCCGCAGGAGACGGGGCAGGACAGCCAGGACACCGGCATTGATGGCTTCCTGGGTCTGCTGGTCTGTCCCTGTGACCACATTCCCAACGGCACGCAGAGCTGGAGTCTAGACGGGGATTAAAGGAGATGAGGAGAGGCCTTACCTCAAGGGATACATGTCAGAAAGTCCAGCAAGATCCCTCACTAAGTGCTTGATCCCTCAAACAAGGAGAGCACTGTGGGTGAGTGCTGCTTATTTACAGACCTGTCGCCCTCCTGTTTGCTCTAAGCAGCTTTGGAGTCTCTATCCAGCCTCCAGCCACAGCAAGCTGGAGCAGAGCAGTGGCCTGACAGCCCTGCAGGCTGAGGGGACAGCAGACCACAGGTGCCACAGAATAAGGAGATGTGCCTTCCCTCCCCTCAGATGTTTCTACATTAAAGGGACCATGGAGATTGCTGATTGTTCCCTACCATAACCATCAAGTTCATGCTGGCCAGGAGTTCCACCAGCCTGGGGAGAACCCCCGTGTCCACCACGATTTGGATGCGCTCGTTGGAGCTGTCAGTCAGGTAGGAGAGAGCCCAGCAGCAGTCAGTGATGATTTCCTTGTCCTCGTGCTGTATGAGGCAGATGAGGACAGGCAGTATCTTGTGCACTGCATCCAAGGGAGGGTAGGGGTTCTTGTTCCTGCAGAGGTTGGACAGTGTCCAGGTGATGTTCCTCAGGAAGCCAACCTGAAACACAAGGGAGGTATAAGATCCTCACTGCCCCTGAGAGCTTCTCAGTCCACCTGATGCCACCCTGTGAAGGTCCTTCTCCCCCAGAGACAGAAAGCAGTGGGACAGGCACCACTGCAGAAGGGCAGGGATAAGCCACCAATCTAGCAGTTTAGAGCTACCCAAAAAGCAGCAGAAGGAAGCTTGAAGGGCAAGTTCAGCCCTTCCATATGCATATGCAAGTCTGCCTTGCACCAGTTTCATCTTATTCCTGGGCTGAGATAGTCAAAGCTGGATAAAAAAGCCAAGACTGAAAGGTATCACATTGACTTGTCTGCTTGGCATCCCCAGCTTTGTGCATAGGCAGGGCCATAAAAGCAGTTTAGAGCAGGGTCTCATTCAATTATACAATTGTTAGTTGTTGTGTTTAACACAGATGACAGACCATCATTCCCCCATCACCCAAGTGATTAAGAGCTGTTAAGGCAAGAAAATGAAGGTTATTTACTGGAGTTACAGGTGACACCAGAGCCAGCAAGGGAGGAATCACATCATGATTGATAAGAAGATCTCTGTAGAGAGGACCATCCCCTGTACAGGTAAAGGGTTGGTTATTGCATCTGCCCAAGTCACAAGACAGTCAACATCAAACAGCAATCAGACCTGCAGGGCCAGGGCTGGGTGACCAGGCTCCCCCACCAGCCACACACCATTAGGCATTTCCAGGTGGAAAGGATTTACTGGGCAGGCTGGAGTGCCAGCAGGGCTGGGTGGTGGCAGACTAACCAGACACAACCCATTCTATTCTCCCTGCTGACCACATTAGGGGTTAAACCATCCCAGCAGGATGGAGTCCTGTCCTTGGCTTTGGCCAAAATCCTCTTGCAGAGCCCACACAGGATCTCAAGGGCTGCCAGGCCACACCAAGGGGCTGAAGGGTCAAGGGGGTCAATAGGGGCAGCAGCTTGGACACAAAGCTGCAGAGAGAGAGGGCTATGGTGAGGGGCAACAATATTTTATCTGTCCAGCACTGGCTTGGTCAGTGACCCTCTGCGTGCCCCCACACCTCTCCTCACCTGCAAGGTTGCCCAGAGCCCACACTGCCTGCTCACTGATGTGCATGAGTGGGGAGGACAGGAGGGAGATGAGGGCTGGGATGGCACCTCCATCCACCACGGCCCTGGCATGCTCCGAGGTGCCAGAGGCAATGTTAGTCAGTGTCCAGGCTGCCTCAAACTGCAGGGTAGCATTTTCAGCACGGCCCAGGAATTCCACCATCCTGGGGATGATCCCCAGCTGGATGATCTGACTGATGGGGGGGTCCTTCTGCCTGGACAGCATTTTCCTGCAAGAGGACACAGCGCAGCCTGCCATGAGAAACCCTGTGTGGGGCCACCACAGCACATAAACAGGTACCAGGTTGTGGCTTGCAGGGGAAGCATCACCTGCAAGAGATGACAGTTCAGCCCCCCACTCCAGCAAACCTCAGCAGAGGGGTTGCCATAGAGAGGGAAGACACAGCTAAAGATGCTGAAGCAACAGCAGGGTCTCTGTTGGAGTGCAATACCTCACACATCCTTTCAGGACCATGATAATATTCCATGCCCCCTACCTTGCAGGAGTTTGAGACTGTGATAACAATATATGCCATGTGTTCTCTTCCAGCCTGGCTTTGCCACTCCTGGGGTCAGGAGCACCAGCCAGCCCTGCACAGACCAGAGCTCAAACAGCTGGTTTTCCAGCTTAAAGACAAACATGTAATCTCTCCTGGACCCTCAGGAGTCATCCCTGCTTGCTGCCAGCTGGGTGATGGTGACACCCTGTAATCCTTCCTACAGCCAGCGCAGTGGGGACAGTCCCACTCAGCACTGACCCTTACAGAGCCAGGCTCTCCATTCCTTGGCCTGCCCAAGAACTTGGCTCTTGATTTCCTGCAGGATCCAACGTGATCCCTGGCACAGCACAGGCACAGCAAAGGGGGGCAGCACCAGGAGCCACAGCAAACCCCTCAGTTGGGTTCAACCCCACAGGTCCATGCTACAAGCACTGCCCAAGACTGTGACAGAGAGAAACGTGGCACACAGGGCACACAACAGGCCCAGCTGAGGTTCCCCAGAGCAGTTTGGGTTACCAGGCTCCTTCCCTCTTTGCCATCTCTCTAGAGAGCTCCTCAAACAGGAATAAATGCCTTTTGCCTCCAGGACCCACTACAGCTCCATGAGCCACCTCCCTCGTGGCCCAGGCAGCCAGGCACATACCTGGTGGCCTGTGTGGCCAGCAGCTGCAGTTTGGGGTTGTTCTCATTGATGCCTTCCACGATCTCCTCCAAGGACAGCTCAATAATCTGTGTCACAGGGAATGATTCACAGTCAGACGGGGAGCCGGGACTCCCTCTGGTTTAATCTCTGCAGTCAATCAGCTGTCTAGACCCGAGTCAGTCACCACTTCATATCTAAGCACTGTCTATTCTTTATGCAACACAGTTTCGAGATGAGGCAGAGAATCCACAAAAGCCTTCAAGGCAACTAATGCTTATAATCAAGCACTGAAAGAGTCCCTGACACACCATAATGGGCCTTCGAGCTCAGTAATTACCCTCGCTGTGCAGGGAGCCAGACGGGAGCTGTGCAAGCTCCCAGGGAGCCAGAGCACCAGCCTGTTCTACCTGCCATCAAGGGAGGCCAACAGGACATCATCTCCATGAAAAATAGCAAAGGCAGAGGCCAGGCAGTCTGAAACACTCCCCAGCACTGGGCATGGCAATCAGGAATGGCACCAGATACTCAACCCAGGTCACACCGGCTGGACTTGTAGTGGTCTAAGTAGGGGATGATAACTACTCCACTGATCCTGCCTAGGTGCAGAGGACCCAGCACTCACCTCATGTGTCCTGTTTTGTCCTGGAGGGACATTCTCATCCTTCACATGAAGGGACACATTTCTGCGCTTCAGGATCTGCTCATCCTTCTTGGCCTTCCTCAGCTCAACGCTCATCTCCACCCTCTGCATCCGCAGGGCCTAGAGGGGAGAGGGGCACCATCCCAACAGTCTGCATCACCCCATTCCCCAGGGAGTTCATCTTTGCAACCTTCTGCCCCACATTTCCCACAGGAGGAGTGCAGAGAGCCAGCATCTCCTCACTGTGGCCTGGAGAGTGATGTAGGATGGGACAGAGTAAACCTCTCCCTCAGTGCCTCCCAAGGACATGAACTGCTAGATGAACCGACAGCCAGTGGGGGTTTTTAAAACTAAATTTGCTGAACTTGAAAGGTAAACCATCATCTCCTCTACTGGCTTAAAGCAAGCTGACAGATCCCATGGTCTGACATCCCATACCAGCCCCCACTCCGCAGGGATAACTGCTGCAGAGAGCTCAGCAGGCTGGGGCTGAGCCACCCCCTTCCCCAGCCCAGAGTCACCCACGTCCCCCCTGCCTGTGTCACCACACTCCCTGCAGCCCAGCCAGCTCCACATCGCATCTCAAAAGCCACCTGAGCATCCCAGCTGGCAGAGCCATCCCCCTGCTCCCCCTTTGCTACCCCATACAGGTAGATTTGAAAGCCATGGGCCTTCATGAGAGTCTCCATCTGTTGGAAAGGGGAACAGGCAAACCCCAGTGGGCTCTGCCGTGGCCCAAAGGTGCTGGCACAGGCAGGTGGGTACTCACAGCTGCATCCTTGCCCTTGTTCTTGAACTTCCTCATGCGCTGCTCTTGCTTCCCAACCTCCATCTCAGCAGGGTTGAAAGAGGTGCCAGCTGAACGTCTTCACTTGCTCTTGGGCTTCAGGACAGAGCAGGGTCAGGTCACAACTGCCCAGCAGCATCCACTGGCATCCACAGAGGGGGCTGGGACCCCCCCCTCCCACCAGCAGCCTGTGCCACACATTTCCATGCCACACTCCCACCGAGGGAGATGCTGCAGGTCCCCTGCCCCAAGCTCAGTAGGATCCTCACACACTGCAGCTGAGCCACTGAACTAAATACAGGCACAAACTACCACTTAATATCAGGCTACAAAAATTACAGCTGCTGCTGTAATCCCATGAGGAAGCCAGACACAGGCTTCCCGTGGTTACAGAAACACCACCTTCCTCTGGCTCTGATCCTGGGCCTTTTAGTCTTACTTTGACACACAGCCCAAGCCTAGCAGAGCCTCTTACCTCCAGAAAGATCAGCTCAAGGACTGATTTAAGGACACAGCCACATCCAAGCTTCTCACCCCACCACACAGCCCAACCTGGCCTCCTACATCAGCACCCCAAAGTAAGGAAGACCCACAGTCACATGCAGAGGCATAAAGTGACCAAGTTCAACTGAGGAAGGAGTTCTCCTGGAAATCCAGCAGCTAGTGCAGATTACCAGGTGAGCAACATTAAATAGGGACAGGTGAAAGTCCTTTCTAAGCACCTCCTAATAAAAGCCACAGACAAGACATGAGCTGGCCTTCAGACAGCTTCTGTCAGAAAAAACAAGGCTTCCACCCAGGAGAAATGGAGATGTTTTCAGACACCATCACAGGACCCCTAAACCCAGGCTGTGCATCAACACACTCAGGGACTGATCACACACAGATGGTGCCTCCTCACCTTCCCTCCAGGCTCACAGCCAACAACTGCACCTCAGACCAGCCTCCAAGAGCTCCCTCACACCTCAGAAGTTGAAGTTTTTGGTGTTTGTTTTTGTTTTTTTTTTTTCAGGCCTCTCTCTTTCCTGTCCCAGCAACTAAGGCTGGGATGCAGCTCTTTATTCCAGTTACTCAGCTGCACAACCTCCCCAGCTCACAGAGGGGCCAGGATGAGCCACTACTTGGCTCAAACCAACACCCTCCCCCATAGCCTTAACCCTGCTCCAGCCTCCCTTCCTCTGTTTCCATAACAGAGCAGAACAGCAACACCCCAAAAAGCTTCTTCTTTTGGAGGAGCTTTCTCCACCCCCATCTCAGCAGAAGAGCAGCACAACCCACCCACTGACACCAGCCAAGCGGGAGACCCAGCACAGCCCCAAACAGCAGCCCCATCTCAGGGCACAAAGGAATAAACAACCACCCACTCCACAAGGAGGAAAGGCACTTACCACAACTCACTCTCATGCCCCACCACCCTCAACTGCCTCTTTTATTGCCCCCGTGGAGCCACGTACCCCCCCCCAGCTCCCCTCCAGGATTGGCTCTTCCCAGGACAGCCCCTGTTATCTCCACCTGCTCCCTCATCATGGCCACTGGGATGCACCTGGAGGAGGATGGATGCTGATGGCTGCCCTGGGCCACCACTTACCCCTCAAGACATCCTTCATATGCTTTGCCCACTTTGGCCTTGTTTTTGGCCAGACCCTTGGTGGGTGATGCCAACCTGTACCTGTGCAATGTCCTGTGACACTGGAGGCAGTCTGGGCGCTGCCACCCCATCGCTGTGCAGGGCACAGGCAGTCTGGGGATGCCCCTTTTTTTGTCTGGGTAGCTTGTGGGTGGTGCTGCAGGCCAGGAGAGCAACATCCTTCAGTTAGCAGGGCCCAGGACCACGGAGCCAGGGGGTAGCTGAGGGGAACAGGCTGCGGAGGTTGCAATTGAGCCAAGACAGGATTAAAAAACTTGGAGCATCATCAGGTGCTGAGCTGCTGGCTGGCACAGGCAGAAGGTGGCAAGGAGAGAAACCAAGCAGGAACCCTTTGTCTTCATGAGTCCTTTAGATTTTGGCCAGGAGCTGCTGGGCAGCTCATGTCGTGCTGCGTTCTGTGCCTGTCGCAGTCTCCATCAGTCAAGAGATTGTTTGCATTTCACAGAAAATGCTGAATTGGAAGAGATCCACAAGGATCCACAAGGATCATCCAGTCCAACCCCCAGCCCTGCACAGGACCATCCCCAAGAATCACACCCTGTGCCCCAGAGCCCCAGACACCCCTTGAGCTCTGGCAGCCTTGATGCTGTGCCCACTGCCTGGGGAGCCTGGGCAGTGCCCAAACAGCCTCTGGGGGAAGAACTGTTTCCTGAGATCCAACCTGACCCTGCCCTGACACAGCTCCAGGCCATTCCTTGAGTGCTGTCCCTGGTACCCCCAGAGCAGAGCTCAGGGCCTGCCCCTCCTCTGCCCCTGCCCAGGAAGTGGCAACTGCAGTGAGGTCTCCCCTCAGTCTCCTCTTCCCCAGCTGAACACACCAAGTGCCCTCAGTGTCCTCACACGGCTTCAAATCAAGGCCCTTCCCCATCCTCATTGCCCTCCTTTGGACACCCTCTAATGGCTTCAGATCTTCCTCATATTGTGGTGTCCAAGACTGCCACAATATTTAAGGTGAGGCTGCACCAGCTCGGAGTGGAACCACTGCAGGGCCAAGCAGGGCTTGTTTGCAGCACTGCAGGCGGTTTTGGGGATCTGAGGTGTTGAAGGCACCCTGGATCTGCACACCCTCCACTCCATCCCCCATTTAACACAGCCCTGTGAAACCCCATACAGCTCCCTGTGTGCAGAGGTGCCAGCCTGGTCCAGCCGGCAGGGAAGGGAGGAGCAGTGCTTCCCAAGTGGGTAGGGAAAACAGCTATTACAATATTTAATTAAAACCTAATTTTAAACTACGTGACATCCTCTTTCTGCGAGGGTGGTGGGGAGCACAGAAATCCCGAGCTGCAGGAAGGTGGGAGCAAGGTGGGAACAGCACCCCCCATGGGGGTCTGCACCCTGGACCCCCGCACCCTGGACCCCCACACCCTGCAGCCATGTACACAGAGCCATTTCGGACCCATTTACAGCAGTTCAGGGAACAGCTAGTTCACTGTGTGGTTATTTCCAGCATGGAAATACCTATGGAGACAGTGCAACACCTGGGCTGCTTTAAGTCGTGGATTCAAATCCTGGGGGGTCACACCAATTCGGCATTTCAAGGCAAATAAAAAGAGTTGTAGCAAGCTTTGTGTGGAAGGTGATGGGGGGAGGTTTGAGAAAAGACCTTCAGACAAATCTGTGGTTTGGAGGCGTTAAAAAGCCAGTTGTGCTAATCCTGGCTGCTGTGTTTTTAAGCTTCAAGTGCCACCGGTTGCATTATCTTGTTTCTTGGCTGCTTGAGACAGGAAAATTACATTTCAATTGCTTTTTAATTCAGCTTAATCTGGTGCAAAAGTTAGTGTGCACCCTCTAATTTTGTTTTCTGAGCGGTTTGTTTCCACTAATTCCTAATCAGCCAAGACTAAATCAAAACAGGCCTGGCTCAAGCTGAAATAGATGAGTCCTTGCAACTTTGCCAAGCAATTTAATTAAATTGGCTTAAAATCACCCCCCCCAAGATAAGTGGGGGCAGCCTCCTGCACAGGCCAACCCCCAGCTTTTGGTCCCCTGCCTGGAGAGCTCTGGTGCTGCAGGGTGGGAATGTGGAACAAGGCTGTGAGAGGTTCATCCTTATCCTGGGCTGCTCTTTTTCTCCCCACTCCTTCCATTCCCTCTCCACCTGCCAAGCACAATCAGCCCCATCCTGTTCAGTTCTCTGTCACTGCCAGCACAAGGAGGGAGAGGATGGGGAGAGAAAACCCACGTGTCAGTGGATGAACATCCCCCCTCCCTGTCGGTTGCTCCGGTCCCTGATGGCATGAGAGGTGGCACTGCCACCCACGAGCAGGCTGAGGGTGAGGGGGGTGGATCTGAACCCGTGCTGAGGACACAGGCAGATCGATATTTGGGAAAGGGAACAACCACTGGGGGGAAAAAAGTTTTGGTTTGCAGCTTAATAAGAAGGTTTCACAGCTAATGGAGAGCAAAGGAGATAAAACCCTAAATCTAAATGACAATGTCCCCTGAGCTCAGCCTAGTGTGCTCAAGCTGAAAATCCACATCATGACAGGTATGAAAAGCTGTGGTTCTAGTTCAGAGGGGTTCTTTTCACGCTGTTCTCCCACACCCTACCACCCTTCACCCCACCACTGCACCCTGGTGAGGCTCTGACTGGGGCAGACTTGAAAACACCCGTTTTAAGCCCTGAGAGAAAAACCCTGATTTTCCCTCCTCCGTTTTTTTTCATGTTTCTTGAATAGGTTCACCCTCACTGCCTCCAGAAAAGACGCCAGTCAGGAAAGGTGGCATCGGTGTGTGGCATCTCTGTGGCAGGCTGAGAGGAGGCAGGAACATCCTCCCAGGATCCACTGTGGGATGCTGCACGGGCACAGCAGCTGGTTGGAGCAGCCCCTCTGTGAGAGGAGAACCTCAGCTGGTGGACAGGGAGCAGAGGGAGGGATCCCTGCGAGCCCCCAAACTTCTGCTCTCACACAGCGTCTTCTCCGTCAGCAATAATGTAGTTCCATTAAATTAACACCAACAAATTATTTTTATCTATTAGTTACAGTAACACAGAGGAAATATCCATGTGGGCTCCTGAAACAGCTGATGATGTAACTGCTGGTGGGTTATAGGATCATCCTGAGTTGGAAGGGACCCACAGTCCAACTCCTGGCCCTGCACGGGACACCCCCTGTCCTGTCCAAACACTCTGGCAGCCTTGGGGCCGTGCCCACTGCCCTGGGGAGCCTGTTCAGTGCCCAACCACCCTCTGGGGGAAGAACCTTTTCCTAATATCCAACCTAACCCTCCCGACACAGCTTCATGCCTTCACGGATGTGGGGCACTCCCAAGTGTGGCAGGGATGGGGCCTGGAAATTCCTCCTTTTTCAGTTGGGATCCACCCTCCTGGCACACAGTGCCAAGTCCCCAGCCTGCACCGGTCCCTCCTGGAGCAGCAGACACCAGGCAGCCCGTGCCCTCCCCACGGCCAGGAACCAGCTCCGTGTCGGTGCTGCTGTTGGAGCAGGAGCCGGGGGCGGGGGTTGGGATGTGGGAGCTGCTTTGTGCTTTGTCACAGGGTGAGTGACAGCCCCGGGCCGTCACAGTCGGTCTAATCAGGACATGCAGAAGGTGCGAGAAGGGATTTATTGTTATCCCTGCCTTACTGCTGAGCCAGAGGCAAAGCCGAGCACTGCAGCTGGATTTTCTGAGGCTCAAGGTGCAGCTTGTTGTTTCCTCTAATTTTGTGTAGCTGCCTCAAAAATGAGGTCCTGCTTTTCTCCTCCTCTGGTTTTCTCCCACTCCCCTGATTTTCTCTCCGTGCTCCTCTGCAGCTGGGAGCCATGGAGATGTCAGTTCACTGAATCATACAGAATCACAGAATGGTTTGGGTTGGAAGGGATCTTAAAAGACCAACCAGTTCCACCCCTTGCCATGGGCAGGGACACCTTCCACTAGACCAGGTTGTTCCAAGCCCCATCCAACCTGGCCTTGGACACTTCCAAGGATGGGGAAGCCACAGCTTCTCTGGGCAACCTGTGCCATTGTCTCAGCACCCTCAAAGGGAGGAATTTCTCCCCAACATCCCATCTAATCCCATCCTCTGTCAGTGGGAAGCCATTCTCCTTGTCCTGTCACTCCATGCCCCTATCCAAAGTCCCTCTCCAGCTCTCTTGGACCCCCTTTAGGGACTGGAAGGGGCTGTAAGGTCTCCCCAGAGCCTTCTCTTCTCTAGGCTGAAAATCCCCCAGCTCTCCCAGCCTGGCTCCCCAGGACAGAAAAGAATGAGGAAGAACAAAAGGAGGAGGAGGAAAGAAGTACAGTTTTCCATCAGTTTGGTGGAAACAGCTCCTGCTGTGGCCATGGGACCAACTCTGGTGCTTTTCAAGGCAAAGTGTTCTTTAGTACCTTTTTCCAGCCAAGAAGGGGGATCACTCTGAGATGTAGGTGATGAAAAACAAAAAGAGTCACATTGATATTGTACAGAAGATATCTATATTTATTGATAAGGAAGCCTGGAAGAGTTGGGAATTCCCTGGGAACTAAGGCAAAGGGAATGTCTGTGCAGGAAGACAGTAGTGTAACACCAACTGATTATCTCATCAGCTGGGCTAGAGTCGGTGGGAGCCTCAGGAAGGAGAACAGCAGCAGGGCTGAGTGTGAGCTGTGGGAGCTCATTCCCACTGTCCAAAGGCAGCTGTTAATGTCCATTCGGCTGCACTGTAAGCGGATGCCCCAGAAAACCAGGACAGCCCTGGAGTGCCTGTAACTCCACACCAGGCTGAACGTTAAGGAACTAATTTTAACTTCTGAGCATCCTCCTTTCTGCCAGCCACGAAGGGATTAGAGTAACAGTTTTTGAAATTACTTAAAAATAACATCAGACTTAATCATAGCTATTTATTAAATCCATTATCCTCTGTCAGTTATGGGACACTGAGTCAGCTGTGGAAACTATAATCACCTGTGGCCAAAAACCTCACTTTTCTTTTTTTTTTTTCCTAAAGGGCCCCAGTAATAATTATTCTTTTAGTCCTTGAATCTGTAACTCAAGGAACTGAAACAGAGAAATCTATGGTGAATTTGGAGATAAGGCACAACAGTGATGGAGAAACCTTGGAATTACTCAAAAAACCCACATAATTTTGTATAAATCATGCATGGCCTTGCTCCACAGCACCTAGAAGGAAAAAGGCTCTCTAAAGGAGTGGAATACCTTGTAAATCATGCAGGGAAGAGAAAACCCATGAAAACACCAGAAAATCCACATAAATCATGGGGTCTTGAGCCTCTGGATGCCTCTTTGCTGTCAGGGAATCCATGTGCAGCTTAATTAGACAAGGAGATGAGCTTTCCTGCTGCCAGACGGATGCTCACCTTGCTCCAGCGCCCCTGATTATCACAGCTGAGGACAGCACTTCAACAGAAATTAGTGTCTTTGTTTAAAATGTGTATTTAGGGGCCTTCCTTTGAAAGCCATGCTCAGAAAATGCTAAAAAGAGGATTCAACATGCATATTCCACCTGATCATAGGAGTTGAAGATAATTTTTGCTAAGCCTGGAGGTGATGTTCATCTCTGAGCTGCTTCACATCTCACACACACAGGCACTGATTTGGTAATGAGCTTCCCACTGACAGAGGGCAGGGTTAGACGGGGTACTGGGGAGAAATCCTTCCCTGTGAGGGTGGGGAGGCCCTGGCACAGGTTGCCCAGAGAAGCTGTGGCTGCCCCTGGATCCCTGGAAGTGTTCAAGGTCAGGCTGGACTGGGCTTGGAGCATCCTTGTCCAGTGGAAGGTGTCCCTGCCCATGGCAGGGGGTGGAACTGGTTGGTCTTTTAAGGTCCCTCCCAACCCAAACCATTTCATGTTTATGTGATTCTACAATTCCTTGCACTGAGTGCTGTGATTGAAAATGTGAGCACTGAAAAGTTGGACACCAGGAAGACAGACTTGAACTCTGCTTTCCTGTGTGTGTGCCCTTCCCTGTAGAGTTTTTGATCACATAATTGCACAGACTGTCTCCTGCAGGATCTGTGACTCACTGAGCACCTGGTGGGATTTGAAAGTCCCTGGCATTGTCCCCATCAGACCCTCTGTGCCTCACGAACAGCGATGTGCCCTTGTTTGGTTAGAGCCTGGTCCTGTCTCCGTACAGACAACACCCCCTTCAGCCCTCACAGGAATACACTGATCCTCCCCAAGCAAGAACAGACAACAGCTGAGAATGAGGATGCAGCTTTCATTATTTTTTAAATGACTAATAAATGCAAAAACATCTTGCTGTCTCCTGGGGCAGATCTTTATATAACCCTGTGATCCTTCAGCAGGGCTTTCCGATCCGGATTCCGTTCCTCCCCAGACCACCAGGGATCAGTTTGCTGCTGATGCTGAAATGCAACCCTGAAATGCAGCATCCAAACTGAATTCCTTGTTATTCCAAGGCTTGCCACTTCAGCACAACGGCTGAGGCTCTACAGCAAGCTGTCAAAAGTGGGTTTGTACCCCCTGTTCCTCTCCTTGCCCTCCTCCATTTACAAGCTCCTTTTTTAATTGGGAATATCACTATGGACACCTGGGCTGCTGTGTTTAGCCTGGTATCCCTGGCAGCACCGAGGGAGAGACCAGAGCCTTTCTTACATGTGGTCTGTATTATATAGGGGGACATTCAGGATATATGGAGGAAATTCTTCCCTGTGAGGGTGGGGAGGCCCTGGCACAGGTTGCCCAGAGAAGCTGTGGCTGCCCCATCCCTGGAAGTGTCCAAGACCAGGTGGGACGGGGCTTGGAGCATCCTTGTCCTGTGGAAGGTGTCCCTGCCTATGGCAGGGGGGTGGAACAAGATGAGCTTTAAGGTCCCTTCCAACCCAAACCATTCCGTGATTCTATATGGGCTGCTCTGCCCCTTATCTGAAGACCATTTTCCAATCTGAATCATGGTTATGCTTCCCATCCCTTCAGGCAAGAGGGCTGGACTCTCAGTCTCACTTTAACATGATGAAGGAATCTGTGTCAGGGCAAGAAACTGAGCCCACACCAAAGGCAAACATCCTGCTCAGACAACTCCCTCCCGTGACCCGCTGTCTGCAGAGCCTGCTGTGCGCTGCTATCGGGACACGTCACTCCACAATCTCTCCTTCATTCTCTGAGGGAACCTTCCAAAACCCCCTTCCCAGATAATATAATCTGTGGCTGGGTGAACCAGCTGCAGCCCAGCCCAGGCTGTTGCAGCAGGAGCTACAGCGCAGTGATGTGCTGGAGCAGGCCAGGATGGGGCCTGGGCTCTGGAGACTGCAATGGCACACCATTAAACTCATCCAGAGGCATTCTAGGAAGCAGAAAGCAATTTGGCTGAGTCCTGGCTGTTGCTGATCTGTCCATGGGCTTAGTAAGCCAACAGCTATTTCAGGTTTGCCATTTTGCCCTGTGTCCCTTCATGGGGAGATCCGATTGCTGCCTTTGCAGCCCACGTGGTCAAAACATTGATTTATTCACATTACACATGAGCAAACAGGTCAGAACCCATTACTTATTTGATGCATTTCACGTCCTTCTCTAAGATGTTTGGCTGAGAAATGTTTACAGTCTTCATTCACAGATTTAAGGTTTGAAATAATTACCTGAAAAAGCCCAGAAAATACGACTTGCTCCGCATAGATTCCTGAGGAGTTAATCACAGTTCCCAGCGTTCAGGACTCAGGCTGGTCATGGTTTCTGTGGTATTATTCTGCTCCTGACGGGACATGCTGAGTTCCTAGAATCAGATTTTCAGGGTGAATAGTCAGTTACAAATTCAAGAGGTGGGTGTAACACGAACTCTCTAATTTTCACCTCAAAGCAGTTGTTTATCTGAATCTTCCTGCTTGGAAACTCTATCCCAAGTGTATTCACCCACAACACCCACAATGGCAATACTGGCAGGGTAACCACATCCCAAACGCTCCAGCTGAGGCAAATATAGCAGGGAAATACCTAAAGCAGATACAGGAGCTGTTGTCTTTCATGTCTTTCAGGGCAGTTCATACCCACCAAGTAACCAAAATGCCCAAGAGGGTAACACAACAACAGCTTTATCCTCTCTGCTTGCAGCAAACACACAGAATTTGTTTGTCTTAAACATGAATTATTTTAAAATGAAACTTTAATTCCATCAGTACTGTGGCTGCTTCTGCCAAGGGTTCAGTCTGAGGTTTGCCTGCCAAAGATCAGCTCCGAGGAAATGTGCTGTTCCACCTTGGCAAGAAGCACATGGCCAAAAAGGTGATTTTGAATGGAAATTTCTTTATATTGTCTTTCTAATTCAGCCTCTTGTCCCTACTCTCCAGCAGCTGAGTTCATAGAACACCCTACAAGGCAAGACAAGAAGAAATCCCCACCAAACAAAGTATTATCTAACCTCTCTGGAGGGATCAAAGCTTCCCAATCAGGCTCCCAGCATCACTGGACTTACAGATAAGGAATGTGTGGTCTCTTTTAAGATGTAATTGCTGGCTCAGGCCCTTTGGATGGCTCTGACAGAGCCTGTCCAGCCCTTGCAAACACAATTCCAGGATCTTGGGTTTAACCTGGCAGGTACCTGCTGTGTGTGATGGCTGGGAAGAGGTGTGGGATGGAGAGCAGGAAGGGCCATGTGGCAGAAATGACAAGCAGAGGCAGAAGGAGAAAAGGGTGATGCCTGCAGGTGTATGTGGAACCCATCTGGATTTATATTCACTGTGTTTTATAACAGGTAGGCTTGAATTCACATGTATTTTAACCATAAGTTTATTGAATCCCATGTGATTTTGTGGAATTTCAGAGTTGTTAACTCACCCCCAGCTGTTGGCATGGCCTTACCCCTTCCTTGACCTTTGGGAATACATTCACACTCAGCTTTTAAAAACATACACAATCTCTGGGAACCTAAACAGCACAACTGAAGGCTGCCTTCAGAGAAGCTGAGCACCAGTCACTCCTTCTGGCTTCAGACTGAAAGGCCAGAGCAAAACAGACTTTTTGTAGGTACTTTGAGTGCCAAAAGACAGGCTGACACTGAGTGAACAACTCTGAAGCTGTGAGTTGTTGTCACGCCCTGCCTCAGTTTCCCCAGCTTGGAAAGGACGGTGAGGCAAAAAGAATGGAAAGTTCCATAAAAACCTGAGACCTGCACCCAAGAAACTGTCTGATGCCAGGATGAACTATTTTGTCACCTGCACTCATCTTTTGTAGCTGTTTGGTTTAATGTTTCATAGCTCTGTTTCGGAGACCACGTCAGTCCTTGTGTTTGAGGGAGGTGACAGGTTAATTACAGACCTGAGCCAAGCCTCAAATATACATTGCAAATCCAGGCATCTAAACCCAGCCTGTCTACAGATTCAGTTGTGTAGATTCAGAGGGGAAATGATTGCTGAGCTGTTCCTTTCCTTATCTCTGCCTGATCAAAGAGGAAATGGACACAGGACATTTCTCCTTCCTGCTTTCCGGGTGAAATTCATCCCAGAGCAGCAGATTGCAGCTGGCAGTGTTACACCAGGATCTTTTTGAGCCGTGAAACCAGTTTCCAAAGGTGCAGCACTGCTGCCTTGGAGTCCTTGCACACACATATTTTTAGACCATCAAGGTTTTCAGGAGGATGGTGGAGAAATGAGATCCCCAGAAGAACCAGTGCCATCAGTGCCTCCAACCAGTGCCCAGCTGACTTCAGCCCAAGCAGTGGCTTCTAAGCCAGGTTCTGGTGGCCAGAATTCCCCTTCCCAGCCCAGGGGCTTCTCCCTCTCTCCCCAGAGCGACTCCTGAGCAGGCTGTGAGTCACAAGCCTGGTGCTCAGCATCGCTTGGGGCTGCAGAGGTGGGACAGAGAGCAGCCCTCGCCTGGGCAGTGTGTCCAGACAAAGCCACAGCACAGCCCCTGCTCCCTTTAATCATGGGAGTGATGAAATCAGCTTCTCCTCTGCGGGGAGCAGCGGGTTGGGCAGGTAGGGCAGGTCCCCGGGAGGCACATCTTTGGGTGCTGGACACGCTGCTCACCAGCAGCAGCTTGGCTGTCGCCTTGACAACATTAAAGCTGGTTCAGATGTGTGGGTGGGGGAAGGAAAACTGCCTGGAGTGTGGGACACAGACTGCTCCCAACACGGAACGCGTCCCAAAAAATGCAAAGCCTTGGGACATGAGTCATGTCCTTGAACTCCCTTGCTCCCTCCCGTGGAATGGCTTTGCCACAGGTGTGCACTCAGGTTGTGACAAGGGAGAAAACCACCGAGGGCCATGGGAAGTGGATGTGCCATGGGCTCTCCTGGTAGTTTTTGATGGCTGAGGACAGGAGCTGATGAACCAGGTCCTCCCTTTCAGTCTTCCAGTATCAGCTCCTACCCAAGCCCCTTTTCCCTGCCTGTCTGTCACTTGTTAAAGCAAATGGCAAACCACCAGAATGTTTGGGTTTTCTGCTTTTCTCTGCCCTCTCTTCAAATAAATTCCCTGCATTTCTTTTTCCCCGTTCATAAAACAGAGGGGGATCTTGATTTGTGGCTGCAATGAACCCACACTCACACAGAGCTCTGGGGGCTCACAGGTGGTCTGGAAATGGGAATAAATAGCAGTGGGAGGAATAATCACAGTGTTGGCAGAGAGCATGGAGATTCCTGAGAGAGCAGCCTCAGGGATCCTGAGCCAGGTGGGATTTCCCAGCACTTTATTTCCTGCAGCCTGCAAAACCAAAATGTAGTAGAAAAGTGTTTTATCTGGGTAAAATATTGTGAAGAGCAAGTTCTCCAAATAAAAAAAGAGAAATAAGCACCAATGATCAGGGAGGGAGACCTGGTTTTTTTTCTCATGATAGGAATGAGGAATGTTGTTTGGTATCAAATAGAAAGAATCCCTCCATGCTGATGGCAGCTTTTAAGACTGAGAGCAGTCTCCTCTCCTTTCTTTTTCTTTTTCTTTTTCTTTTTCTTTTTCTTTTTGTTCTTTTTCTTTTCCTTTTTTTTTGTTTTTCACCCCCCCTCCCGACTCCACTATGGGGGTCAGTAAAACAATTCTGAATTTGAAGACATAAATAGCAGCTACATTTGGCCTCGCAGCAAAAATCCTGTTATTCAAGCCTTGTGGGATTCCTTCGGTGGCTTCCTATTCCTCCTTCCAGCTTCCTCACCGCCAGACCTCTGGATTGTCAAGCCCCAGCCTGTCCCTCTGCGCCTGTTTCCTCCTCCTCCTCAACTTCTCCCCCCAAGCTGTCCCTATCCCACACACATTCCTAGCCTGTCTTATGCTGCCCTCTATCCTTGGAATAACCTTCCTCCTCCTCCAAGCAATAAACCTCACTCCTCTTTCCCAGCTTTCTGCCTGCAGACCTCATCGTTGTCCAACCATTCCCCCGTGGGTCTCTCAATCCTGGAATATCCCAAAATCTCTTTTCTAGAAGACTGAAGGACTGAGCACAGCAATACAGTTTGCATTTGCTGTTCCTTCTTGGAACCGGGATTAGCCAAATCCACCCGCCTGCCCCAAATCCACACGGCTGGACCCCTGTGGAGAGCCTTTGGCAGGGCTAAACCTGAATGGAATTGCTGCTCACAGCAGTAATTCGGCTTTTTGTGGGAGCTGACTGACAGAAAATGTATTTACTGGGTTGCTTTGGATGGTGAGAAGTCGTCGAGCTCAAGTTGTGCTCAAAGCCCAAGGCTTCAGTGTTGAGCATCCTGCTGGTGCTGACTTGTGTCTGATTTTTGCAGGAATCCCTGGAAGATCAAGTCATCCAGGTGAATCCTCTGCTGGAGACCCTTAATGATGCTAAAACTAGGGGGAAGAACAATTCTTCCCATATTTTAAATACCAGCCCTTCACTGGTAGGTCACTGTAGATCATACAAAGATCTTCCCTCAAGAAAAAATACACCCAAAAAATATCTTCACATGCTTCCTCAAGCAGCAAAGTTAATTTCTGTTTACTTCACATTTCCCACGAAGCATTATTGGTTCCCATTTTCTTAAACTGAGTTGGTCAGTCAGTTTTGTTTTGCCTTCCTATTTATAGATGTCAAGTTCTTGTATGTCAAATAAAAAACCAGTTTTGATCAACCCCAAATCAATGCCCTTTCAACTGATCGCTGCTGCAGTGATTCGAAATGCAGATTATTTTTAATTTTGCAGATCTTTTTTGCAGATTGATTTTGAAATTGTCAGTTTAAATGTAAAACATCGGGGTTTTCAACTGCACTCTCATTCCTGTTTCTGTGTGCTACATACTTCTGCCATATGCTGCAGAGAAAGGAGGATTTCTTTAAGCTCTAATACAGAATCCAAGAAGAAAGAGGGTTTTTTATAGATCTGATCTTTGAAAAGATTAAATTTCCTCTCACTGACTTGCAAATTTGCCCCTACAGGCAACGCTGTCTGTCCCTGATGAACGCGCAGAACCTCTCAGCTACTTTCTGTTTTCCTACAGATATTGCAATCTTGATTAACAGACTCATCTTTTATTTTCTCATCTAGGGCAAATTTATCTGAATTCACTGTGGTGGCACAGCCAAGCTGGCTGGGACTAACACTGGGAGTTGTAAGTAAGCAGATAATTCTCTATATTAACTTTGCTTGGGGTTTTCTCTTGTGTTGAATGGACCCTGTTCTGATTAAATCAGACACGTGAAAATCTGAAATGAATTTTTGAACTGGAGGGATCTGCACTGCTGTAAATGAAACCAAACCCTGTCCCTTCTTCCACAGTGAAGTTACACAGTGTATTAGATGATGACAAATTTATTTCCTCTCTCTTTAGCTGCCCGTGAGACTCTGAGCACACATAAAGGGCACTGCGCCTCCCCCAAAAGCTGTACACTTTTCATTCTACAGTTATATTGCAACCATTGCTAACACTCATCAGCACAAAACCATAATTGTCTTGCAACCAAGACCCCAAAAATAGCTCTCCAGGGAAGGTTCATTGTTCTGTGCTTGCACACGTGCATGCAAGACTAAATTGAGAGCCACAAATCCCAGCTCTCAAGGTAAAAAGACCCCACCTCATTTCCTGACTTAAGCCCTTCAGGACACAGAAAAAGGAGAGAGGAAACATATGGACCACTTATTCTTTAATGTGGGATTGTCTGCATCCCTCCTACTTTCAACTCATCCCAGATTTGCATCACACTCAGGGACCATATGTTGGATTTGCCTCTCTGGACAGTTCGAGGCCAAGGCAAGTTCAGTTTGTTTACTGGAAGGTTTCAGCCTCTTCCAGCCTGGCCCAGAGAGCCAAGGCATGGCCAGACCTTCCCTGGGTGGGCAGCAGCACTGGCCAAGGTCCTCCTGCATTTGGATGGAGCTCTGAGGGCAGAGGGGACTGTGAGTCCTCCCTGAGGTCACTTGGACTAACTGAGATTGACAATAAAGGTGGTTTGAGTCAACCAAAACTTGTCTGCAGAACTCACACGATGCCATTCCCAGCAGAGCCATGTGGAGAGGGGACTTCAGCCCAGAGGAAATGGTGAAAATGCCCAGGCAGGACTGCCAGCAAGTTCTGGTGATTTGGTATCCCTTTGGTGATTTTGGAATGAAGTGATGTGGTCAGGTCTAGAGGAGGATGGGTTTTATGGAGACCAGAAGCCAAACTAAGCATGTTAGAGCAGGACAGAAGACACGGACAGGGCGATTACAGGGTACCAGCCACTTTTCCAAAAGGGCAGTGTAAGGACACGTTTCACAGGACAATCTTACAAACCATGCACTGGTAATTCAGAGGATGCTCAGAAACAGGATGAGTTACTCTGGAGAGCTGCTCCTGAACCCAGCAATGACAGAACTGAACAAGCAACGGCACGTCCCTCCTGCCTCCATTTCACGAATTGCCAAAATATCTCTACTAAAACTTGTGCCAGTGGGAATGTTGTGAAGGTTAGAGGCATGTTCTGAGAGCAGCACTGAAGGATGCTGTGGTTCTTGCTGCACTCACAGGACTGCCAAACACATTGGTGAAATACTGGCTTCACTGATATCAAAACCAAAACTCTCATTGACATCGACAGGGCTGTGACTTTTCAATTTTTGGCTGCTGCCAACACTTGGATGTGTTCCCCTCTGTGTTCCAGGTCTGGAGAAGTCATGTGCCATTTCCCAGGAAGCAGCTAAAAGATATTATATCTTCCTTGAACTTACTCATATGGCACTTTGTGTGTGTTATTCACTCCCTTTAGTGCACAAATCCCTGCTCAATCCTCTGTTTCTAGGATAAGAAACCTACACACCAGAGCTGTGCTTGGCCAGAGACTGAAATAGGTTCTCTGCAGTGGGGGGTTGTTACTAATTATCCAGGAAGAAGAGGATTGCTAGTGACTTTTCCTTAGGCAGGTCAGAGTGAGAAAGGAAAGCTGTCTTCCCTTATCTTCATCAATGCATGGTGAGATCCCCCTTGATGTGGCAGGGCTGCCACTAAGGTAAAAATGATCATTTTTAAACTGAAGTGTTGAGCTGCTTCATGCCAATTGCTTACATCTCCTCAGGACAGGGAAGACAGCCTGGACAAGCCTTTCAATACTGTTGAAAAGGTTTGGGTGTTCAATCCCACTGACTTTGACGTGGCTGCTACGGCAAAATCTCCTGGGTAGCCTAAGCAACTCATCCCACAAAAGGTTTTTTTTCTTAAGCCATACACTCAAGACGTGCTCAGGAATGGAAATCTAGAAGAACACTCAGTCTCCAACCCAAAAGCTTGTGTTGTGCCTTGATTGGACCGATGGTAATTGGCGTAATCACCTCTTGGTCCTTCTCCTGCTGCAGAAAGTGCTGCTTGTGCCAATCCTAATTGTTACCTCTGGGTTACATCAAAGTGTGGTCACAGCAAAGAACACAGATGATGGAAGAGCTACTTCTCACTAATGGAAGTGTGGAGGAACATCAGTGAGAGTGGAAACACAGCAAACAGGATGCTGCCCCCCTGGCCTAAGCTTCCCCTAGGAATAAAATTCAGCTTCTTCAACCTGAGGATAAATAAGCCACTCGGGAGCAGCTGGGATAGCCTAAAGACTTGTTCAATTGTCCGTGAGCTGAAGCCTGAATGTAAAATATCTGCTCCAAAGCAAACGAGCTTGACGTGGGAGTTTCTGGTTAACATTCAATGGCCTGGGGTTTGCAGGACTTCAAACGAGCTGTTACAGGGTTTGTTTGAAGCCTCAAAACTGACAGATCTGAAAGCTGTGGCAGAGACCACGGGTTAAAACCTGCTCATCTCGCATACATATGTAATCTCAAGAAGCAGCTTTTGTGAGAGGAAGACTTGACCCTTTGTCTGGTTTTGACACACATTTTCCTTTTTAATATCATTTTGAAGAGTATCTGTTACTGAGAAGAGCTTATTGGGAATATCTGCTGGCTCCTGAGACTATTACTATAAGCAGGACTTGAGCTACAGAGAGATCAAACAGTCTCCAGCTGCTGAACTTCCAGTGCCCTTTCCAGCAGCTGTTGGTATTTTACAGCTCCCAGGATTTGTCCATTGCAAACAAGCCTTTTGTACAAAGCAAAGATGATTTTCATAGCCACAAAGACAGGCAGTCTCAAATCATGGCTCACAAGTAAGACACTGCAAAGTTCTCTGGAATTCTGCTCTGGGCAGGATGGGACAGCAAAGCACAGTGCTGGTCTGATGGAACCTGGCTGGGCAAACCTCAGAGGGCTGGAAAATGATTTTAGATGTTTGGCACTATGGGCTGGCTTCCAGCTTATGGTGCAGATTAAGAATTGCCTTGGGTGGGCCTGTGTCCCTTCTGTCCTGTCCCCTTTGATGTCCTGGGCTCTGGTCCAGAAGAGATCTGTGGCTACAACTGACTTGGATGCACTTGGGCACGAAGCAGTTCAAGCAGAAGCCAAGGAGGAGCAGGCAGAGGTGGACAAAACAGAGGTGGGTTGAGATCTCATACGTGGTGACAGCAAACCAGGACAAAGCCAGTGTGCCACGAGCTCAGCCAGTTCACTGAGATTGAAAAAGCTGCTAAAACCAGGCTCTTGTTTCCAGGGAATATAGAATGACCTTAAACAACACGCTGATTCTTTTTTTAAACAAACAGATGTGCTATTGAGAGGTGGAGCTGGCACTCACAGCTGCCACAGGGCAGCGGGCCTGGCAGATGGCTGAGCTGTCAGCTGAGGACTAGATCCTGCTTTGTCCAACAGCCCTGCCTTGCCCATGACTTTGGATCCATGGTGGAGCACAGGCACAGACCTCCCAGAGCTTCTGGGAGCCCAGGCACAGCAGCTGCTGCAGCACCTTGTTTGAGGTGTTTATTATTGCTCTGCTCCATCCAGCAAGCTCTGCTGAGGGGTGTGTGTGAAGGGATGGAGCTGAGAGCTGCTTCCCTTCTGCCCTTCCCAGTTGGTCCTCAGCAGGGCTGGAGAGCTTGTCTGCACCCATTTTCCTGAGTATGCAGCAAGGGAATGGGGACAATGAGGGATTTTCTTCCAGTTGCCCAGATTAACATGTTCATCTTCCCTCCAAGAGTGGCTGACAAAGTTACTGAGCTCGTGGGTCTGCAGCCTGGAGAGCTCCAGAGGGGTCATCACCAGGCCCAGGGGAAAAGCAGTGAACAAGCTGGAGCAGAAGGGCATCCTAAGGTACCACAGTGCCAGAACGGAGGAGTTGGCCAGCAGGTCCCTGAAACCCTTTCCAGTAACAATTAATTGAAAACACTGATTATGCAAATGTCTGACCAGTGACGCCACAGTTGAGCATTTTAGCGTACAAAGAACAGCAAGGCTGTTCCACGACTCCCCAACATGTTGCCACTGGCCTTGATTAAAAATATAATCCTTATAGATATTCTGAAAAGGAACAAAACCCCGAAAACTCAAGCCAAGGCTTGTTTCTAGTAACATAAGGCTGTAGGAAAGCTACCTAAAAGGTACATCGGCCAAAGATTAAATGAATTTTTGCTGCCCTTGCTTACGTGTTGCTGGAAGAGCCAGAGCCCCGCAGCTCCTGCAGCTTGTCTCGCCTTTCCTGGTGGATGTGACTCGCCTCTCTGCTGTGCTGTCACGCAGCCATGCTAATGTTTAGCAGCAGGAGCAGTATTTAAGCATATTATCAAACTCCACCAGTTATTCATATACTCCACTGCACAGACACACTGACAGAACATGATCAGAGCATGAATCACAGGCCCTTTGGTCTATCTTTTTTACAGTCAGCAACTATTTCCTTTCTTTGCTACCAAGCAGGTTTTTGAAAGTGGCATTTGACTGTGGCAAAATATGTTCTGATTGTGCCTGGTTCTAGCAGTCTGTAAGCCACATTGTCCTCTCTGCCAGCGTATCAAAGTATGAGCCCAAAAGGTAAAAATATAATCTCTCCACAACATGCTTTCCTTTGGCAGTGCTGCAGAATCATTTATTCAGGGCAAATGGGTTTTCCATGGTAAGGGCCCCCTGTGAGGACTGAGACTCCAGGGAATGCTTTAATGCTATTCCCATGCCAGCATCAACTCGTTTCCTTTCCCTGTACCCACAGAGAGGATTTATCCCTCTTTCTACTCAGGTTAACAATGAGAAATCTGCTTTCTCATGCACTACCAGGCTGTTCTCTGGCTGTATCCAAACAGCCTTTCCTCCCTTGCTCCTTTCCAGGTGTGACACAGCACCACAGGGCAGCTACAAAAGAGCAAGGATCCCACCAAGCAGTGGTGGGGTTGCTCCAGAAATCCAGCGTGGCCCTGCTCTGGGTCCTCCTTGAAGCAGAGGAGGCTGCAGGTGAGCGAACATCACAGGTACAATCAATACTGTCACCTCAATGTGTCAGCACGCAAATGTCATCGGTCCTGCTGCCCAGTGCTTCCCCATCATTCCTTTGTGGAAAGGATTAAACCCGTCAGGTAACAGCCTGTGTCTGCCCCTGCATCCTTCTCTTCCGTGCTCAGAGACAATCTTGCTCCGACCTTGAGGTTTCTGCCCCTCCAGCACCGAGGGGCAGACAGAGCGCGCCGTGTCTGTGCGCTCGGGGAAGGCACCACGAGCCCTGCCGCGGAAACATTCCTGCACAGATGGAAGCGTGAGTGCAGTCCTGGATTAATGACAGGCTACATAATCCCCCCTCTGGCAGTCAGTGGCCTTCTGCTGCCCAGACAAATGTCAGGTTTCGATCAACCAGAAAAACTCGCTGCCTACGAGGATTGTCATCAGCTCGGCCCAGGACTTCGCTGCTGAGAGGTGAATGGGAAAGTTTGGGACACTGCTTGTCAGATTTTGGGCTATCAAATGGACAGGGGTGGATCTTACATCTACTTCCTTCATGTGGATATGGTTATGTTTCCAGCTGTGAAATGCAAATGACTTTATAAAACAGAAGGTTTTCTTCTCTCCAGCCTTGGTATCTCCTGTTAATTTATTCACTCCATCCTTCTTTGTCTCATTCCAGGAGCAGCTGGACTAGCTGATGGCTTCTTTGTACAGCACATCCACTGCGTTGTTCCAAATGGATTCAAACAGTCTGGTACAGCAATCCTCAGGCAAAGCCACACAGTGCCTTCTGCACAAGCTGGGGCTGGCTGAACAGCAAATCTTCCTTCAGGAATGAAAGACGTTGGGTCATCACTTCACCTTACACCCCTTCAAGGGAATGTTAGTCTGAGAGACACTTCCAAGAGCCAGAGCCAGAGCCAGGATATCAAATAAACCTCTCATTTCATGAGAAGCACAAAGAATTAGGAAATACATGCCCTGGTACTAGACAAATTGGGACTGTTACTTATTAGGCTGTGTTGCCTCCTGCAACCCTGTTTTTGCAGGATCAGCTACGGAAACAGTGAGTTGCAGAGAGGAAGAGCAACGTAAGTTTTCACCTATGACCTGTAATAAAGTGGAAGGGCAAGTGATGGAAAACAGGGAATAGCAAACAAATGTGCTATGAATAGGCAGTTACTCCTGTTGTTTGAATTCCAACACCATTACTGAAAGCACGTCTTCCACTTGCAGAGGACAGAGCTCTGCATCCTGTGCAGGGATCATATCCATGGGAAATCAGAGAGGGAGCAGGTAGGAATGCCTGGTTCCATTGCTTCTGCTTCCCCTTCCAAGAACTGTCACAGGTAGGAATATCCACAGGCTTCCTTACACCACTATTTCAGTGCCTGTGGGGCTGGGAAGCTACACTGGAGGAGATTTCCAGCGGTGATGAGGTTCTCTGCACTGTCTCTGTAGCTCTTATATCATTACAGCTCTCTTTCCCTTTTACACACCAAAACCTGAATCCCAGCTTAATCTCTCCAGGGTTTGTGGGCAAGAAGGCAACATCAAAGTTGCTGCTTGGCTCTCCTGACCTGGGGGCAAAGGGGGGGCAGAACTGGATCCAAGAAGGTACCGTTTACTCCCACCCAAGCTGGGCTGACTAAACTGGTGGCAGTTGTGACTCAGCATGTCCTCGGTGGAGATGGAGCTGCAGAATTAGAGTTTCTACAGCAACCCACTTCCTCATGCATATAATGTTCTCTCTTACACACGCTCCCGAAACTGACTTTTAATCAGACAGTTCAGTTAATAAAATGCAAATGAAGTGCACCTTCAGCTACGCGATAAATCTCACTTGCTCTTTACTATTCCTTAGTCAGGCAAAAATCCTACTAACTGATCACTTATCCAATTTAAGACCGGAAAGTGAAATGGAGAGAGATTGTTGTAGTCATCTAATATTAGCAGCATACATCATTAATTTTGCACATATGTTTTTATCATAACATAATGAAAGCAGCTATTGTACCGACCACGCAAAAGGGAACATTCTGTTCTTTGCAGGAACCTAAAATCTGCATTGCCCAACTTTTACAATAATTACACAGTATTCATCCCTCCTCCAGCCTATTCTATCCTTAGATTTCAACTTATGGATGCCTCAATCTCACTTTTAAAGCCAACAGCCACAAGATTACTACTATTATTTTCTGTTACTGAAACTACTGCATTTCCTATCACAGGACAGCACAAGGTATATTTGGGTTTTATCAAGGACAAAACCTCCATCCATGCTGTTGTTTCTAAGCCCCACAGCCCCACACATTCTTGTTGCCACAGGTTAGGCCTGATGGCAATTCAGAGGAATGGCAGAAGTTTCTGCAGCTGCTTTTCTGGGGGAAATTATACATTAGGGTGAGGAAAATAATCTGAGGTTGTCCTGTTCTGCGGAATTAAACAGTGGCAATTACAGGCACTGAGAACCTTGGGATGTCTGGGCAGGGAAGATAAGGGCTGGGAGAGAAAATAACGGCCATGTTCACTTAAAGACACTGAGAGAGCTGGTGACTTTCTTGTTAATTATTGATAGGGCAAGGGGCCTGAATGATTTCTTTCCAAAGCAATGCCAGAAAAGTTAGTAAACCGAGAAAATCCTGAAATCTGAGTCTAAGCCTGCTGCCTCCAGGGAGAGGAAAGAGAGCGTCTTAGAAATTTAAGGCCTGGACTTCCTACTTCTCAAAGCAGCATAGAGAGAAGGCATGAGGATATGAGCATGGGAATACAAGATTTCACTATTCATTAACATTTAAAAGCTGAAACAAAGCTGCTTAGTTCACTTCTCCTGAGCAGGACCACACTGTCGTCACAAAGGGGCAGGTCCAGCTCAGACTCTCTTCACTTACTCCCAGGATGGATAAATCAGTTGGTTTCCTGGTAAGAGAGGAAAGAAAGTGCTGACCACAATATACAATTTTAACATTAACATTAACAAAAATGTTAAAGCCAATTTTCCACATGTGGGTGAAATAAAATCTGCCTTTTAGCTGGGGGCACACCTTCCCAACTCCAGCATGAGCCAAACAAATCTTTGCAGCCTTAGGTAAGAAAAAGCTCTCCAAGGGTTCTGGTCCCATTTGGACTGGTATGAATGTGGACAATGGTAAGAATCATTCTGCATTTATCAGTTCAGAACCTGGCACACAGTCCTGATTTCTGTGCTGGCACACAGATCTGCTCCTGTGCACCATAACAACCTTTCCTAGGAGCTGCATTACTCACAGGAGAGATATGAAACTCTTCTCTAAACAGGCATTTCAGGAAACGCCAGGCCTCCCACTGGTATGCAAAACCCACTATGATCTGATAATAAAATGACCACCTCAGGCCTTTCAGGGACCATTATAATAGAAAAGGCTTGTTTTGGGAACCTCACTGCTTGAAGTCCTTCCAGGTGAAACTTTGCTCAGTGTGGCCCAACGGGAGGAGGAAATGGAGCTGAAGGAATTGGACATGAGAAGCAACATGTCAAAGACTTGGGAGCTCAGAGAACAAGCAGAAGAGCAGAGGAGCTGACAAGACACCCTCAGCCAGGAGAAGGGTGACCTCATCCAACTGCAGGCTGAGTGTTATCCATAGGGGATGGTTAGAGGTTTGGGATTCACCAAGGCAGGGCATTGGCTTCCTCAAATGACTCACAAAAGGCTCCTTTTCAGAATATGGAATGAATAAAGAGCATATGGGGATGATGCATGAGATTTACAGACAGCCTGTAAATCTCATGTATCTTAAATAAAGATAAGTCCTTAGATAACAAAGGAGACTGAAAGCAAAGGAGTTGTTGTCACAAGTCCCAGGTTCTGTTCCTGGCCCACCACAGATGCTCAGCATGAGCTGAGCAAGTCAGTGGCACATTTTTAAAATGCAAACTCTTCTTTAGGGATCTGTGTGTGTACAAACAGATTTTTTTGATGCTTAACTTTAAGAAGCTATGGTCTGAGTCATGGAGATCAACTCCAACAGAGGTATGTTAAAGGAATCTTAGGAAACTCTGCAAAAGAGGCAAAGTCTTGCATTCTTGCAAATATGGAAGTTTGCTGCCATGAGGCAGGAGTTTTAGCAGCCTTTCATAGGATGAACACAGTATTCGTATATGTTATATATATATATATGTAAAATATTGTTATATATTCTTATTCCAGCATGTCATATAACCTGGGATGGATTTAAGTCTTCACTTCACCCTCCTACCTCACAGTAATAGTAATTTCACAGCAATTTTTAGGGATCCCTCTACATAAAGGCATTGGATCTCCTTGACATTCTTTATTAATTAGACCCACTTTTACATGGCAATATTGGTAGGCCTCTACTTATAAAATGCTCCCTCCGTGTAACTCTTTTCCAGCCTTGGGGAACGCTTCTCCTTCTCCTGCACCTGAACTGGTTTTTATTTAATGTAATTGGAGAAGTTTTAAATCTGCACTGGAGCAGCCATGTGGTTGTCTGCTGCTCCTTCTGAAGTCAGTGTTAACTTCCACAGGATGTTAAACTCACAGATGCCTCATATGCCTCAGAATTTATTAACTGAATCTCAGATTCCTTCTAAAGAAACACAAGTTTCCAGTGACATTTTGTCCTGCTGCCGCTAACGGCTCGTGTGATCCACACAAACCTTTTCCTGCCTGCAGGCATTAGACCACAGAGTTCAAACTCAGATCTCTCTGCTCAGAATGACTCAGTCACTAAATGCCAAAAGGAGGAGAGGGCTTTGGAGGGAGCTCATCAGGCAGAAATTCATTTTTCTTTATTCTCTCCCCTTCTCCCAGTCTGGGGAAAGGAAAAAAAACCAACCCATTGTCTACTTGCTTAAATGCTGTGAGACTACATCGTGCTGCACAAAGAGGAAGGGGCTGTGTTTTTCTAGGAGTTAACTCCTGGCAGCACAGTGAAGTGTTGCCAACTCGTGCCACTGCCCAAAAGAGCTGTGTGAACCCTGAGGAAGAGCAGGATGCTCTGGGAAGGGTCACTGCTGGACTGAGTTCCTGTGGGCCTGTTGGAAACACACACGATGTTGTGCTGCTCTCCAGAAGCATCTGGGATGAATCCATTCTTGGGGTTTTCCCTCTGCTGCCAGGGCAGGGTTTAGCTTCTCACACTCTTGGGAAACCATGAGGTGAGGAGAATGAAGTGAGGAGATCAAGGTGAGGAGAACAAGGAGATCAAGAACATCAAACCTGCCACTCGGATGCACGAGGTGAGGTGCAGTTGCCACGGTCTCTATTTTAGATGGCCCTCTTAGGCCTGGTTTTGACATCTTGGGCCCTTCTGATAAACACCCTCTATATGTTTGTTGTGGCTGCCCCATCCCTGGAAGTGTTCAAGGCCAGGCTGGACGGGGCTTGGAGCAACCTGGGAAGGTGTCCCATGGCAGGGAGTTGGAAAAAGATGAGCTTTAAGGTCTCTTCCAACCCAAACCATTCTGGGATTCTGTCATTCCATGTTTGTTACAAAGTTCTTTTTTACACTCATTCCCCCTTTTTCAACTTGCTGGAGGACAACTAGGAACGAGAAGATCCATGGCAAAATGAAAAGGACTTATCATAGCCAACCTCAATGAGATGAAATGAGCCAAACTTGGAAGATGCTCTAAGGAATTTTCATGGTTTAATGCGTCAGTTGGAATGGAATTTCCCAGGATAGACTGTACTGGGTGCAGTTGTGCTATGTTGCAGCTCTGACAGCATCAGCTACACCTGAAAAGTCCCTTGACAATAAATTCACTGGGAAAATTCACAGTCATACCCTGATCTTTTCAGTATTAACCCAATGACAAGCAGAAGTACAGCTCAGTAATTCAGGNAGATTTTGTTTCCTTAAGTCTTTCTCTGACTCATTGTCTGATATTTGTAATTCATCTTCCACGTTCACCCACATATAAAATGTGTACAATCACCAGGAAGTTATGAGCCTTAAATGATTCATGTTTATGTAAGGCCTTCTGATCCTCACACAAAAACTGGTTTAGAATTGCAAAATATTATCACAAATTAGATCTTTATTTTAGTGTCACTATTGACTACTTTAGTGATGGGTCTGCCAGCACTGCTCTGACAAACCTCCTCTTAGAAATTAACTTCCCACAATACAAATATCCAACTCTGTATCATCCAAACCACTAATTTACCTAGTTAACGAGCTAAGCAGCTAAGGCAATGTGCACAATCACTAATAAATACTGGCAAGCTCTGCTAAATCAAATTCTCCACAGGGAGTACAAGCTCCTTGTGCTTCAGAGCAAGGCTACTGGGACACTTAAGTGACAGAAGAAAAGTTAAGTGCTGGTTTTGGTCCTTTAAGAGCTGCAAACAGGCTCAGCTTTCCCTTGTGCTGTGTCTTTATGTGCACACCAATTAATGATGGGGTGAGGAGGAGTTTCCACAAAGGGAAAAGGAGCTTAAGTGCCCTGCCAGTCCCACTGAAAAGACAGGACATTAAATCTCAGCCAAGACTAACCTGTTCACTACAGAGCAAAAATGCTAATTTGGCTCAATCAATGTGCTGTAACATCCTGCCTTCTCCACCACACAGCAGCCAGCTCAGGCAGCTTTTTGGTAAGACTGAGTTGGCATAAAAGATTAATACAGCCCTTTTAAACCTACCCTGGTAAAACTGAGTCTGGAGCCTATCACTCTTTAAAAAAACAGCTGAGATCTAGTATTTATTTTTCCCCAGGTAGTGGCTGGTGTTTTTTCTATGGCAGATGTTGACTTCTCTATGAGCTTGGGAAACCCCTGGGCTTGGAAACATTTGCCTTTTAGCTTCCAGTGAATGAGCAGTTCAGCCAGCTCTGAGATCCAGCTTGTTTTGTGTATTATCCACTCACTGGAAACTCCACTTCCTTTGAAGTCTGTGGAACTTTGTGCTCACTGCAGATCTCCTGCCCTGCTGCCATGGCCAGGGGAAAGGTGATCTGCTGCAGGAACCTGCTCTTCTGCTTGCAGGCAGTCAGCAAAATGTCTGATAAAACCTTTCCATGGACATTTCTGTCCTGCAAGGCACTCTCCCTCTCACTCTGGAAGGAAAGGTGGTAAATCAAACCAGAAATGAGGCCACAGTTCACAGGATGCGCAGTGTTACCATTAGGAATTCAAAGATTTATTTCATCCAACAGTATTTAAATATTTAACCAAACACTCAGCATTTCTACAAAAACATGACCCACAGACCTAGATTGCAGCTATTTCTATGAACAAGCCTCTATTTCCCTCAAGTAGCCAAATCAGCTTGATTATATTCCTGAAGGCCAAATTCCAACACGACACAGGAAGCCAACCATGCTGCAGATAACATCAGTGTCTGCTGAGACACCTGGCCAGGTCTTTCCTGCTTTGTTGGCTCAGTATTCCTAGCTGTAGATCTCTTCCAGGAAAGAAAATCCAGTAGAGCTGATAAACATATAGAAAAGGGAGTGAAGAAATTAAGATTCTTGTTCATGTTTCCACGGATTTCTCTCACATCTCTTGCACACACACACTGCTGTGCTCGTGTGTGTACTCCAGGCCTTGTACATTGAAGAGCTAGAAGAAGACCTGGAAGCTGAGGTTATATTTTGGTAGAATGCTCTGAACACATTCTGATGACTAATACAAACTGATGGTATCAGTAACAAGGAACATTCCCATTTCAATTCACTTTAGAAATGTGAGCTAATTAATCCTCAACCTTATCAGGAGATAGGTCTGTGTTGTTAAGACACCTTGCACAGGTGGGAAGACAGAGGAAAAGGAACTTGTTCAGTGGCACAGAAAGCAGCAATGTCAGTTAAAGCAGAGCAGGGCCATGGGAAGCACAGAGCTGCCAGGGCTGAGATGGCAGAGCTCATGGAGAAGCCCCAGAGTGAAAGCACAGCTGGACAAACAGGTCATGAAAGCAGAGATGGATGAGCCCGGTGCAAGCGTGGAGTCTGTGCAGAAATCCAGGGGGAGAGGCCAGCAGGGAATTCTGGCAGCCATGGGGGAAGCCATGAGCACAAGGCAGGATCCAGCTCTCTGCAGAGGGAGCTGATGATGCCAGGAAGCAGCTGTTGGCAGCTGGTGCTGAACTCTGCCCGTCCCAGCTGATGGAAGAGGCCTCCCCCTCGCAAGGGTCAGCACACTCTGCACTCCCCCGGGCTGTTACAGCCACCCCAGTGCAATCACCAACTGGAATAAACCGAGTTTGCAAGAGAGGGAGGATATTTTGGCCTTTTATGCCTTATTCAGCATCATATGACTGACCTCCCTCTTCCAGCTGAACTCCAATGCTCATGTTCACGAGCTGGAAGATAACCTGGCTGAGCCAAAGCCCAGCCGGCTGCAGGGGAGAAGAGCCAAGCTGAAAATAAAGCCATCAGGCTCCGAGGTAAATTCCTTGACAGCTTTGTGCAATGTTACCTCCCTTGGATCCTCATCTTCCCCTACATTTCTTCCAGCTCTGGCAGCCCTGTCCTTGTCTCCTCTCTGCCCAGTCCTTCTCCTCTTTTTCTCTCCAGTCAGATTGAATTAGTTCCTCTCCTGATTCTTTATGCGGTTTTCCCACAGCTCTCCCAGCTGAGTTGGGAGCACGAGGAAGCTCAGAGCAGGCTTAACCAGACTGTCCACATAAAGATTTCTCTCTCCTTGCAAGCAGGAGGCAGCTGGATGAGGAGCCCAAAGTGCTGGGGAGCACCAACTGCCTGCAGAGGCTGCTGCTGTCATGGGACACGCACTGCCTGCTCTTTTGCATATTGTCCACTTCAGAGTAACAAATCTTCTGTGCTACCTCTCACAAAGGGAACTTAACTCATCCAAATTACTCTCTGGGATTGTCACCAGCTGTTCTTGGAGGGGGTGTAGGGGACATGAGCCCTGTGTGGATATGAAAACAAGATACGGAGTCTCCCATGAGTCAGCAAAGAGCAGGACATACACCCCTCCTGATCCTCAGCCCCCTGTCCATTCACTGTCCATGTCTTGCAGCAGTTTATTTGTACAAATCACAGAAGTTTGGCTCAAAATTATACCAATATTTCATCTCTCTGTCTGACACCTGTGTCTTGGAAATTTCTGCTTATCTCCAAAGAGTAATTCTAGTGCTGCACCTGTATATCACCAGTCTGGCAAGGATTCTGTGTTTAGAACAATCACCAAATGGGTTTGCTGTCATAATTCTTTGAAACACTGAGAGAACACAGTGATGATGACAAGCCAAGTTCTGTTTCCAGTTGTATGAGCTCATTTCAATTCACTGCAGTACAACAGAAAACAGGTACGGAAAAAACCCTTGGCTCCTGAACAGGGAGATACTTTGAAGGCTGAGATGTTTCTGGATGGCCCAGAACTGAGTTGTTCAAGTGGTTCTGGGCAGCCAGGTCAGTGCAGTCACACTTCCAACAGGACAGATCCACAGCAGTGGCTGTGCTACCTCGAGTCCTGCACAGCTGCTGTGAGAGCCCAGCCAAAACCAAGCATAATTTGGATCCAGTGAAAGAGTAGCCTGGGGAAGAGGAGAAGAGCAAAGCTGAGCTGCAGTGCCTGTCTCTAAACTCAATACTGAAGTCACAATCTGGAGGAGTAAATACAGGACTGATGCCACTGAAAGAACCAAAGAGCTGGAGGGAACCAAGTGAACCTTCAGCTTGCAGGGAGTTTGGGACTTAGGGAAGTCTCATTATTTAGTTTGGCTGCTGAGTCACTGCTTATGGATGTGATCTGTTAGGATACATTTTGGTAAGAGAGAGAGAAGGAAAAGGCCTCCAGCCAAGAGAAAGAAAATAATACTTGCAATAACAGAGACTATTGAGACTTAACACTTGTACACTGACAACAGAAAACAAACCCTTCTGATAAAGGCTTGAATTTGTGTAATCTTTCTTTATTTCAACAGGACTTTACTCTTCCAGCAGTCCTACAAAAGCCACTAGAATTTCCTAAGGATAAAGCACCATAGCTCTTTACAGTCTGTTTTCTGAGGCTGCTGCCAGGATTCCACCTTTTCCCTGGGGAAAACAGTGATGGGGCTCTAGGAGATGAGGGATGCCAATCCTACCACCCCTCCCTCCATGAGCAACTCACCAGGATATTTCTGCCCTCCTTCCCTCAGGACAAAGTTGGCTGTGAGGCTCCAGAAGCAGAGACAGCGGAATCAGTCCAAGCCTGGATTGCCAGCATGGGGAAAACTAAGCAGAGGCCTCAGAGCACAGTGGAGAACCTCACTGTTGACCTTGAGATGAAAGAAATCCAGCTATCCAAGAGTGCATCCAGCCCAAGACTGACCACCAAGATCTAAGCCCTGGTGCTGGAGGCCCTGGGAGTCTTTCTGTCAACTCAGGTCGGCTTTGGACTGGTCCCTTATTTCTTAATATTTTAAGATCTCTCTATTAAACGTCAAGTAATCTGTATGGTCATGAGAAGCAAGGCTAAGATTTACCACATCAAGAGAAAACCCAGATGAGAGCCACAGCTAATTCCTGGGAGCACACAGCATGCTTCTCATAAGCTCATTAGCTGACTTCCAGAAACAAGAGTACAGCTAAAGCAAAAGCCCTCCTTTACTGCAAGGCAAGGTATTCATCTCCTTTTAAAGGATAATAATATCCTGCTTTGAACTTTTCAGTGTTGCAGTACTGGTGGGTTGGCCACTGGTTATTAACTACCACACTCAAAGCAGATCTAAACAACACACAGTTTAAACACCACCGACAAACGCTCCTTCATTAAATTAGTATTTCTACTCTTGCTAGTGTTAGTGTAAGAGCATGAATAGTAGTGCAACTGTGGGATATTTGAATAAAAATGTTACTTAAAATAGGCACAAAGGCTGCTCCAAATCCACTGAAGTCCTTGGGTACCTGCCAATGACTGCAGTTGGCTTTAGAACAGATCCCAAGAGCCGAAAATCCCACATACAGCATTACATTACTGGGCTGAAAAAAATCTGTTTCACCATCCTTTTCTTTAATGAAGCAGCTCTTTATTCTATGGTTCCTGTGGCGTGCTTGTCACCATGGTATCTGAACGCATGTGTGGATCATAAGGGTATGTAGAACATTTGTGATTAAAAGCTCCTAGGAAAGAAAAATGTACCTTTATTCTTTCCCTTCATGACAAGCAGTTAGACACAGTCTAAAATAGTCTCGAATAACATCTTGTTTGTAACCGAATCTGCTTTGAAATAGAAGGAGTCACACTGATCAACCCAGGCAATTACCAACAGCACATCTGCACAAGGAACATCTGAAGTGGAAAACATTTGCTCCACAGCAGCATCATTACAACCACAGGAGCAAGGAAGACTATCACACTGCTGGGAACGGGGTGATCTTGTTAAATTCCTAATGGTGAGGAGAGAAAGCCTCGTAAACATTTTAATCACCCATTCAGAGGGACCAAGAGAAACTCTGCCAGTCATTAGAGTGGCTGCCAATTTAACTGTGACTGGCTGGCAGGACACGAAGAGAAGTGAAGTGTGAAGAAAACTTGTGTCCAGTGAATGCTTGGCTTTCTTTTTCCAGGCCAATGCTGCTTGTGCTGCTCTGGACAAGGAGCACAGAGCCTTTGGTAAGATGCCTGCAGAATGGCAATAAAAAGTGCAAAGAGGTGCAGTGAATTCCCAGAAGGAATGCACACAAACTGATAAGTTTGAGCTTAAGGCTGCCTATGAAGAATCCTTGGAATCTATGAGGGAGAAGAACAAGGCCCTTCAGGTTAAGTACTGGTTTGATGTTAAAAAAATTCTGCACATCATAAGCCCCTTGACTCCTAGTGAATGATCTCTGTGGTGTCTTCCAGCACCAATTCCACTTTCCTTATTTCTTGCAGTGCTTTCTGTCTCTGGGGACATTTGGTGCAATAAGACAGAGGCTGCAGTGCCAGTTCTGGCTACCAGAATCCTCTAATTCTGAGCAATTCACTTAGGGGGCTATTAACAACAGCCAGCTTTACCCTGGGAAGAGGACATTCCCTTTAACCTCAGTGGAGAGGATCCAGCATCTTCAGCACTCAGTTCAGAGCAAGTCAGTCAAACTCCTCTCAGTCTCCCTCTTTGCATCCCTTCTCCCCACTGGTTTTACAGGGAGACCACCTGCCTTGGCTCCTTTTTTTCTAAAAAAAAAAAAACAAACTTCTGTAAATTACAAACATTTATCGCTTCCAGGAGGCTGGAAGATGTAAATATTTAGAAGATGCTACAATCTGCTGTCCTTGTGGCCAGGAGAAAACAGTGATGGACACTGGAACAGACCCAGTGTTTTCTGGGCTCTCACCCCCAACCCTTTGCTCCAGCCTCCATCAGCTGGCAGAGAGCCCCACTGTGCTGCAGAGGGATGATGTGGTGTCCTGTTCCCATTTTGTGAGAGCAACCATCTGAAAGGGGGAGAGGGAAAAGCTGGATAAAAACTGGGGAAAAATTCTCTTGATTTAATGGGCTTCATTCTTCCACCTCCATGAGCACATGCAGCTAACAGGGCTCATTCAGAAGTCCAGGATAATATTCAGCAATAAAAGAAAAGGGCAGCTGATTAAAAAGTGACTGAAACCGTTTCATGCTATTTCCAGTCAAAGGATCTGTCTGGTGCACTCGGTAAAGTTCATAGTCCTGAACGAAACCTATCACATGAAATATCCGTTTTCTTCCCTAGAGGAAATTAAGGATCTAATCAATGAGCTGGGGGAGAGGGGGAAGAGCATTCAGGAGCTGCAAAAAGTGAGGCTGGAGATTGAGAAGGATGAACTGCAGGTGGCACTGGAGGAAGCAGAGTCTTCCCGGGTGGTACCAACGCTGCAGATGTGAGAGATGCCTTCCAGCCCGGTGTCTGCTGCCCACATTCCAACAGATGGATTTTTTATGTACAACTGGATGGATTTTGTACACATAATTATGTATAGCATAATTACATTATGTACGTAATAAGGCTGCAGCATGGAGGTTTTAAGTTAGACATTAGGAAAGTTTTAAAACCATTAAGGGGAATTACTCCTTGGACTAGACTGTCTGGGGGCTGTAGATTCTCCCTTACTGGAAGTTAAGTGCAGTCTGGTCACACATCGTCAAGTGGGTCTGGTTTTAGCAGGAGATGATCCAGATTTTAGGCAGCACATTTTTAAGATGACCTCTTGAAAGTTCTCCAGCCCTGCTTTAAAAGAAGGTATTCATGAATGGCTTGGTGTGAAATGCTGGTATCTCGGTTTTAACAGGTTTGAAAAGTTACTGTATTTTTATTACTTGGTGGGCAATAATTTGCTACAAGGGCTGGATCAGACTCAAGATAACAGACTGCTGTACCATATGCTTCACTGGGCTCCACAGAAATAATCACCAGCATGCAATTGAGTCTCTGCAGGCAAGTCTGGAGATTGAAGGGATGGGCAATGCTGAAGCTCTCCGGCTGAAGATGATGGACACTGACCTGACCAGAATGGAAATGCTGCTGGATTGTGCCAGCAGGGACAACGGTGAGCGTGTCATGACCTGAATAAACTACAACAGCATGTCCAGGTAAACTGGAGAGAGTGGAAGCAGGTCCTGGATGGAAAAGCACACCAGCTCTGTTTTATACTTAAGCAACAAAGCAGTAGATTATGTACTCTTGTTTAGACAGACATCATGAACACACCGAGAATTTATATTTGAAAGCCCTGGTTCTCCCACTCACACCAATTTCAATCTGCGCTAGTTACAAGAAACCTTATACAAGAGAAGCATTATTATCAGCTTTTGATAAACTACAAATGTAAGGAACTCTTTGTATGTAATTAAACCAAAAAAAGTTCTGTGTTCAAGAGAAGTTGTGATTGCTGTTTGAACAGGATTGCCAAGGAACAGACTAGAAACGAACAGATATAAAACTAAGGAGCTTCCTTCAGCTCTTCATTGCTAAAATAAAATGAAGTAAATTAGTAAAAGGCTATCTCTTTGTTGGAATAAATACAACTGCTGCCAAAAATCCCATTTTAGTAACTGAAAGACTAACAACAAAGATTCCTTCTCTCTACACACATGTGTATATACATATATATATATATATATATATACACATACACACACTCAAACCTAACTTGTCCTCAGTTACATCAGCCTCGATCAGGAGAAATTCTCTAAAAGTCAGTGTGGCTGCAAGGACAGGCAAACATGATACTGAGACCCAGAGCTGGGGTTTTCGTGGGGTTTGGATTTGAGTTTTGCTTTTTTTAAAAAAAATCTGGCATTACCCTAAAGAACAGCTTTGCAGAGAGACCTCCTACAACTTTCAGCTTCCTCTCCATTATTTACATTAATCTTTCATCTGCTCTCAGGACCTTTGGATCCAAAGGGATGGGGATGTTTGCCAGCATAAGAAGCTCCAGGAGCAGTAAGTGCTGCCTCTGCCCACCTCAGAGAGAGCTGGAAGAAGTGCAAACTGACCTGGAGGGCAGCAAGCACTGGGAAAAACTCCGGGAGCAGGCACAGGTCATGGAGAAAGCCTGGTGAACTCAGTGTCCATGCACAGAGGAAACACAACTATTTATGCAACAGCAACCTGAGAGCTCCTGTGTGTGTGGTTTAACATTACATCTTAACTGTGGGTAAGCAGTGCAGGATTAGGCCAACAATGGATAAATATAACAGTGGTCTATAAAGCAGGTCTGATAACTCTATGGAAAATGAAGAGCTCAGTCTTTAAAGATATTACACTGACAGCAGGATTTTTAAAAAAGCACCATCTTGGCCCAGCTTTGCTCCTAGCAAGGCTTATGAAAAGACTTTTAGCAGATTCAGTGGAAGAGTTAAGACACTGCTGAGGAAAAACCCACCATAAAACGGACAGAGTAAAATTCTGCCTCCATTGAAACTCGAGTTTTATTAGTTGTTTCCATGGTGCTCAGATTTCTTCCCGAGTCTGTAGCCCACAGCGAGATCCCTTTCAGTGAAATTTTCAGCCTCCTTGCATTACAGATTGCAGCATGAAATAACATACCTGCCACTTCATTTTGTGCACAGATTTATGAAGCTACTTTAACATTCACCATTACCCTCTGCAGCGCTTTTCCATAAAGACCACCCATGATAACATTTCCAAGGAGAGGAGTATAACTTCTGGAAAGGACTGATAAATCCAAGAAGCATTTCTCAGCTGCAATTATGGGACATTGGTTATAAAAACTGAGTCGTAAATGTGGCTTTTATTCCAAGAGGATAAAAAATACAACCAAGACATTCCCTTCCAATTGACCAACAATAAAAGGATACACTTTAAGCAGGTGAACTGCTATCTCCATACTAAATTGGGAGTTTAAAACTAATTTGTTATATAAAACCCACACAGCATTGAGCTTGTGCAGCATTCTGAAACACAATGGCACATTTACATGATGTTGTTCTGCTGAAGAGCAGCTTGTGTTACTAGAATGCAATTTTTCTATTAAAGCCTTTGTAGTTCTCCTTCCATAGAGTGCGGCTTTTTCATTATTATTATTTTTACAGCAGCAACAACAACAGCCCTCCAATGATTCATATCAGTAAACAGTAAGCACTAAATGAGCTGTTGGGCTCCAATTTTCCGTGAGATAAAAAGACACATCCACGTCATAAAGTGTGGAGCAGAGACTATGTTTGTGGAGGATGCAATCAAATACAGCTTCAGTCGGTTCTAAAGCCAGCTGCTGCTACTGCAGCAGAGCTTTGAAATAAATAATATTGGTGTATAAACTCAAATCCACACAGAAATTCAGAAAAACAGACTCAGACTCAAGGTCTTCGTAAACAACAGGGTCTGTTTCTGCCTCAGAGGTGTATCATTATTTTAGCTCTCACTTAGCCTGTGAGTAAACACACAGGTCTTAATGCTCTATAATGCAGATCCAGTGGGGATGAATCCCATTTGGCTTAACAGTGCACAGTTCTGTAGAGGAAAAACAAACTATACAGTAAACTGATGCACAAATCATCTCCTTGAGAGCTGAATGGAAGAGGGGAGCAGATGAGACATTCTGGGTCTCTAAGACTGTTTTCTGCCCTCTAAAATCAGTTTGTTTACTATTAAATGAAAGCTGGGGCCTGACCTTCAACACTGTACTAATGAGCACAAGGAAATCATCAGTGAGCACTGAGCAGCTGATGAGAGAGCAAAGAAAGCTGTGGCTGATGCAAGTCACCTCCCCACCCTTCTGCCCTTTATGCTGGCAGCTGGAAACCTTAAGGTATATATTCCATTATTTCTCTCCAGTGCTGATTTGAGAGCACAGTGTTAATAACAGATGTCAGCACTTGCTTTTTGTGATCCTGAAAAGCAGGATGCGTGTTAGCTCACTGATTGCAGCCCGGCAAAATTAATCCACAAAAGAAGAAATTCACTTTCACTCTGCCTCCCTGGTAATCTGCATCACAGATGGCACCCTGAGGAATTCCTCCATTTCCTCTCCATTTGTCCTTTCTTTCCCTTATTACACAACTCCACTCCTCACACCTCTCAGCCCTCCAACAAAGAGTAGGCCGGGTTCCCTCTCCAGCTAGTCAATGGCATTCAGAATTGGCACAGAGGGGAGAGAAGTTGCCAGCACTGAGCAGATTGCTCCTTTGGCACTGTGCTGACAACTGGCACTTCCGAAATATCACAGCGAGCTGGGGGTTTAATGCACAGCATCTCCTCCCAGGCTGAGGCTGAGCCTTCTGCCACCTTTGTGCTTTGTGTTACTGTGTGTTCAGACGATGTCTTCACCCTCCAGCTACACCTCAGCCACCTTCTTTCCACTGAAGGGCAGAAATGAAAGCCTGAAGTGTCATTAGAACCAAAACTATTGACTTAATAACATGTTATTAATTTAATAACACCTTTGACTAGTCCAGTGGTAAAAAACGAGCATCCCACCACTTGGTTTATGGTCCAACCCAGAGTTATCCAAATCAGCTGGGCTTATTCCCATTGATTTCAGTGAACTCTGGATCCATTCTTCAGAAAGGCAGCTTATGATACACAGAAAAATTAAAGATATGGCAAAATTCCCCAGAAGGTGACACACAGATTTTGAATCTACATATGCAGCTTTCCATGATCTGTATAAATAGCTGTGCTCTCAATCTGTTTCATACCTTCCTCACAGCCTTCCTGTGTGGCAAAAGATCTGTGTCAGGAGCGGGATCGTTACGTGCACCTGGAAAAAATTCAGAACAACTATTAAATTGCAATAAAAGACCTCCAAGTCAAGATGGAATGGGCTGAGCAGTTAACCCTGAAAGGAGGGGGAAAACCCCACCATTATGAAACTCCAGGGTAAGAAAAACATGTAAAAATATATTAGAAAGATTATTCCAACAGAGCAGCTATGAAACTCTTTCCTGCACTTGAGCTTTCACATTCAGCACAAATACCTGAAAAGGAACATTTTCATTTAACAACAAACATGTCCCAAAGGGAATGCAGTAATTCAAGGAAATCCAGACTAGGCAGAAAAGCTGCAGGTAGGACACTCTGAACCCACTGGAGCACAAGGGAACTTCAGCACTTTTCACCCCGTGCAGAACTCATCCATCAGGATCTTTATGGTGCCTGAGCAGAGCAGTAACAAGCCACTGGTATCAGCAGCTGATCTACACCCACAAAGGAGAATTTGCAAAGTGTACTGTCACCAGCAGCACGATTTGCCTTTTATTTTTGAACTGCAACTAAACTCTTGAGCATGAGAAGCTTCAAATTCTTGGGGTAGATACCATCTTCCTATTTTTGATCCTCATAATGGCACATCAATTTTCCTTCTGCTCCTCTTCAGTCGAAGGAACTGGAAATAGGGCTGGACCCCAAACAAAACCACCATGTGGAGCCTGAAAATTCTGCAAAGAACAAGAGGTCTCTAAAGGAGCTGGTCTTCCACAAAAGATGGCCACAAAGCCAACCAGTGCATGCAGGAGCCACTGGGAAAGACGCAGAACAAACTGTAAATGAGGAGGCTGCAGGTATTCCCTGCCCTGGCTCGGTGTTTCATCACTTGGGAGCTGCATTTAACAACTCTTACAGGTCCCTTCCAACTTGAGGTGTTCTGTGGTCACACAATGGCACCCTGTGCACACCAGGGGCATTTTGCCTCTCCAAAAAACACACTGGAGGAAGCAGGTATTCAGTTTATACTGACAGCATCTCTAGACATGTAGACTTGGATGCAGCTTTAAAGACAGTCACCTGGAAGTGTGCATCATTCTTTAAAAAGGATTCTTCTCCTCTGTCTTCTTTGCAGCCACTTCCTGTCCTCAAACAGAGTCTTTAACATGTGCACAGACATGAACACACAATTTATAAAATGCCTTTTAACTACCATTCTTCAGGGTCATCCAAGGGCCTCAGTCCTCTTCCTCTGTGTCAGTGCATCAGGAACAGGCAGCAAAGCTGGAGCTCACATGTTTGGATCCACCTGCCATGAATTTATTAGAGCAGAAGAGGGTGTGGGATGGAGATGAGGAAAGCATAGGTGTGTTCTCAACACCAACTGACTCATGCAGTTCCCTGCAAAAGGGAACAGAGATATTCCACAAGTCCCTGTAGGTACTTTTGGAACAGCTAATGGTCAGTACAATGTGTTTTCACTAATGGTAAAACAGAAAGGGAAAAAGAGCAGCATCCTTCTGCTCCCAAAAGGGATGCACATTAAAGGCTAAATCCTTTCCCAAGGGCACCAAAACTCTTAGGAAAAAACCCTGCTCATCCTGGCCTGGTTCCCCAAGACTTTCTGTACACTCCAGCAGTCTAGCAGGGAAGACAGAGCAAAACTACACAAAGCAAGTACCCAATTCCTACACCTTCTCCTTTCTCTGGGGTAAAAAGAAGGGGTAGCACCTCAATGCTTCTAAAGTGATTTATTCCCATAGTAAGAGGTTGGATGGGCATGTGCCTAAACACTCCAGCATTTCTACCTTCTTTCTTAACAAGGTTTTGGAAGGTAAAGAAGATACTAAGGCAACACCACTCCAATGCCCTCTTTTCTTCCAGAGTACTGTGTATGTTGCCAAGAGATGCCCATTGAAACATTGCTGTAGTACAGATCAAAAACCAGGTTTGAGATATCAAACATGGCAAAAAGATTAGAAGATGGAAAACGTGTGAAATGATCTTCAGATAAAAGAATCATCTGTGTGTCAGACCCAAAAGCTTGCAAATAATACCTTGCTAGTATATCTGGAATGATGGAAGACATCCAACACTATGTGAAGGATCTGTGCTAACACAGATTCGGGATTTTTCAATCAAGGATACAAGGTGTGACCTGTGCTGTCTCCTGCAAATAACTCCTCTCATCACTAGCCTTTACTAATAGTCTTATTAAAGCTTATTGTACAGGGAAAACCAAATTTGTTCACAGTGAGAAAGCAGAACACTGTGTTCAGGGCTGAAGCTCAAAATTAAGATGTGAGACATTACAGGGTGCTGCAACACGGGGGGAGAGAGCCCAGAAGGAGCAAATTCAAACAAGCTGGGAGGCAGAAGCAGCTCCTGTGGCAGCACAGTGGGGTACAGGACATGAGACTTTGTTGGTTGTGGGAGAATTACTCCAGAATTGGGAGGGCTGATCTGCAGTGAATGCCTCGAACCAGCCAGGGTTAACAATGCAATGTATGATTTTGCTGCCATAATCTACCAAAAAAAAAAAAAAGGTGATGAACAGTGCTGCTGTTTCATTTCTAGTGAATGATTTTCTGTAGGAGCTGGAGTAAAACACTGCTGTCATCCAAACACCCTGCTGTTGTTCACCAAGCCCTGCCTGGACAACTGGAACAAATGCATTTAGGCACAGAACCTCTGAAAAGCAAGATAACGGTGTGCAGATGCTGCCAGATGTCAGACACTTCCCACTCTGCTCTGAAGGTGGTCATTTAGAGCCTGAGCCTGGTGGTCTGCAGCCTGAGCATGCAGACTCCTACCTGCTTCACCACAAATCTCCTCTGGCAGCAGGGGAAAAGCAGTCAGGATCAAGCTTGTCATTCCCTAGAAAGCCAGAATGCAAAAAGACTGCGCAGTAGAGGTTCTTTTAGAGAGATTATTTACAAGACAGCAGGTTCAGATTAGATATTAGGAAAAAACTCTTCCCTGTGAGGGTGGGGAGGCCCTGGCACAGGTTGCCCAGAGAAGCTGTGGCTGCCCCATCCCTGAAGTGTCCAAAGCCAGGTGGGATGGGGCTTGGAGCAACCTGGGCTAGTGGAAGGTGTCCCTGCCCATGGCAGGGGGTGGAATGAGATGAGCTTTAAGGTCCCTTCCAAGCCAAATCACTCTGTGATTCTATGAGAAGTTTGGCAACACTGCAGACAGTGGGAGCCTCTTCCCTGTTTCTCGTTCTCTATTATGACCATTAGACACATCCCATATAAAGTTAAAGGAGGAGCTGGCAAGGGGAACACAGTATTAAGTAGCAAAAAGAAGAGGACATTTAGATACACAGTCATTCCCTGCTTAAACCCCCCAGATTTCCAGTCATTTAAATCATCAGTAACTTTATCTGATCTTGAGACAATGTTCTTGACAATTCAAGAATATTAGTGATGAAAACCAACTCTGACAAATTACTGTGATTTACATGGCAGTTCTAGAGAGGCAGGGAACATGGAGAAAAATTACATTTGTTGCCTCTTCCTTTTAAAGATTAGCATGATATGACACTGTGCTAAAAACTGCTGTATTTTCACACACTGGGGCTAACAAGGCACATCTAGAACGCCTCTCAAAGCAAGACTTTTCATCAGCAATTACCTCTATGTGTATCTGACAGCCTGCTTTCCAAAAGATCTCTTTTTGACAAGCTGTTACTCTTTTGCTGCATGAGGGTGTCCCGGGTCAAATCTTTTTCATATATACCTTAAGGTCAGATTGCATCTAAATCACTTTCACTAAGACCAGCACAGCCTTGCTTCTGAGGCCTTAATCTCAAAAACATCAACATCCTTCCTGGATTAAGCACAGCATAATTGAATCAGCTCTACAGCAGGAGCAATGGTGGAAAGTTCTTTGGAAAGGCTTCACTGGAGACAAGGTCTTAGCTTTTAATGCTTCAAAGCCCCGCAGAGTTCCTCGCTTAGATACCTTCCCTCCATCTGCTGAAAATCATTTTGTAAACATGTAAAACCGTACTTAAAACGTAATTTTGTTCCTGTTACATAATTCCCCTCGGCCCAGTTGCGTGTCTTTAATCCGTGCAGCTGATCTGGTTTTATGGTTAAGCCAATAAGGGCTGCAATGATTACACATCTCACAGTCCCAGGACCACAGTGCCACGGGCACAGACCCCCGCCTCGCCTCCTTCCTGAACGCAAGACCTCGTACTGCACTTCTGCCACTCTGACAAATATTTCAGATCCATTCTTAAAAACCTGTAGGAGCAGCCCTACATCCTGTCAAGTCAGTTCCTAACACAGGGCTTGACTACTTCAAAGGAATCACTGAAGATTTTTTTCCCCTGTAGCCCAGATCTGCCTTGCTGTTATCTCAGCTTATGACTTTTCACCCTACCCCTGTAGACATAAGAGGACAAATTGTTCCTTTCCTCAGAGCTGCACCCTTTTATCTGTTTGAAGACTACACACATCTTCCCTCAGCCCTCTGTCCTCTCAACAGGCTCAGCAGAAGTCATGTGTTCAAAGACTCTGATCATTATTGACACCTTTTTCTCCAAATTATCCCTGTTTCTCTGGTGCACAGCCCAGGACTGGCCATGCTCTTCTAACACAGCTCAGCAGAGCAGGATTCCTGTGTTTATCACTTGTATTTTCTTACCTACACGGACCTGCATGGTGTTTGCCCCTTCTGCAACAAGATATTTTGGATTCCTGTTCAGCTTTTGACCCGTGGTCCCTCCATCCTTTCCTGCAGCACAGCCAGCTGCCCTATTCCCTGTTGGGTACCTCTGAAGTTGGTGGTGTTGAAATGCACCTGCTGCTCAACCACATCCTATTTTTTCCACAGAGCTCCTATTCTGAATACTAGTTCTACCACTGTGTTTATTCTGAACTTGATGTCATCTTCAAATGCAGTAATTGCATTATTTCATCACAGATGACTAATGTACAGGTACAAGCACTGATATCAAGTACTTTTTCCCTCAACCTGTTTTGCAACTCCTTCAGAGTGGTATCATCTAGACTTGTTTCCCAGTTTATTATTAGAATATCTTGCAAGCCAGTGTCAGAAGCTCTACTAAAAATCAAGATATATGACATACACTGCTTTGCCCTTATCTGCAATCCTTGTTATGCTGCCAGAAGAGGAAATTAGATTGGCTCAATTCATTCACTACAAAGCCATACTGGCCAGAATTCACCTTCTTTTTTGCCTTCGAGATGCTTATAGATTGTTTATTTTCTCTCAAACTCAAAATTAAACTCACTACTCTATTGCTTCTCAGTATATCTGGGAGTCACTTATCTCTCCCCATTCCCCCAGACTTTTTGTTTGTTGTTGCTGTATTTGAGCTCACAAAATCTCACAGGTGATGGAGTTTGAAGGAGCCAAAAAACGAGACCCCAAAGAGGAGGCAGCTCCTCAAGGGGATTAAGAGCAGGGAAAAGTGTTGCTAATGAAATTCTTTTAATATTCCAGCATTGAACCGGAGAATCATGGAATTATTTGTGTTGGAAGGGACCTTAAGGATTGTCCAGTATCAAGCCCCTGCCATGGGCAGGGACACCTTCCACTAGCCCAGGTTGCTCCAAACCCTGTCCAACCTGGCCTTGGACACTTGCAGGGATGGGGCAGCCCCAGCTTCTCTGGGCAACCTGTGCCAGGGCCTCCCCATCCTCAGAGGAAGAATTTCTCCCCAATATCCCATCTAACCCTGCCTTCTGTCAGTGTGAAGCCATTCCCCCTTGTCCTGTCACTCCAGGCCCTTGTCCCAAGTCCCTCTCCAGCTCTTGGAGCCCCTTTAGGCACTGGAAACGGCTCCAAGGACCTCCCTGGGGCCCTCTCTTCTAGTGTATATATATTGCTGGCATCTCTGTATTTTGCGAGTCATCTACTGGAAACTATTAATAATCACACCTTTTTTTTTTTTTCCTCAGAGAAACAACCTAGGGCAGACCTACCTGCCTGTATTTTTTTCCCCTCCTTGTCCTCCAGGCTGATCACAGTAACAGACCTGACAGGAGGCTGTACTGAGGTGGGGGCCAGGCTCTTCTACCGTGTCTACAGGGACGACTGGAGGAAATGGCCTCAATCGGAGGCACGGGAGATTCAGATATCACAAAAAAATTTTTTTTTCACAGTCCAAGTGGCCACACATCGGAACGGGCTGCCCGAGGTGGGTGGCGGGGCCATCACCCCTGCAGGTGTTTAGGAGGCGTGTGTGGATCCGGCGCTGGGCGACGACGCGGTTTAGGGATCACAGCGGTGGTTAGCGCGCTGACAGTTGGACTTTACGATTTTAAAAAGGTCTCTCCCCACCCCGACAGTTCCGCGATATTTTTATGACTCGCCCCGCCCGCCCCTCCCTGAGGGGCCGCGCAGGCGCCGCCCCGCCCTTTGTGTGTGAGGGGCGGGGGCGGCGCGTGCGCGCTGCGCGTTTCCTGCCGCCCGTGTCAGAGCCGGGCCCCCTCGGCCTCTCCCGCCGCCGGAGCGGAGTCGCGTTGACTGCCCAGAGTCCGCGAGTCCCGCTCCGCCCCCGCCGCCCCAGGTGAGCCCCTGCCCCGCCAGGGACGGCCGGGGGGAGCCGGCGAGCCCGCCGGGATGAGGGGATGGCAGAGGGTGGGAGTGGGGGGGCGGGGAGGAGGCGCCGCAGCATCACTGCCCCGAGGGGCTGGGGACGCCCTTGCTGAGGGGGAGGCGGTGGGCACCGCGCAGCGCTGCGCCCTGAGGGGCCGGGCAGGGGCAGCGCCGGCCGTGCTCTCTCGTATCCCCCGCCGTGCCCCCCATATCCCTCCACGTGCCCCCCCCCCCTCTGCCGTGTCCCCCGCTCTGCCGTGCCCCCCATAGCCCACTCCGTGTCCCCCCCATATTTCTCGCCGTGCCCCCCCCGTATCCACCCCGTATCCACCCCGTGCCCGCTCATATCTCTCACCGTGCCCCCCCATAGCTCCTGCCATGATCCCCCCTATCCTCCCAGAGCCCCCCTGTATTCCTGGCCGTGCCCTCCCAGCTCCTGCCGTGCCCCCTGTGCTGGCAGGGCCGCAGCTCCTTATCCATCCCCATCCCGGTGTCCTGTGTCAGGAGATGCCCTGGAGGAGTCACCCCCTTGGGAAAGCTGCGCTGAGTGGTTTGGAAGGGAATGACAGTGAAAGGGGGCTGTCCTTAATCACAGGGGCTTTTGGAAGTGATGTAGGTGCTCTGAGAATGGGCAGGGATTAAAAAGATCCCTTCCTCTCTCTGTCACACATACACCTTCCATCTCCACTTCCAAGTCTGCATCCTGGCTGGTTGCTTCTCCAGGGATGGCCTTGGACCTCATGTTTCTCACCCCATGGAGAAATGACAGCAGCTGAGCCCTGTATTTCCCAGCCTTGATCCTTTCAGTCCTTATACTGAAAGAACTCCTGCTGTACAAAGGTGGAAGATTCCCCCTTTTTAAAAAAAACCCGTTGAAACTCAAGGCCAGTTACTTTGTATTTGGGGAAAAAGCTGAGGGAGAGCTGCATTAAATACCTCACTAACAAAGCCATCATAACATCGTCTTCCCTGTGTGAGATTCTGAGGTTGGCTGACAGGAAGGCATTGAGGTTATTAATTTATCATAGGGCCAGTGGCATTTTCCCTACTGAAATATGAGTTTGATTTTTGTCTGTATATTGGTAAAGAATAAATACTACTGGAAAACTTCAATAAGATTTATCTCCCCTAAGGAAATAGCACTGCCTCTATCAGGGGACAGAAATAGCAGTGCTTTTTGAGGTTATCATCACTGTTGGGTTTTATGGGTTTGTTACCAAACCAAAATGGAAAACGGTGACTTGTACCAAGTTGTGGAGCTCAAGAAACTCAGTCAATGGGAAGGGATGGATCATACAGGTTTGGGCCTGTTTTGGGAACAGCTAAGCAAAAATATCTGGACTAGAAGTTAGGATGGGACCATATTTTATATGCAGTGCAAATCTGTGGAAAAAAAAAATACCAGGATTGTGTTAGAAAGTGTTTCAAAATAGCTGCATTCCTTGGGGAGGGGAGGTTGGATATTTTTACGTTTTATTTCGGAAAGAGAAGCAAAGGCTGAGCATTCCTTGTTGGTGGAACAGCTCTTGAACTTTTCCTGTATATGGAAATGTGCTGCTACCGAATGTTGGCATGAGCTAAAGCAAGATCCTGGAAAAAGCACTTTGCAGTTGTGTTTTGCTTATATTCACACGTGGAATTGCAAATGATGGATGTCCAAGGTCAGAGGTAACTCAGATTATGTCAACATTTTCACATTAACAAAAAAAAAAAAAATTATTTTGCTTAGGACTGCATATATTTAATAACTTCATTTGATTGATAGAATGTGGTTATTAGAAGAACCATGAAACTCATGCTGGTTAAAATTGTGAACTGGATTTAAAGCTTGTACAGTTAAGCTGTATTTGAGGTACATTTGCAGTGCAACCGTCATTTGCATTTATTTAGAATAACAGTGCTTGATTTCCTAAAACAGATAAAATTAAATAAGATAAAAAGTCTCTCCAGTTATTCCAAAAAAAAAAAAAAAAAGAAATCAAATAAAAAGTCTTTCCAGTTACTTGCATTGGTGAAACACAGCCTCACCTCTGCCCCAGGATTCAGCACTTTCAGGATATTTGTTGAATTTGGTGGTGTGGCAGTAATTGCTAAAGCTCCGTAAGAATTTACTCATCCTTCTTTCACTCCTGAGTTTCTGTTGGATTGCCTTCATTTCCTGTTTGCTTCCAAATTCCTACCTTGTCCTGAAGTCTCCACCCTCTGCTAACATGGCCTTACTTGGGTATGTTGTAATTTCAGGCTCTAATGGGTGTGGGTGTCTTGGAATGACATCATGGAAATGGTTCTTTTCCAATGTGTATGTGGGGGTAAAACCACTTTGATCCATCAGCCAGTGATAAATTGCTATGAAAATTAGTGGAATATATGGAAGGAATTGACAAATCCAAGTTGGATGTACTGAACTGTGCACATTATTATTATTATTACAGGTGACCTTGAGTTTTTATGATATTACCTTCCATCCATTTATGCTGCCCTTGGTTAATACAGGACATAGAATACAATATTTTAGATATTAAAATATTAAAAATATTTTAAACAACTTTGTATTTCCGGCTGGATGTGCCTCCAATTGCAGATGTTCAGCACTGAGTCTTGTAACAGCCATAAATTGAAGAAAAACTAGGTTTTTAGCCTTTTTTTAAACAAAATACTCACAAACTGCAATGATTCAGCTTGTTCTTTTAGTGTTTGAGTCTCATGGGGGCAAAAGCCTGACTATCAAATAGTTTAGTGCTAGAATTAATTGGAAGAAATTACTAATTAGTTAATTACTAATCTTAATAATTTTTCCCTAGGATACATATAAATGGCTTTATCAAATAATACATCAGCAGATCACAGTTCCACATCAGTTTAACCTCCTGAAAGAAGATTTTGTTGTAGTGCTGCCTGTGAGCCTGGGCACATGTCAGGGTTTTTAATCAGTTTGCTGAGCTATGTCCTAGATATTTATTTTTTTGATTATTCTATTTCCACAGTAAAATTAGGAGGTTTATTAGATTTCCTGAGAACCTGCTCCCTTGTCTGGGAGGATACACTAAGAAGCAGGTGCCTGTGGCTCTTAGGGCAATTGCAATTAGCTAAAGTAAGCAGGACAATTAATATTCATTGTCTACTGAAGCTATCAGGGTGTGTGACACAGGCAGCTCTTGAGTAAATTAACATATTTACTGAGTAAGTTGTGATCTCCAGCAAGGAAATTGCAACACTGCACTGAAAGATCCTTGGTAAATGTTGAAGTTTATTTTAATAATTCTCTCATTTTGAAGTGTTCTGTTTTCCATTTTACACCTTTCAGCTCTTTCACTTTTTACAACATAGGAATCCCTTGAACTCGGAATGTCTCTACATCAGTTCCTGCTGGAGCCAATCACCTGCCATGCCTGGAACAGAGACCGTACTCGTAAGTAATATCTTTGCTTTCATTCTTTATTTATTTTTTTTTTCAATTGCTGTTCCCTCTGGGCTGTCAGTTTGGGGTCTTGCAATGTTCTGGGTCATGTTTAGGGGAGGTGTGGTCAGATACATAGTTCCACATGTTGAATGTTCCATTTATGACCCAAAAAGCACTCGTCCCCCAAAGCTGAGCTTTTCTAAACTCATTGCTGGAGCTCTGGCATCGGAGCAAATTGAGTCTTCCAGGTGTTCTAGAAAGCTTTGCCTCTTGCTCTGCACCTCATGAGATTGACCTGACCCTCTCTAACCCTCTATTTCCATACCCCAAACAAGCCCTTTCTTTTAATAATTCAGTTTTCTACTATAATGTGGATTTTTATGTTCCAAATTTGTTGTCTTTCTGTGCAGAATACTCATGACCCTGGTATGTGTACCAATATCTTTCAAACTGACAGAGGGCAGGGTTAGATTAGATATTGGGAAGAAATTCTTCCCTGTGAGGGTGGGGAGGCCCTGGCACAGGTTGGCCAGAGAAGCTGTGGCTGCCCCATCCCTGGAAGTGTCCAAGGCCAGGTTGGATGGGGCTTGGAGCAACCTGGGCTAGTGGAAGGTGTCCCTGCCCATGGCAGGGGGTGGAATGAGATGGGCTTGAAGTCTCTTACAACCCAGGCCTTTCTATGTCCATAATTATTTGAGATTTTCCAGGGTTATTGGCCCTTTGTTTACAAAGCCCATGTAGTGCCCTCAAATCTGAGAACAGAGGGTTTAGGTGGGAAAGTCTTTTCAGATAAAGCATTGTAATTTGTAATTAAGAAGCCTTCAGTACTAGAGTACAGTTTTGTTTCCTCTTTCCAGAGATTGCCATTAGCCCCAATAACCATGAAGTCCACATCTACAAGAAGAGTGGGAACCAGTGGGTAAAGGCTCACGAGCTGAAGGAACACAATGGACACATCACAGGTGAGACTGTGCTGAGCCAGACATGGAGTTTTCCCACCCCCCTGTTTTCCCCAGTTGAGGCTGAACAGGAAATCTGCAAGTGTTGAGTAAATAGATCTTTTTATAGGTTGGCATTCCCACTTACAGAGAGCCTTGCAGCATTTTTCTGGACTGCATGCAATGAATGTTAGGAAGAAAAGCCCTATCTCATTTCCAGACATTTCAGTGGAGTAACTGAGCCCTTTTTCCTTGTCTATTGCTTATTTTTCATCCATCATGACATAATGAGAACACATTTTCAGTGTACTGAAGTAATCTGGTTGTGTCACAGTGATACATGCTGCTCCCTTTCAAGTGCTAGTACTAAAATTTCATCAAGTATACAGCTGTAACAGTGGTTTATGGTTCCCAACAGCAATAAATATCCTTTTTTAGGGACTGTATAAACATTTGAAGTGGTCAATCCTGGACTGATGACAGACCATCAGTGAGCACATTTACTGCAGGCCCAGAGTATCTGTAGATCCACAATGAAAATTAAGAGGAGCTGCCACGATGAGTCACAAGGTGTTATTTTAAAAAATGTGATTATCCTGTGGCAGTCTTTTATATTACTGGGGTTTTTTTCCATGGTGATACTTATATAAAGGCTTTATTCTCTAAGGAAATGAAAATAATTAATACAAGCACTTGCCCAAAGCAGCAATATCCTTTATTCTGTTCTCAGCTCACTAATGGGCAGGAATATCTGCCCAACAGCATTTTTCAGGAATTTTATTCAATTTTTTTCAATTCTTGCTGTCCAGGAGCACAACTGTCTGTGCTGCTTTGTGAAGTCACTTGGGCTGAATTTACAAGCAATGTGCTGTTCCCCAGAGACATTTCTCTCCATTTTACTTGTTCCCGTTGATGTTAGAAGGCAAATATACATGACTTGGGAAAAGAGCTCTCCCTGCCTGGTGCATACCTTTGGAATACTAAGTGCTGTGGTGGTTGTAAAGAGTGCAGTTAAGCTGTGGTTACACACAGGAGATCAACTGATCAAACTGTTTGTAACCTCTGACAGGAGTGAGTCAGCTGCTGCCACTCCAGCTCCTGCTCACAAGGGACAAGGTCCTTCTCTTGACTCAGTTTTGTGGGGAGCTGCCTCTGCCCACTTACAGGAAGAGCTTTAATTGCTCTAATTGCTTAGTTTTCTGCTAAGCTAAAAAGCTGGACTTGCCATGGGACAGAACAGCACCAGTGCTGGTGCAGGGGAGGTGGTGGGCAAGAGAAGTAAAGAGAGGCAGGATGGTCCCTCTTGCAAAAGCAGCAGTAGGGCTCATGTAACTGTGGTTCCAGACCACCAGCCTCTTCAAAATGGAAGCTTTTAAGCATAAACCTGTTTGGAAGTAGACAATATATGAATAATATGGTAAAATTAGTACAAATTCTTCTCATAGCTTTTATCCCATTTTCAGTTTATGAGCTTAGGGGATGTTTTCAATACTGAATGTGGTAATGGAAAAGCACTGACATAAAATTTGTGGCAGGAGAGTTGAGGGTTGCACTCTGCATCTCAAAGAAGGTTGCTAGAGAAAAGATGAAAAATAATGTTCCTGTAAGACTTTCCAGTTGAGAACATCCTTCATTGCCTAGGAGGGGAAAGAAGCAATGGCAGCATATCAAGGGCTTTGTTTTATTCCTTGAATTGTTATTTTTGCTTGGGTAAACCTTTGTTTCTCCAGGCACAGCTTAAATGGTCTTGGAAACAATGTAAGGATTGTGTCAGTAAACAAAGATTTATAGCTTCTAACAAAAAAAACCCAAACTGTTATCTAAACTTTAGATCATGGCTGCAGTCTGGCAGCAAGCAGAAGACTTTGTTAGAGGTTGTGCAGTTTTAGAATTGCTGAGTTTCAGCTGTTGGGCCAGATCGTGCAGAAGTCAGAGGTGTGGAGGGTGCTGAGGACGGGCCTTGGCCAGTCTGCAGAGCTCCACCTGTTGGCCAACCTCAGAGTGGGTTTAGCGGGAAATTCCCGCTGGGATCCGGGAATTCGGGATCTGCAATTTCGGTGAAAGCTAGAGGGAGAAACAGGTATCCCTAACAGTTTAAAATGGCTCCTGGAGAATAAGTGAAAAAGGGGAATAACAGAACAGTAACTGTCTCAGTAATAACTGCCTCAGTGATCAGTTCACCAGGAGCTGTAGTGACAGGACAAGGCATAACGGGTTCGAACTAAAAGAGGGGAAATTCAGATTAGATATATGGAAGAAATTCTTCCCTGTGAGGGTGGGGAGGCCCTGGCACAGGTTGCCCAGGGAAGCTGTGGCTGCCCCATCCCAGGAAATGTTCAAGGCCAGGTTGGACGGGGCTTGGAGCAACCTGGTCTAGTGGAAGGTGTCCCTGCCAGTGGCAGGGGGTGGCATAAAATGAGCTTTAAGGTCCCTTCCAACCCAAACCGTTCCATGACAGAGGGCTGTGAGGCCATCTCTGTTTGCCTTGCTGTGAAGCAAACAGCATAAAGGGGGAAGTTCATTCCTGGGAGCTCTTTCCCTGCAGGCATTGACTGGGCTCCCAAGAGCGACCGCATCGTGACGTGCGGCGCTGACCGCAACGCCTACGTGTGGAGCCAGAAGGACGGCGTGTGGAAACCCACCCTGGTGATCCTGAGGATCAACCGCGCCGCCACCTTCGTCAAATGGTCTCCCTTGGAGAACAAATTCGCTGTGGGCAGTGGAGCTCGGCTTATATCCGTGTGCTACTTCGAATCTGAAAACGACTGGTGAGCTGTTTAATTTCTCTTTTATACCTGCAAGGTCTGCACGGGAAAGCTGAAGCCTGGAGTTCAGCTGTGGTAACTGGGTTACTATTTTACTAATTTCTAAAATCTTCAGGGAATGTAGAGGGATGGCATTTTTCCATTTTGGAGAAAACATTCCCTCTCTTCTTTACTCTGGTGTAGCACCTAAAGGCCTTTGACTTCACTTATTTTCTGGTGATACATATTGGCATGAATCTGTTCTGTCTGACTGCCATAAACATATGTTGCTTTTCTAAAAGAATTCTTGCAGATTGAAAGTCTATTAACTACACCTGTATGGTTGAAAAGAGAGAAATGTTTCCTTCCCCCACCTTGTTCCAGAATGAATGAAGAAACCTTCTCTTGAATCTTTCTTCCATTTACATTATTTTGGACCATTTCTTGTCATTAAAGAGTTTGAGTCAGTCACATTTCCAAGGTGATCTGTTAGAGGATGTTTGAGGTTGTCACTGACCTGTTCTGTATTTTGTCATGTGCTTACATCACAGTTTATAGATTTCTATCACAAATATTTCCACCATTAACATTTTTTTCTCATTGGCATCTAAACTTAGTGCTTTTGGTCTTCTCCCTTTGTAGCTGCATGTGTTGGGAGCTACATTTGCTGTATCATTTGTAGGTGAAATCACTGTGGGGAGCATCTCTTACTTTGGGCTGCATAAACAGGCACAAAAACACAGGTGTCCTGTGTCCAGTCTGCCATGTGGAGATGAAAAACAGTGACACCATCTGCAAAATACATTTTAAAGATTGTTTTGGATTTTTCTGCTTTCCAGCATGTTCGGTTATCAATATTTTTTCTGCTTCAGTTGTCTGCAAAAGAATCAGAACCCCATATGTTAAAGAAAAAGAATGTGATCCTTAAAACTGGTGCTTGATGGAAGTAAAATCAAAGGAAAAGCACCATCCTCCCAGAGGCCATCAAGTGAATAACAGATTTCATTACTATTTTGTAAATAGTTCAGATAAACTAAATCTGCTGAGGCGTATTTAGGCCAGTATTGATGCATTCAGCAGCAGGACCACTTTGCACTGCACTGCAGATAATTGAGACGAATGCACTGGTCACATCATTGGCAGTTCCCCCATTTACTTGTTTTGTTTTATAGTTATTGTGTTATTAAACAGTAGAAAAGTCAATAGGCAAGAGATGTGACTGTAACACTCATTGGAAGGAGCTGGAGAGGACTTGTACTTGGTGATCCATGACAACAGGGCTGCTGAGCTCAGTGTCACAGTCACAGCTGACCTCGTGCTCATGGGGTGTGAGGGGCCAGGCAATTCCTGGGCAAAATTCACATTAAGGAGTTCCATCTGATGCATTATAAGAATTAGTTGGAAGGGGTATAGTACTCAGGTGAGGAGATACATATTTAACAAGTTCGTTCATAGTGCTTAAAATTTTAATTAAATAACCATATAAAGTTCACAGATTGCACAAGGGGATGTGAAAGATTTGGGCGCGATGTGTTTTCCAAAATGTTAGTCGTTGGCAAGGAGTGATCTTTTTTGAGGAGTACTTGGGGGAGTCAGGTAAAATATGTTCATATACATTTTACACATCTTTCTTTTTTTTTATTATTTTAGGTGGGTGAGCAAACACATTAAAAAGCCCATTCGTTCCACTGTCCTTAGCCTGGACTGGCACCCCAACAATGTTCTGTTGGCTGCAGGATCCTGTGACTTCAAGTGCAGGTGAGAGAAACTAAAACATCTGTGTGTTATTTGGGGTTCTGGATCAAGTCATCAGCATGAGCATCTTGATCAGGCATTTGCTATTAGAATAAAAGGTGGCTCGTTGCATGCTCTGCTTGGTACCAAAATAAAATACCCAGCTTGAGAAACGTTGGCCTTGGTGCTACTGCCTGCTGACTTTGGACTGCCAACATGGACCTGCTGAGGGACACCTTTCCAAAGGCCTTATCCCACCTTTTTCATCCCTGAGTCAGTAGTTCTCTCCCCTTTCCCTGTGCTGACCGTAACGTTCTCGCAGCCCCGTGAGGAGAGCAGGGCCAAGGAATTGATCCACCTGCAACTCAGTGCAATAAAACACAGTTTCTGAAGAGCATTTAAAAAATAAAAAAAAGGCTGTTAAAACCAGATTGGCTTGAGAGATGGATGGGGCTTGAGAGATGGATGGGGCAGACTTTCAAACTGATGGTGAAATTCCAGCCTGAGGGGTGGGTCCTGCAGGCTGCTCTGAGGGAGGGATTGGGGTCACTGCAGGGAAGTTGCATGGGGAGCTGTCTGCAGTGCCTGGCTTTAATTCACATTTACTTAATCACTTGTACCTTGGATGATAATGAAAGCTTCTTTTCTTAAATTCTTTATGTAATAGGGCAATTTTTAAGCTTCAAAGTGTGTACTAAAAATGACTAAGGAGGAGTGGGAAGTGGAGGTGGGACTGACTATTACATTCCTTATTTCAGAATGAAACCCTCACATCTAAACCCTATCCTTTGAAACTTTTTTATGTAAGGAACAATGATAAATGGAAGATGGGAAGGAGAGTTGTCTCCCTTCCCTACCTTATCTCATTTTCATTGGATAAACTATATGTATTCTCTTCCTTTCACAAAAAATATGATGTGAGATGTACTCAGTCATGTTCCAGAAGCAGCTGCTTTTCACATGTGGAAATCTTCTCATGTGTGTTCATAAAGGATCTTGGGACTTTGAGATTAAGTCACCTGAAATATATTATGTGTGTGTATATATTTATATTACCTTGGACTTGAGCTTTTCCCAGTGCTTGTTATGGACATTGCATCTCTGGTTATCTCCTTTTCCCTGTTTGGTTGAAAGTTAGATTCACATAGTTTTTCTGTTCAGTGTGATTTAAAAAAAAAAAAAAATTATTATATTTTCTGGAAGAAAATGGTGTGGTTCAGTTGGTTTCCTAGGAACATTCTCTAGAAGACTTGCTTAGTCTTTTATTTCCCATCAGAAAACTCACTCTGTCCTGCACCTCATTTCTCTGAAAATGGGCTATATTTTGAAAAAAAAGACCCAGGTCTTTAAAACATTTGGGAAACTTTCTGCTCTTCCTTAACATTGTACTTTAGGATGATTCATTAAAAAATTTTGCTGTTTTTCTCATAGAAATCTCCATATAGAAACATTAAAGAAAGGAAGAGTAGTGGAGATTGGTACTGGGTTTGTGTTTCTGTTTCTTCCCCAAGGCCATGAGAAACTGTTCTCTTGGGTAAGCAGTGAGTAGAGACCTCTAGAATTCCCCTTCTAGGGAGAGTTCACTTCCATATTAAAGATAATAAAGATACCTGGCTCTGAAGTATTCACCTATTGTGATGAAAATTGTGGAATGGATCTTCCAGAGCCACTGCTAACTAACAAGAGCCAGTTGGGAGACATGTTGGGAAAAGATTGGAGGGCAGGAGGCTGCAAGTTGATGGAAATACAGCAGAGTTTTTTGGTGGGTGGCCCAGATAGATGAACTCCCCTTCCATTTATCTTTAAAATAAAAAAAAAATATAATATATATAGCTAATAGCACTGCATAGGTGTGAATTTTATATTCTTGCTGGAACAACGTTGCTGTGGGAATAAAAGTAATTTCCCAGTGTTCTTTTCAAGGCTGGGGCCTTCAAGCTGTTTTTAAAAGAGAGGGAGACTTCAGTGAGGGAAAAGACTTATTTTTATTTTAACTAACAGTTAAATTTGAGGTCTTTCACTACTTAGGAATGATTTTCCTGCCTTGTGTCAAAGGCTATTGCTTTAAACATCTTGTCCTATTTCCATACATTAGGAGAACCATCCTTTTAGATGGTTCTATAAAATTAAGTTTTTTGAAGGATTATAATTAGATTATATTTAAACTGATAGAACCAAATATAAATTCATACTTAATTCCCTGAAAATCTGTACCTAATATAGCTGCAGTTATGATACCCTTATCATTCCAAATGAGCAGCTCTATTGGAATTAGCTGAATATAGGTACCTTTGGAAGTGCTTACCCCACACATGTAAAACATTTAAAAAACAGGGAGGGGGGAGCTACATTTCCTTAAACTCACTATAAAATAATTCCTTTTTGTGTGTGACTGCAACCATGAGTATTTGATCAGAGATTTTCATTTATACTGAGTTTTTCCCTCTGGTAGTAGTGTGGTGTAGCTCTCTTGCTCCTCCTGCTCAATGGACTCTAATCCTACGTTGGTGACGTCCCAGTAAATTCCATGGTAACACTCAGGAACACCATATTGTGGCACGTCTGAATCATGCAGAAGGAATTCGATGAAAGGGGGAGGCTTTCTATTTAAACATATCTTGAAAATTGTAGTGCTGGGGAGAAAAAAAAAACACAAACCTATAAAAACATTGTGGTATTTCAGGTTTTAAGGCGTTTTTTTTTTTCAATAATGAGCAGGAAGAAGGTGGCTCAGAGCCCCTTTGCAGGCATCAGAACATCGGGTTTCTTTCTTTGAAATCCTGCTGTTCCTAAAAAGTGGGTAATTTTGTAGGTGTTTGTATTAGCTTCTAATTACACACTGCTGTTCCTGGGTGTTCTCTAGCTGAGGGATTGACTCTGGAGAGCTGTTAGCGCCGCAAAAGGATGAAAGGGAAATCTTGGCACACTGGAAAATGCACTGACAAACGTGTGTTTTTGTGCCATCTTCTGGAAAAAAAGGAGAGGGGTACAAGAACAGCGTTTATGAAAAACCTGTGTGCTTTTACACCCTTTCTCTCTCCACACTGAAGCTTCCAGGCTTGTTTAAAGATACCATAATGTTTTATTCGGGGGGAATCAAACACGTCCCTCCGCTTCCGACGCGAAAAGCACCCGGAGCTCCCAGGAGGTTTGTTCTCTCTTTGTTCACACTGGAATCTTTCTTTTTTTATTTGCAGGGTGTTTTCTGCCTACATTAAGGAAGTGGATGAAAAACCAGCCAGTACTCCCTGGGGCTCCAAAATGCCCTTTGGGCAGCTGATGTCGGAGTTTGGGGGAGCGGGAAGCGGGGGGTGGGTGCACAGCGTGAGCTTCTCTGCCAGCGGGAACCGCCTGGCCTGGGTCAGCCACGACAGCACCGTGTCGGTGGCTGATGCCTCCAAAAACATGATGTAAGTACCCTCTTGCTGTTCCTCATCAGCTGTTGGACTTGATGATCTTAAAGGTCTTTTCCAACCCTGACAAATCCGGGATTCTCTGGAATGTCGTGTCTTTATCTCACGGGGGCTGTGACTGCTGTTGCCATTTTTACTACTCTGGATTCCAGGAGTCTCTTTGAGGCTCGTTTAAGGTTGATACTTAAGAATTTCAATTACATACTCTAAAATGCTTAGAAGAACTCTTCAGTGAGGGCATAGCCAGTTTACTTGTGGGGGGGGAAGCCTTTGAAAAGAAGAAATTGCATTCCACTCTGTGTGGAAATATACAGAGAACTTCGGGGGAAACAATATTTCCTTGTAAGTGGATTCAAGAGAGTCCAGAAACATGCTCACTCTATAACTAATAAGACCCTATCCCCAGCCAGGATCTGGAAAATAAGTTGTTCATTTCATGAAATACGAATTCCAACCACTGTCCTTAAGGTTCTGCTGAGGCAAGGTTTCAACTTCCAACCTTGCACCTTCCAATTCAACAAAATATGTAATGAACAGTTCCTCCTCCTGCTCCTCCTCTTGATCTGCATAACTTTGCAGTGTCCGTGGCTTTCCAGCCAAGAAGGAAGAGATTCTCCATATGTTTTGGCAGCAGAGATCTCTGGGGATCATCCAGGCACTGCTGGGATTCATTTTGAATTGTGGTTCTGATGGCTACAGTTATATCAGTACCTGGCAGGGGATATCAGTCATTATAAAGTGTTTCAGAATTCTTTTCTCACTCGTCATTAAATCACAAAAGCTGACTTAATTGAACATCAAGGCTTTTTCCCTCTGAAAAGATGTCAAACATTAAAACTTCAAGTGCTTTTAATATGCAAATGAAGTTAATAACTTCATCAGTCTGAACATTTTTGGGAGTATTCCTTTTAAACTCTTGCCCCTGTTTGCACACAATATTGGCAACTTCCCCCTTTCACCTGAAACACTTCATTTTGTGACAGATCCTCCAGGACACTTTCATTAGCTTTAAAACTTCTCGTTAAAAATTACAACCCTCTGGAGTCACCACAGGACAACTGAGCCACGCTGGCTTTTCCAGTAATCCTTGTGTGGGAACGGTGTCTATTTTTTGTTAGAGCCAAAAACGAGAGGTTTCAACGAATTCCTGTAACAAATGTTCTTGTGTTCAGGGTTTCACAGCTGAAAACAGAGTTCCTCCCACTCCTGAGCGTGTCGTTTGTCTCTGAGAACAGCGTGGTGGCAGCTGTAAGTGTCGGTTATTTTCTGCTTTTAGAGTGTTGTCGTGTTTCGGAGGGGGAGAAACACCATCTTTTACCCAGCTAATAATAAATGAGCTCTTCCCTGGTGTCAGTCTCTGCATTCTGCAGCCAGAAGCAGCAGCAGCACCCGGTGGGGACGGGCAGGTTGTGCCTCCTGACAGGCTTCCGTGGTGTTTGGTTGCAGGGCCATGACTGCTGCCCCATGCTCTTTAACTGTGACGACCGCGGCCTGCTGACCTTCGTTTCCAAACTAGACATTCCAAAACAGAGCATCCAGCGCAACATTTCCGCCATGGAACGCTTCCGGAACATGGATAAAAGAGCCACCACGGAAGATCGCAACACGACCCTGGAGACGCTGCACCAAAACAGTATAACGTGAGTGCCCTGCTGCCAGGGCCAGGGGAGGGGATGCTCTCCACGTCATTTTGGTTTCCCAGGATCTTCTGCAAACCTAGTAGAGCTCGGGGTTGCTCTACCAGGAGGGTTTAGCCAGTATCCCCTTTTCCTTGTAGTCTTTCCCTAACACACCTGCCTGTTTCTAGGACGTGCGTGGAAGCTGGAGTTAATCATTGATGTGGTGTGCGTGCTTCTCCTGTTTGCTCGTGACTGATGTGTTCTGTAACCTGGACACAGTTTATCTTATCAAATATGTGGATAGTTCCCAAGAGGCTGGTGGCACTGTGCAAAATCTAGTCAGCAAAATCCACCTCAAACAGGAATTTACATCCCAGCTCCCTGTTTAACATGTTATTGCCACGTGTATTTAGTTATTGTGTATTACTGTTTTCAAACTGAAAGAGAGGAAATTTAGGTTAGATATATGGAGAAAATTCTTCCCTGTGAAGGTGCTGAGGCAGATTGCCCAGAGAAGCTGTGGCTGCCCCATCCCTGGAAGTGTCCAAGGCCAGATTGGATGGGGCTTGGAGCAACCTGGGTTAGTGGAAGGTGTCCCTGCCCATGGCAAGGGGTGGAGCTTTAAGGTCCCTTCCAGACCAAACCATTCTATGATTCTGTTGATCAAAATGATTGATCCAAGTTAATTGAGTAAAATATCCCTGCATTTTAAAAAAGCACGAGATCCCAGAGGATGTTGGGCAGTTCATGTTAATGCAAGCAAAACATTTTGGCTGCAGCCACCAGGCCATGGAGGAGCTCTCGGCATCCTTTTCTTGGCTTATTTTTCTGAGGCATTTGACCAAAAATCTGGTGTAAGCTCTGGTGTACTCATGTCTCCATCTGAAGGAGTAGGAGTAGAATTCAACCCAAATTTCCCAGCTTTCTGGCTCTCTGTAATGGGTGTCAGAGCTCTCACTCTCTGTTTGCAGCCAAGTGTCTATTTATGAGATAGACAAACGGGATTGTCGGAAATTCTGCACCACCGGCATCGATGGAGCAATGACCATCTGGGATTTCAAGGTAAAACCAGGCTTTTACTACTGTGTTTATGTGAACTAGATGGGGTGGGGTGGGTTTTTTTTTGATCTCTTAACATCCACTCCTGGGGCTCAGCCCTAAGGCAGGTTTCATTAGCAGCAGGAAATCCTGACAGGAATATTCAAGACCATTAGTGAACTCTGTAAGAAAAGCAGATCCAAGAATCAGCATAAATGCAGATGCATTTCGTTTAGCAGATGGTGCTTATGCAGACTTAATTTTTTAATGGAATTACTTAATGTCCCTGTAGGAATTCCCACCAATTCTTTTCTTCTCCAACTTCAGCCACAGTTGGGCTGGAATATTCACTGGTATGACACAGCCCATTGCCTCTTCCTGCTCCCGTCCCATGGGACTCTGCTCCCTGTTCTGCTGCAGAAGATGGTTCTGGCCTCTCAGAATTAACTTACCAAAGTAGTAAGAAGTTGCCTGAAAGAACTGGAAAATACAATTAAGATCCTAAAAGGATTTAATAATGCTCATGCTTGCTTTGCTGAGGCCTGGCCGACAGAGGTCTCTGCTGGCCTTCCCAAAACTCTTGGGATCTGGTTTAGGAAAAGAATGGGTTGTCTGTGTTCTGTGATGCCAGAAAGTTCTGGAGGAGCCAGAGAAGAGATTGAGGTGATCTATAAGCTGCTTTAGTGCAGTTTCAGGTCTGTGTCACTAGTTTATATATGCCTGAGTTTGAAAGGAATGACTGTTGTGGTCTCTGGCTCTTGAACTAGGAAGAAATTCTTTCCTTTACAAAGAATTCTTCCCTGTGAGGGTGGTGAGGCCCTGGCACAGGTTACCCAGAGAAGCTGTGGCTGCCCCATCCCTGGAAGTGTCCAAGGCCAGGCTGGATGGGGCTTGGAGCAACCTGGGATAGTGGAAGGTGTCCCTGCCCATGGCAGGGGGGTGGAACAAGATGGTCTTTTAAGGTCCTTTCCAACCCAAACCATTCCATGAATCTATGAATATGAGTCTAATCTCAAATACTGGGGTTTTTTACTTGTTTTTCTCAGCATTTACACCGAGTTATTTAACTCAAGTTACTGCAGCTGATAGTGATTAAGATTTTTCTCTCTTTCAAGACCTTGGAGTCCTCCATTCAAGGGCTACGAATCATGTAAAGATGGATTTCCATGATCTAGCAGGACAAACTGCTTGACAGAATGCAGCTCCCACATCTGCACAAATCCGAAAAGGGAGGAGGAGGAAGGTGAAATATTTGGAAACACTGAGAAAATACGGCTTGGCAGATTTTCTTTTGAATCTAAATTTGGTGAATTGTGTTGGTTTCAAAATCAGCTGTGATTGTTCCTTTTTTTTTTTTTTGTTTTGTTTTGGTTGGTTGTTTCATTCCATTCTTTACCAAAGCTGCTCCTTAAGTAGTTTATTGCAGGAAGTTGTGAATCACTAACTTAAAAGGGGAATTTTATGTAAATTGTCTGCTAGAAATAATAATAATAATAAAAAAGAGAAAAACTGGTTCTTTGTTTTGCTGCTCATCGGTGGCAATTAAAAAAGGGATGTTAAGGGAATTAATTGGGAGAGAGAGGGAGTGGGAAAACCCTGCACTGATACTTTATGGCCTTAAAACAAGCAAAGTTCATCTTAATTGAAAGTTTCTCAGAGTTGACAGAGGAAGACCTGGAGTTCTGATGATCTGGATGCGAAGGTTCAGATGAGCTTCTTCCTGGGAAATTGTTCCCTTGAGGTGATGATTTTGGAGGATGAATGATTTTATCCTACTACCCTTAATTCTGCCTGCCTTGTGTTTAATCCATAATAACAGCAAATTAACCTGAATGTCTTCTTTTTATTGTCTGCTCAGTGGGCCACAGTTTTCTCCAAAGGCAAATGACGGGAATTATTTGTAGTTCCCTTTCAGGACTGGTACCAAACCTGCTCCCAGTGCAGTGCCTGGGGGATGAGGTGAAAGGCTGCCTGTGGAAAGTGAGGCAAAAATCTGCTGAGCCACATCTTGGGAAGACAAATGAAAAGCAAATGACTGTGTGAGTCAGTGAAGCTGCACAGGCCTGGGTGTTGTGTAGAGCCCAGTGCTTGGCCTGTAAGATCCTGTGTTTATAGTGACTGGTGGGGAATGGAGCACCTGAGAGGTGTCACTGTGGTCTGGCTTCAGTGCAGGGCCTTTGTCTCCAGGAACCTTTTACAGTTCAGCTCTGAGCCTCGGGAGCTCACAGAGGCATTTGCACATAACTTATTTTACTCACAGATCTGGTTCTTCCCCCCTGCGTTGCCTTGAGGCCGGGACAGGCTGTGCTCTGAGGGGATTAGCTGGCTCGTGGCATTGCTTTACAAGGTTCAAGACTCGTTTCTGTTGAAAATGCAGAAGTGTGTTTAAAAAAAACCCCAATGACTACATTTACCACTTCCTCTGGAACCAGAGTTGCTTCATACCCTGCTCGTTTCTCAGCTCGGGGTGGCTGAAAGGGGAGGGTGGAAGATCAGCTCACAAAGTGACAACTCCTGTCCTCCACTGCAGAGCTGGATCCTTCTTGGGTGCTGTGCTGCCTGCACAGAACTGACTGGTTTTCCAGTTCCTTCTGGTTTCCTTGTGTCTCTCACCTTCCTCCCTTGGCAGTCAGGTGTGGCTTTGCATTTTCCTCTCCCTTCAAAACATAAAATAATGAGTGTTTAACCTCTGCTCGTCTTGCAGTCTGGGGATCTGGTGTGTAGGATGGCTGGGGTGGGTGGGGTTTGTCAGCTGGGACACAAGGATAATGGAGTTTAGTGTCCTCTAGGTCAGAGTGACACTGGAGCACGGATTTGGCTTTGTCCATCTCTGTATGGACTATTTGATGTTTGTCTCACAGACAGTAATGATTTTGTTTCTGGAGTCACTTTGAAAGGTTGGTGGTTAATGTCCAAAAAGTATTAAAAAAAGGGATTCTAAAACATGTGGTCCAACTAACATAAAAAAGGGTGGAAAAATCACCTAATGAGAGAGGGGAGAAAATGGATCTCAGTGTTTATGCCTGGGGCTGAGAAGGGACCCTGCCCTCCCTGCACTGCTGCTGTCCCAGTCCTGCAGAGTCACTCGGGGAGGGAAGAGGTGAGTGCATCCCCCAGCTCAAGGAGGGACGGGGTGAGAAACTGAAACCCATCTCTCTTTCCCAGAACTTCCAGCAGGAGCTGAGCTACCCTGCCCGGCCAGGAACGGGATAAAAACGGGTTGCTCTGAAGCAGGAGGGATAAAGCTCGAGGGGTGGATGGCTGGTGGGCGGGGGCACAGGCTCGGTGACCCAGCCTGGGCTGGGGTCCCAGTGGGCTCCGTGGGATGCAGGAACCGGCAGCAGCTGCTCCGAGGGCGGCCGGATCCCGGCTCCGCGGGGTCCTGCGGATCTCCCCGGCCGTGGGAGGCGATGCCGACGGGAGTCTCGCCCCAGGTGGGCTCCAGACGCAGCTGTTCCCTGCTCCAGGCCAGCCCCGGGAGGCAGGCAGGGTGTCCCCATCCCTCCGAGACGCATCAGGGACGAGGCGGTGAACAACACTCCCGCGGCCAGAGGGGGAGGACGGGGATCCTTCCCCTCTGTTCTCCCTTCCCTCGTGCACCCGGGGCGCGTTGCCCACATCCCACCGGGATCCCAGGGGGAGCATCCCGGGGCCGGTGTCCCGTCCACGTGAGGCGATGGAGCGGCCCTGGCCCTCAGGCACAGGGGCAGGGCGGCCGCAGAGCTGCTGTGCGCTCCCCCAACGCCCACGTAAGGAAGTGGTTGCATTTCTCGGAGAGGAAAAGGGAAGTCGGGCAGCCTCGGCGGGGCAGGCACAGCTCCCGCCGCTCGCTCGGGGCTGCGTTCGTGTCGACTGCCCAGAGTCCATGAACGAGCCCCGCCGTCCATGAACTGAGCCCGGCCCGCCCTGCCCGCGCCGCTCCGCAAGGTAAGGACGGGGAGGCAGCTCTGCCACCCCAGCGAGGACCTGGGGCTGTCCCCTGGGGGGGCTGTGGCTGTCACCGCTCCTGCTGCTCCCACCCTGCTCGAGGGGACGTGGGGACCCCCCGGCTGGGGCCAGAGGGGTGGAGGCAGCCCCTTGCCTCCTGTGAGCTTTGCTGTCGCTGCGTTTTGGATGTTTGGGGTCCCCCCCCCCCAGATTTGGCAGCAAGTTTGAGGTTTTTCCTCTTGCTGGAGGTCTGACAGTTGTGGGGAGGGGGGTGAAAAGGGTCCTTCTGTGGGGGTCCCGTCGTGGTTGGTGCCGGCAGAACCGGGGCTGCCACAGTCTGTCCTCTCCTCCTCGGGAATCAGCTGCTCCCCGCTTTGCCCAGCGTGAGGAAGAGGAGGGTCAGAGCTGCCCTCCCTCTACCCTGGGACGGTGATGTCCCCTCAGGGCCAGGCTGGCTCCTGGGGCACCTCCAGCCAACGCTGGGGACCGAGGACGGGTGTCCCCAGCCTGGCTGGCAGGAGCACGGGGGGTGACACCCTGAGCTGCCTCAGGGAGCAGAGGGTCTCCCGGGGGTCAGTGCCGGCGGCCCACCATGGTGGCCGGGGGAGAGTTTCCCAGGGTCCTGCAGGTCCCGGCGGGATCCTCCCCGTGTCCCTGCACTGGTGAGTGCAAACCCCGCCAGGCTCACAAAAACCCCAAATACAGCTCCTCTGGTGCGTGGCTTCCTCCAGGGACTGGGAGGAGCCCCCAGCGCTCAGCTCTGCCAAGGTTTGGTTATCTCCTCCAAGGATGTTTCCGAACTGCTTGGACTGGCCGGGGAGATAACGGAGCTGCTCCGACTCCCAATCCCACCCTGTCTGGCCTTTGGAAAATTCCCATTTTCCTCCCTCGCAAGCCCCTGTGTCGAGCAGGGGGATAGCCACAGCCCCTCCAGTGCTCCTTCTTGGTGGGGAAGGGGCTGCCAAGCCTCTGTGGGTCACCCCAGGGCGGGAGCAGGGCTCAGGGAACTGGTTGTAAATGGGCTGTGGGGGAAATGAAACACCAGCCGCTGCAGGGAAGGACTGGAGTGCAAAGGGCTGAGCAGCCCTTGCTCCTTCCTGGGGCGGCCTCTGCTGCTGGCACAGCAGCTGACCTCATCCCCTCGGGGTGGCATTAAACCAGGGAGTAGCAGGACCCCCAAGTAGAAGGGTTGATGCCTCTGAGCATCCAAACCACCTGGAAAAACCCAAAGCATCGTTGTTTTCTTAGCAAACATCGAGGCTGGAAAGCACCGCGGCGTGCCCTGCCTCCCAGCCCTCCTCCTGGGAGCCCTTTCAGCCAGTGCCCGTTTCCACTGGGTCCTGGTTTCAGCCAAGTCCCTATTTCACACATTTTCCCTCTCCTGAGGGAACAGCAGTGTCCCTGTTGTGCTGATTTTATCCGTCCCTCGTGGTGCT